>NC_055977.1:340000-400000 GCF_018492685.1 Alosa sapidissima | reverse complement strand
TGTGTGAGGGAGCAATATTAGCCATATTCATGCCAAGCTATGCTAACAGCATTTAGTGCCTCTGCTGAAATCCTAGCCATGCATCCACACCAGCCCTACACACACACACTCACACACACACACACACACTCTCACACCAACACACACACACACAAACACACACAGTCAGTGTGAGCTATTGTGGTGCGCCGGGTTCTCCATTGGCAGGATGGGTTGTAATGTTGCGGCTGCTCTAATTTGTTTGGATAAATGCCCATAAATGAAATTAGAGATCCCCAGCCACTTCCTTGTTGGTCTCTATTGAGTTATGGCACTGCTGTAATTGACTGAGATTGTAGAGGAGAGAGAGAGATCCCACCCCTCTCTCCTCCTCTCCTCTTGTCTGCCTGAGGGCAGGAAGGAAAAAGATGAGTGTCTTTAATATCAGTGGTTGTACTCTCCTCTCTTCTCTTCTCTTCTCCTCTCTCCTCTCCTCCTCTCCCCTCCTCTGTTATCCTCTGCTCTCTTTTCTTCCCTTCTCCTCTCTTCTCTTCTCCTCTCTCCTCTCCTCCTCTCTTCTCTCCTCTCCCCTCCTCTGTTATCCTCTGCTCTCTTCTCTCTCCTCTCCTCTCCTCTACTCTCTTCTCCTGTCCCCTCCTCTCCTCTCCCCTCCCCTCTTCCCTTCTCCTCTCTTCTCTTCCCTTCTCTACTCTATTCTTCTCCCCTCCTCTCCTTTCTTCTCTCTCCTCTCTTCTCCGCTCCACTCATCTCTTCTCCTCTCCTCTCTTCTCCGCTCCTCTCCTCTCTTCTCTTCTCCTCTTCTCCTCTCCCCTCCTTTGTTATCCTCTCCTCTCTTCTTTCTCATCTCTTCTCCTCTCTTCTCCTTCTCCTCTCCCCTCCTTTGTTATCATCTCTTCTCTTCTCTTCTCCTCTTCTCTTCTCCTCTCTTCTCCTCTCCCCTCCTTTGTTATCCTCTCCTCTCTTCTCCTCTCCCCTCCTTTGTTATCTTCTCTTCTCCTCTCTTCTCTTCTCCTCTCCTCTCCTCTCATCTCCGCTCCTCTCTTCTCCTCTCTTCTCCGCTCCTCCTCTCCTCTCTTCTCCTCTCCTCTCTTCTCCTCTCCCCTCCTTTGTTATCCTCTCCTCTCCTCTCTTCTCCTCTTCTCCTCTCCGCTCCTCCCCCCTCTCCTCCTCTCCTCTCTTCTCCTCTCCTCTCTTCTCCTCTCCCCTCCTTTGTTATCTTCTCTTCTCCTCTCTTCTCTTCTCCTCTCCTCTCCTCTCATCTCCGCTCCTCTCCTCTCTTCTCCTCTCTTCTCCGCTCCTCTCCTCTCATCTCCTCTCTTCTCTTCTCCTCTCCTCTCTTCTCTCTTCTCTGCTCTTCTGTGTGTGTCACCATGCTACACTGACCCTTAGAGAGGGTGAATAGCTGTCTATAACACACACACAAGCACACACACACAAGCACACACACACACACACCGACCGATAGACCCCTGGAGTCTGGTTGGGCTCTGATGTGACTGATAAGATGCTAAGATCTGTCATACTCACTGATAGACTTCAGAGAATGGATTCCTCTCCTCCTTTCTATTTATCTCACCCTCCCTCTCTCTCTCCCTCCCTCTCTCTCTCTCAGATATGATGAGACTAAAATAGCAACAGTGCCCAAGTTCCGCCTACAAAGCTACTTGCGCTTTGCGTCAGATGGTTAAGATAGCGCCCTAAATGTTATTCTAATGATACAACTGTAGCTCTTCAGCTTAAATGCTAATAGCTTAAATGTTATTCTGATGCTACAACTGTAGCTCTTTAGCTTAAGGTGAGACACGGCAGGTGAAAACATCGTTTTTTTTCTTGCACTGGCCAATTTCGCTCTAGTTTGCTAGTTTCCTTACCATGTAATCTTTCACACTACTACAACAAAAAAGTCTGATTTACACATTTAGGTGTTCATTTCATTATATTTAATCTACTCACGCCTGTATATTTCGCCTAAATTCACAGGAAGCGACCGCGATCCGAAACATATCATGTGTACAGTAGTACCGTTCCTGCATAAGCTGTGCAATCCAAATATGGACACTTCCTTTGTATCAGCAACCAATCGCGGAAGTTCAAAGGCAAGTCTATACTGAGAACAGAATCTCACACTGCAAAAAATCCTAGAATTCAAAATCTAAGTGAGATAAATCAGCTTTCTCTGATACTCCCTGGTGCCACAGGATTAAAAGACAAAAGATGACTTAGGCGGAAATGGCAGGAAAATGTGTGTGATTAAAAGTTTGAAGAGTTCCAGGGTTGGCTGTACTTATCCAAAATGTTCACAAAAGGATTTATATGAAAGCTCAGCGTCTCCCCTTTAAAATGAGACCAAACATAACAAAATAAAATATTCCAATATGTCCAATATAGGTTTTCAGCTATGTCAGTGTTCTGCTTGATTTATACGCATTATTTTCTAAACCTTAGTTTACATTATGTGTGATAACTCAAAACAGCTACTCTTGTCAGATGGCCATCATACATCATTGAAAAGCTGAGATTCCAGGCTTTCAGAAAAGGTACGGTAGCGACCAACCCCTCTGGCTCACGGACTAGTTCTCCGAGTCTGGCGATACCACTTTTAGCTCCAGCCTAGCATAGATCATTGCATCGGATTAGACCATTAGCGTCTCACCTGCTAGCATAGATCATTGAATCGGATTAGACTATTAGCATCTCGCATGCTAGCATAGATCAAAGTCTGCTTTATTGTCAATTTCTTCACATGCCCAGGCATACAAAGAGATTGAAATTACGTTTCTCACTATCCCATGGTGAAGACAAGACATATTTTACCAATTAAGTCCACAGACAAACATAACATTCAAGTAAACAATAAATGAGTAAATAAGAAGGCACATACAATGAAGAAATAAGAGTAGCAAAATTGGGTTGAAATTGTGCATAGACAGTCAATATAATAGTGCAAAGTCAGGCCAATAAATGGCTGAGGTAGTTCTGTTTGACCTAAGTAAGCAAGTGGCATAGTGGTGCAAGTTATGTAAGAGCAGCAGAAGTGTTGTGTTTCTAGGACAACAGGACAACAACAACAAGTTGCAAAGTGTGCAAGTGTACAAGTGGAGTAGTGCAAGGCAGCCATTGTGAGTCCAAAGTCCAGGATGTTATGTAGCTGAGGGTGGAGGGGGGAGAGAGTTCAGCATCCTAACAGCCTGTTGTATGAAGCTGTTGGTAAGTCTGGTGGTGCAGGAGCGCAGGGTTCTGTACCTCTTCCCAGAGTTTGTGTTGTGTTGTGTTTCCACGTTTTCTTATTAGTGGGTTTGATCCAGCAAGACCACAGCATGGCGAAGCAAGCCCACTATTGTTCTTCTTAAGTTTACTTTATTAGTGGGTTTGATCCAGCAAGCCCACTATTGTTCTTCTTAAGTTTTCTTATTAGTGGGTTTGATCCAGCAAGACCTTTAGCCATGCTGTGGGCTTGCTGGATCAAACCCACTATTGTTCTTCTTAAGTTTTCTTATTAGTGGGTTTGATCCAGCAAGACCTTTAGCCATGCTGTGGGCTTGCTGGATCAAACCCACTATTGTTCTTCTTAAGTTTTCTTATTAGTGGGTTTGATCCAGCAAGCCCACTATTGTTCTTCTTAAGTTTTCTTATTATTAGTGGGTTTGATCCAGCAAGCCCACTATTGTTCTTCTTAAGTTTTCTTATTATTATTATTTATTATTCCTATTCACCCACTTTTTGGACGAACTACTGCTCCTAGACCGTTTGAGCTATCGACGCAGTTCGAACTCCAAAAATTCAGGCCTGAACCGGTGTAACTTGCTTGTTACTTTCGTGTCGCTGGCCCTTGTCGTTTTCACGGTATTCCTGTTTTTCGGCGTTTTTGGGCCCCATTGAAATGAATGGCGGAATGTTCAAGGATTCTAATTCCGATTGTGACATCACAGCTCTAATTGTTTAAGCTTGCACCTGGCAGAGTTCTGAGCCATCTGGCAGAGCTCTAATGGGCTGAGCTGGGCTGGGCTGTCTGTGTATATGAAGGTGTGTGCATGTAACTTTTGACCCGTATGTCCGATTTTCATGAATGAGGTACCGTTGGAATCCTTTCATGAAGCCCAGTTCAATGCCTTGCCAGCACCAAGTGTAAAGGTCATGTAAAAAAGATGAGACATCTCATCTTTTTTTAAAGCCAAACCATAAAGCCAAGCGCTGTCTCATCTTTTTTTAAAGCCAAACCATGTTCATATAGGTCATTAAAAAAAAAAAAGTATTTTCCCAATCCATTCAAGCCAGTTCAATGCCCAGCTAGCTCGATATCGAAATTAACATTTTTAAACAATATTGGGGTGTTTTCGGATTATTTAGTTTGTGAGTTTGTGGTAGAATTGTTGTATAAAAGCAATATAGCACTCGTGATCGTGGGATTGGTCATGGATATTGTGGTGATATTATCTAGACACATTTAATAATAATGCTTGTGTGTGTGTACTGGTCTATGAGGGAGACCTTCCATTTAATATGCAAACATTTACTGGCAGTCATTGTGCAGCTGTTATGCAAACAATGTACTGGAACATGTAGTCTGCCTGTTATGCAAACATTTACGGGAAGTCATGAGACTGGAACGGTCAGAGGCTAAGAGTGGCTGGTATGCAAAACATTTACTGGAAGTCAAAGAGTGGAAATAAACAAAACAGGGCCTGGGGGGAAAGGTGCTTAGCAGAAAAGGAGAAGCAGGGACTTCCAGAGAGAGGAAGTGAAACCAGATGTTGAAGTGACACATAGAACCAAATCAAAACGTACCCTGCCTGGCAACAGATTACACATAGAACCTGGACACACATTTCTGCCTAGCAACACACATTTTTTAATGTCTATATGAGGAGGAGTTTCCACCAATATCTCAGGTCCCAAAACGCTCTGATTGGCTAAAAGGGGCCTGGTGACGTTCCTGGGGATAGGAACGCCTCTCAGGCCCCCGAGAGTATAAAGGAGAGAGCTCAGGCACATTCAGATCAGATCTCATCGGGGTAGCAGCTGCCACTCACCACTCTATTGCCTGACGGTCCAGTCCTGACTCTGTTTGGATTGTATTATCACTGCAATACGGTGAATAAAGGATCAACAGTCTTCAGCTTCTCTCGTCTTGGTGTTCTCCTTCGGGTCTTTGACATCAGAGTGCTAGTTGGATTGGAGGTTTTTGGAAGTGGATGATTTCCACGACAGATCTGGAGGTTCCTACCGAGATTTGAAAGGATTCAACAAGGGAAGCAGTTCCGTCCCGGGTGAAGCAGACTTCTCCAGTGCAGTTCTCCGGGCCCAAAAAAGGTAAGCACTTTTGCTTATTATTAGGGAGAACTGTACTGTGGGAGTCGGTGGGTAGGCCGGGAAGGAGTGTTAACCTGAATCCTCAAAAGAATAGTGGAGACACAAGACAGAGATTGGGTTGTACTGTTGATCTTAAAAAGCGTTTTGTAATTTTGTGAACCGGTTAAAATAGTTTTCAAGGAGAAAACTGAGTTAAATGGCCATGTAATAATTTCCAAGGAGGAAATCTAGTTTTCAAGGAGAAAACTAAAATAGTGTTTTAATTTCCAAGGAGGAAATCTAGTTTTCAAGGAGAAAACTAAAATAGTATTTTGTGTAAAGGGAGCACGGGCTGCCCTAAAATATATGTGTGTTTCAGAGAAAAAGAACGGGTTAATAGGTAAAAAGTGCAATATTAGCTGTAAAATGAACGTGTGAAACTGTCCTGAGCAAAGAGTGATGAACAAAATACATTTTATTATAATCTGCTGTTGTTTCTGTAAAAACTGAGTGTGCGCCGTTGTGTTTTCTTTTGACCGCCTGGGCATGGGCCCACAATAGATGCAAGACAAGCGCACATACAAATTTGAGGTAGAGGAGTTCGGCGAGGGAAGAAGGATCGCCACGCTAACAGACGGACGTCAAACTCACATGATAGAAGTTGCGGCTGCAATATTCATAAGACAGTTGCACAGCAACCATAGCCTGGACATAAGGAGATTGTTACAGTTGTTGGAGGTTTTTGCAGATGCCCCCCCCGAGCCCCCTGTTAGAGTAACAATATTGCCCAAGATTAGGATTGTGAGAGACCATAGGCCAGAGACCCTAGGAAAAGTCCTCTACCGCTTTGAAATTTCTGATGATTCAGGTGAGGAAGAACCAGACACAGACTCCCTAGAAGAGTTCACTCCAAACAGTAGTGTGAGAGAGGAAGAGGCAGACAGTGAGCCAGGGGAAGGAAGTGCCCCGCCAGAGACAGGATACAGCAGCCTAGGGTCAGAGGAAGAGGGGCACCAGGAGTCAGGTCAAGGGGGTCTAGTAAGAGCTCCAACTCCCTATCCAGGCAACACCGTATCCCACCAGCTGATTCGCAGCCCATTCCGCATAGTTAACAGCCCAGCCACCCCCCGATATAGCTCACCGCCCTCTACAAGTTATAGCCCAACCAACCCCCGGTCCAACTCAAGCTACAGTCCAACTGTGCCCCAGCAGGAGGAGGTTCACGGCCCGACTGAGCCCCAGCCAGTGCGGGATATAGAACAGGTGCTGAAAGGGATAGTTGGCCGAGATAGAGGAAGGCTGGCCGATTTTATGAGAGAGTCTTTATCAGTATCAGTGTTCTGGAACGAGGAAGGGAGCACTAGGGATAAATATTCAGTTCATATTGACCACCTTGACAGATACGGAGGAACCCACTCAAGACTAGGCACCAGTGTAGCACCATTGGCACTGCAGACAGTAATAGAGCAGGTAGGAAGGTTTGTGGGGGTGAACACAAGGCCAGTGGTTGACCAGCTCTTTGCCCCACCTGAGGGAAGGAAGCGCAAGTTTGAGAGGGATTCCCCAGCTGCAAGAAGGAGAAGGACAGATAGAGAATATAGATAGAGAGCTAGTCAAAGGGGAGGCACTACTGCAGGGCCTCTATAACAACTGCTTGAACTGAATAAAAACCCCGCAGTAACGGCTTGGCAAAACTTGTAATCCACTAACTTTGCTTAAATTGAAAATGTTGTACCTGCTTCAATAAAATAAAGAAAAAATAAAGCCAATAAATGTACTTTGAAAAAGCAAAATAAAAGGTTAAAAGATAATTTTAAGTGAAGAAGTATTATTGGAAAAGAAAAGATAAAGACTCAAAGCCCCCACTGATACAATAAAGTGTATGGAACAGGGACAGCAGAACGTGCTCTGGGCCATAGATATCGTTGAATACGACGAACACGACTGGGAGACGAGCGTCAGAGACGGAGAGGGCCGAGAATACGTAGGATACGTGGGTGAGGTCCCCTTTGAGTGCAAATTTCCGTATAGGTGCAAAAATCGAGACGACATAGACCTAAAAGCGACGCTTTCTTTGTTGAGTAAACTAACCCCTAATAGCCTGCCAGTGAGGAAACAGGAGGAACCACAGCCCCAAGCAGCCGGAAGTAAAGGAGAGGCTACATCGGGTGACCTGAAGATAAAAGAGAAGTGGACAATAAGAATCTCCGAGCACGGGAGTGACGGGTGGAGCGTAAGCGCAGTGAACGATAGAGGAAAAGCATTTGAAGAAAGGAGAGGCCAACTGAATACTGTCTTCAAGGAGTGGGGCGACGTGCAGAACTCTATACTATACTTGGTGAGCGACCTACGACTGGACTGGGAGGAAAAAGACCAGAACAGATACAGGAGGGAGAGGAAAAGACAGTACGAAAAGGATTGTCGCATGTTTTGCACTGACCGGGAGGACATAAACGAACTAGACTACGGCAAAAATCCCCATTCCACCGAAGACAACGACCTCTAAGAAAAATGGCAACCAGAGCAATGACACCTCTGGAGGAAGTAGTAAGGGAGAATGCCATTGCTGAAAAGGACGTAAAGACCATCAACCACAAGTGGTTCCTAAGATACAAAGGAGACCACACAGCATGGCCAAGAGAAGGGTCACTCAACCCGACAATAATTGCTCAAATGAGGGAAAAAATCATGAACCACAAGGGTTATGACAAAGGCCCACGGAGGCAGGAAAAGAGAGAGAAGGAATTGAAAACTCTGGAGGCCTTCGCTAAGATATCGGAGAGAAAGAGAAGGCAAAGGGCGGACCAGAATGACACGCCGCCTGAAACGCCCACCACAGAGAAGTGCCCCCAATCACAGCCCACAGAGAAAGAGCTGGACGCCCCGACCCAAGCAGCAGAGCCAGGAGCTCCGCCCATGGAGGAGCTGCGTCCTCCCCCATACAGGGAAAAAGACAAACTGTACCCAGAGGTGCCGCGAGAAGAGGACAACGTGCGGGAAATAATCCGGCGCCTGGAAGAGAGGGACCCACGGACCCTGGCAGTACAAGCACCGGGATACGGGTCACAGGCCCCAACGGTGCACCTGGCAGTGCAGGCCCCACTAGTGGTGAAGGGGATCACCCTGGAAGGGACCTGCGCGGAGGTGCTGAAAGAAGTAAAGAGAATAAGGTGGGAACAGGCCAACCCCCAGCCGAGACCATCAACCTCCCAACCGGCGTCCGCACAGGCATCGCCACCATCATCCCCCACCAGGGAAGCGCTCCCAGAACACCTTCTGGAAAGTACAGAGCCGGGTGAAGAAAAAGAGTGGGGTGAGGAAAGCACAAGGGAAATGGAGGAGCGGGTGGTGAGTGACTACCACACAAGCCTAAGAGGCCACCGGGAAACAGACGGATCTCCAGTGACCAGCCCCCAAGAACTCGGTCGGGAGAGCCAGAAGAGGCGTACAGGTGATCCAGAAGCTGGAGGAAGCGAGCCCCCACGCCTTCTAGGCCAAAGGAAGGAAGAAGCCCCTGAGGAGGGAGAAGAGGAACAGAGACAATGGTATGGGAGGCTGTGGGACCACCTGAAGACAGTCATGAGAGAGTGGGTAGAGGCCACAGGGGAGGAAGAAAGAGAAGCCCGAGATAGAGAGGCCATGAAGACCCTGGCCTGGGTGAGGTCACAGATGGACAAGGAACCGGTAAAGGAGGGGTGCAGAGAGTCATGGCGGAAGCTCGAGGAGTACACCCAGGTGTGCTGGAGGAAAGTGGAAAAAGCCATTAGGCAGGCAGAAGAGAGATACCGAAACAGAAGAAGAGAGGAACAGAGGGTTGAAGATCGGTATGAGGAGAAAATGGAGAGAATGGAAAGGGGTCTGAAGGAGTTGAAAGCCGCTAGAGAAATCGGAGCACAGGAGATAGAACGGGCCGAGGAGATTATGGAAGAATTAACAGAGATAGAGAAGTGGGGAGACAAGGGGACAGGCCCAGGAAGCACGCCAGAACATGCCAAGTACAAAAGGGCTTGCAGGAACTGCGGCGAGAGCCTGAAAAGAGAAATGAAAGAAGTCCTGAAAAGGATGGAGGCCATGGGAGCGCAAGAAGAGAGAGAAGGAAGGCTCAGAGAGGAAGAGATGAAGAAGGGCGAGGAGCTGAGAAGGAAACAGGAGAGTGGAAAAAGAGAAAGCCGTCGAGAATCCAGACGAGAGTCCTCCGATAGGGGAAGGGCCCGCCGACTAACCTTCGAGCTGACCTGCAGTCCAACCACGATAGCGGGAGAAGAGGAGGAAGATACGGACGAAGCAGACAGCCAGGCTGGCTCAGGAGAGGACTATGAGTCAGCGGAAGGAGAGGAGGTAGGACTGGAAGTCGTGGAACAGTTCCTCACAGAGCAAGCTCAGAGAGAACTGCCACAGGGTCCGAGGGGAGAGGACCCCTCAGTGTGTCTCGGCTGTGGAAGGACGTTCAAAGGAGAAAAGGGTGTGAGGACCCACCAGCGACAAACAGAGGCATGTAGGGGGCGGACCGGAATGCTCCCAGTGATGATCCCACCCAGTGTGCTCGCCACAGGACTGTTTGGAATCAGCAGGATGAAGAAAGGAGTGGAGAAAGGCCTGGACGAGATCAGAAAAGGAGTGCGAAAGGGGCTCGACGAGATCGAAGGGGGAGTCAAGAAAGGCCTAAAGGAAAACAAGAAGGAGCTGGAAAAACTGGAAAAGGAGGGAAAGAAAGAAAGAGAGAGGGCACGGAAAGGAAAAGAAAGAATGGAAGCCATCCCAGAGGAATTGGATGAGGAAGAGACGGTTGTGATGGCACCGTTAATAACAAAAAACCACACGGCCCACTACCAGCCATGGACCCACTCAGATGTGAATGGCCTCATTTCACGGCTCCCTGTCCTGCATGAGGGAGCGGGCAGATGGATAAGTCGGCTAGAATCAGAGACTCAAGGCCGAAACCTGGCCGTGGGAGATATAAAATATCTGCTCGGCCTGATATTGGGAAAGGCTGACACAGAGGCTGTACTGGAGAGAGAAAACCTAGGGCGGTTGATGAATCCCAGCCGAGACGCCCTGTGTTTTGATAGCGTCCGGAACAACGTGTGGAAGGCCCTAAGGGCGGCTTACCCCAACCACTACAGCCCCTCAGCCGTCTGGATAGAGAAGCTCAAAGACAGTGATAACCCCGCAGCCTTCGTAGAAAGGGCAGCGCAGGAATGGACAATAAGGATGGAACAAAGACCAGAAGATTCAGGTCCTCTCACCATGCAATTCAGAAGAGCGGTTATGGACGCACTGCCAAGAGAAGTCAGGACGCAGCTGGAAAGCGACTGGCGCCTGGCAGCCATGCCAAAAGAAGAATTTAGACTGGCAGTGGTACACCACGTAACTCTGTACAGACAAGGGAAAGACAAGGAGGAGCAACAGGAGAAGGAAGCGATAAGGAAGCTGACCCATGTGCAGCTCCAGGAGGCAAAGGGGGCAAAGAAGGCAGTTACCCAAGCTCCGGTAATGCCAGCTACAGCCCCTACCACACAGCCACCACCACCGATAGTACAGCAACCTATGGTGCAACAACCAGTAATGATGCAGCCGCAACCTATGCAGCCCATGATGCAAACATGGCAACAAGCGCCATATGGACCCCCACAACAACAGCAACAGAGACAACAATGGTACCAGCCAAGAGGCAGAGGAGGATTCCGCCAGGGAAGAGGTGGACAAGGCAGAGGAGGCTATGGAAGAGGACAATACCAAGGCCAACAGAGCCAAGGAAACAGCATTCAATGTTGGATGTGTGGAGGAACGGGACACATCTCCAGGGATTGCCCGACAAAGACCGGAGGCCAGAACAACCAAGGAGGACAGGCAAATCAAGGACAAATGCAAGGAGGGAACTATGCTCCCCAACAAGGGAGGGCCCCACAGCAAATGCAGGCACCCTCTGGCCCAGTCTCCCCTTACGGGGGAAACTGGAATTGACGAGGCCCAGAAAACCCAGGGGAGGGTCAGTTCCCCGCCCTGACAAGGGGAGCTGACGCAGAACCAATGCTGCAGGTTCTAATCGAGGGCATGGAAGTCAAATGTTTAGTGGATACAGGGGCAACATATACTTGTCTTCACCCAAAAGATGCCCAACACCTCCCCAGATCTTCAGGAAAGTTTATGAAGACAGTGGGCTTTTCGGGAAAAACGCAGCTAATTCCAATGACGGCCCCAGTATCGATCCAAATAGAAGACAAGGAAATCAGGATACCAGTCTTAATAGCAGAGCACACGCCCGTCAACCTATTGGGACGGGACGCACTGTGCAACCTAAGACTCCAAATTGAGTGTTCCCCAACAGGAGTACAAATAACAGGGCTGGCAACCCAAATGGCCCTAAGGATAAGTGCCCCAACTCAAACTGAAACTCACCAGGTCTACTGGATTGGACAATTGGAACCAAGCATAGAGCGAGTAGTCTACAACGAGTATGCTTTCCAAATAAACAGCCTTCATGCTCGGCTAAGGACGCCAAGATGCCCTTTTCATTGTACGATAAAATTCGACCAAACGCCAAGCAAGGAAAGAGAGGAAAGATGGCATAGGGACGTGAGCAAGTGGGGACGCATCCCACTCGACATACACGCACTGGTAGTGGCCAAGGAAGGAGTGGCCGCCGAGGTAAAATTTGCGAAAGGATGGGATCTAGGATTGATCTTCGACATGCCGGGAACAAGGCCACACATTACTCTGAGAGTGGCCAGAGGTCACAGAACTAGAGAGATGGGCCCAGTGATGCTCAAGGCCCTGTGCGTCAAGTGGAAGGACACAGGAAATGATCGACTCCAAACGGCTATCAGTAAAGGAGGAGAGCCAATGTTCAGGATAAAATTGGACAACCCAGTCACCGTGTGGGGAGTCCCACAGATAATCGAAATCATGGACACAGAACCGCAGGAGAGAGAGGAGATACCCTATGTTGAAGGATGTCCATATGGGAATCAATTTTGCCTCTATCGCCTGTTCCCAGGAGCGGGGCGCCGCTGCTGGGACAAAACGAGACATGTACCGTTCAGCAAAGAAGACGCAGAATGGAGCATGTACATGCGACATCTGTCATGGTGCCCAAAGAAAAGGGAAGCACAACCAGCAGTATATCTCCCGGAGAAGGTTTATGACATACCCTACGTCAAAGGATGCCCCTACGGCAACCCATACTGCATGTATGGCCTGCTGGGAGGAGCAGGATATCGATGCTGGGATAAGGAGAACCATGTGCCTATCGACAAGTCCGACCTAGAATGGGAGGAATATAAGAAGTACTACCTAGACGGCGAAACGGACAAGAAGACAGGGAGGCCGGGACCGACCCCCTGGAAAATGATGATGCTACAAGAGGCGACAGAAACAGACGCCGAACGGGCAGAGAGAATATTGAGAAAAGTGCCGCCTGCGGTATGGTCGCAAGGAGATGGTGACATAGGGCTGGTCAAGTCAGCAAGCCCTGTGGAGTTCAGACTGAAACCAGGAGCGACGCTGCCTTTCCAGCCGCAGTACCCCATTTCAGCAGAAGCAGCTGAGGGGATAAGAGGGACAATCGAAGACCTCCTGGGAGCAGGAGTCTTAGAGGAAGTCCCAAGTGCAAGGTGCAACACACCCATATTTCCCGTGCTAAAGGCAGATGGAGTGCGATGGAGGATGGTCCAGGATCTCAGACCCGTCAACGAGCGCATTGAGGACTACCCGGCGGACGTCCCACATGCTAACGTACTAATGACCAACATTCCGGCAAGTGCAACAACGTTCTCCGCCATTGATCTGGTTCAAGCATTTTTCACAATACGGGTGGCCCCTGCAAGTAGGGAATTTTTCGCCTTCAAGTATCAGGGCAAGACGTTCCAGTACACAAGGCTCCCACAAGGGTTTAAGCACTCACCGCACATCTTCAACCAAGCCCTCAAGGAGGACTTAAAGCACATCACATGCCAAAGCACGATTCTGCAGTATGTTGACGACGTCTTGGTATGCTCACCGGACCAGGAAACGTGTGAAAGGGATACGGCCCACGTGCTGACCGTTCTGGCCGAAGGGGGGTACAAAGCATCAAGGAAAAAGCTACAATTTGCACAGCCCCAGGTGATCTACTTAGGTCGCCGGATCTCACATGGGCACAAGGGCATCGCCCCGGAACACATTGAGGCAATTGCCAAGGCACCGAAGCCAAACACGGTGAAGCAAATGATGTCGTTCATTGGACTTATAGGTTTCAGCAGCGACTGGGTGGAGTGCTATGAACAAAAGATAGCCCCACTACGAGCCATGATCGTGCAGGCTGGAACCAGCCACCTGAGGAATCGTCTCACATGGACAATGGACGGAAACGAGGCGTTTGAACGCATCAAAGGAGAACTACAGCAAGCACCGGCACTTGCACTGCCGGATTACCAGAGACCCTTCTATCTGTATGTGTCGGTCAGGAAGGAGGCAGGAAAGGACGCGTACATGACCGCAATCATGGCACAAACACAGTGCCACGGACGCGGCAAGCAAGCAATTGCCTACTACAGCTCAAAGCTGGATGCAGTGGCCCAGGGCTACCCACCATGCTTCCAGGGTCTTGAGGCCGTATATTCGGCTTACGTCAAAGCCTCTAACATCACCATGGGATGGCCAGTGGTGATACACACCAGTCACGCAATAGCACAGTTGGTGGAACAAGGAAAATTCTGTGTGACGCCTCAGAGGCAATTGAGGTATTACAACCTGTCACTCTGCCCTGATGTCACCATAAAGGCATGTGACACGGCAGGAAACCCGGCGGATCTCATCCCACTTGAATATGAGGGCGAGCCACATGACTGCGTGGCTGACTCAATCGCCTTCTCAAAACTGAGGGAAGATCTGCAGAGCGAGCCCTTAAGACAGGGAATCACCTACTTCGTGGACGGCTCTAGCCATAACTATGACAACAGGACACATGCAGGATTCGGCGTAGTGCAGATGACAGGTCCAGAAACATTTGCGACAATTATGAGTGAGCCATGCACACAACCATGTTCAGCGCAACTGGCTGAATTAAAGGCGCTGACAGCAGCGTGCTCTCTGGCGGAGGGACAGGATGCAACCGTACACACGGACAGCGCCTATGCCCACAACGTCTGCCATGTGCATGGCGCTCAGTGGAAACAGAGAGGGTTCAAGAAATCGGATGGGAGCCCCATCCAGCATCTGGAGCAGATTCAGTTGTTGTTAGCAGCGATGATGCGTCCAAAGACGCTGGCAATATGCAAATGCAAAGCACACTGTAAGGGACAGGACTACATTACTCTAGGGAATGCACAGGCAGATGAGGCAGCAAAGGAAGCGGCGTTGGAAGCTAGAAGGTCAAATGCCGCCCCTAAATCTCCACAGGATAACGAACCACATAAAAAACTGCTCAACAGGACGGGGCACAGCGTGCCCTGCCCTACAAAATGCCCCTACCCTTACAACACATGTGTGTGGTGCTCCCAGTGGTGCGATGACGACCACAAGCACCAGGTAGATCCGGTCTGTTGCGCGCTATGCCAGAGGGCCAGTTGCCCCGAGTGCGGGGACAAGCCCTGTGAGGCCAGGTACTCGCCAGGCGTAATTGATCGGTTTTTCACGGCAACCGACACAGTGATACAAGCCCCCGTGGTCCGAACCCTGCCTGACGGACGAACGCTTAGAATTGTGGATCCCATGCTCACGCTTAGCGCTATCAAAGACGCACAGAGTGAGGCACCGCATGCCGAAACACTGCTGTGGGAGGAAAGGGGTGCGTCGAAAGGCAGGAATGGGGTGTGGAGGAGTCACGATGGAAGGGTGGTGGCCCCAAGTAGACTCCTTGATCTCCTCATTCATGATGCGCATGATGTGGATCATTGCGCAAGGGGGGAGGTCAAGCGGCAGATACTTGACAAGGGGTTTTGGGCCCCATACCTTCAAGATCGCATCAATTACGTGCTAAGAAATTGCCACACCTGTGCCACGCACAATTACAGAAACAACATAACAATAGGCATAGGACCACGGCCCCTGGGACACGTGCCACTCCCAGAGGGACCGTTCAAACACCTGGTAATGGACTACATCGACATGGGTCGAACGGTAAACGCGTACAAACACGTGCTGGTGATAATATGCCGCTACTCACGATGGGTAGAAGCCTGTCCAAGCCGAGGGCAGGACGAGAAAACGGTGATTCGATTCCTAGCAAGGGAAGTGATACCCAGATTTGGGATCCCAGAAATAATCAGTAGCGACAATGGCCGAGCGTTTACGGCCAACACGTGGAAAAAGATTGCACAGGCGCTGTGCATCAAGACTCGGTTTGGTTGTGTTTACCACCCGCAGTCCCAGGGG
The DNA here is from genome assembly GCF_018492685.1 of Alosa sapidissima. Lineage (NCBI taxonomy): Eukaryota > Metazoa > Chordata > Actinopteri > Clupeiformes > Clupeidae > Alosa > Alosa sapidissima. The sequence goes on along the minus strand of NC_055977.1, from coordinate 384,358 downwards.
ATGGTTGAAAGGGCAAACGGCACGCTGAAAAATAAGATAGCGAAGATCGTCCAAAGCGCACATGACGATCCAAATCTGCCAAACTTAAATTGGGTTGACGCGCTGCCAATCGCGCTGATGAAAATGCGTTGCGAAAAAAATCGAACCACGCATCTGACCCCGCACGAAATGGTGACGGGGCGGGCAATGCCCACGCCACGGTTCAGAGGGGATCAGAGGCCTCCGCTGGAAATTCTAGAACAGGAAGTAAGCAGTTACATTAAACAGCTCTCTCAAGTTCACAGGGCAGTTTTCAACGAGCAGAAGAGAAGAGAAAGAGCTCGGGAGCGGAGGACTGAGCCCGGACCAATCCAAGTGGGAGACTGGGTGTACCTGAGGGTGTTTAAGAGATCGTGTCTCGACCCCAGGGCAGAGGGGCCCTACCGAGTGACCCAGGCCACCCCCCGGGCGGTAAGAGTGCAAGGATCAGATTTGTGGTATCACCTTAACTCTTGTTACAGGGCGGTGCCACCAGAAGGAGCGAGAGGTCCAGAGGAGGTGGAAGACGATGACGGGGACCAGGGCCCGCCAGGACCCCCACCAGACTCCCCCGGGGAGGATGATGGTGGTGGGGAACAAAGGGGAGGACCAGGTGCGCGTAGGAGTACGAGGCGGAGGATACTGCCGGCTCCTACTGATGACCCTGGGCGGAATATACCTAGGGTGCCTGCTGTTCTCCCTCCCCTATCTATACCTACAGGTGCTGGCGATGCTGGAGCCGAGCCAGGCTCGAGGATGGGAAGGCGACATCCACCTGAAGTGGGAGCCACTCCCGAATCCCAAGTATCCAGACCTGCCACCGCCTCGACCAGCGGTGATCCACCAGCTGACCCCACAGCCCACTCTCGGGCCACGACCACACCCGACCTCGCGGGGAGTGACGCCGAAGAAACGCCGAGGCCGGAGGAAGGGGCGCCGCCACCGCCACCACCACACCAGCAAGGGAACGACACCATCGACTTTGGGGACTTCTACGCCGACTGGGATTACCCGTACCCAGCCGACGCCCCCGCTGACGACCAGACTGGAGCACAGCCATCCGCCGCAGAGATTGCTGAGGCCCTCGACGCGCTCAGGCTACCCGCTGTCCTTACGCCTCCCCCCCGGACACCTTCTCGACAGGGCTCGCAACTTCCTGCGGAGCCTGTGGAAAGGCCGACGGACCCAGGGCACAACACGGGCGGTCCCCACTTCGGGGACAGCCACCCAGGGACCGGCCAAGAGACAGGACGAGTACTCCAAGGGATCGGCCTGGACGACTCCCTCGATGCCCACTGGACGGGGGGCTTCGAGGAGGCCATCGATTGGCCCCTCCAGAGATTCCCAGAGGACGACGAAAGCGACGGAGGGGGTACGGACTGCCGCCCCCAATAACGCTCTGCGAGGGGACAGAGTGGAGCTGCTCGACGACGGTGCCCTAGACACGAACAATATTCTGTACATAGAGGGATCAGGAGATGAGATGCCCACCCCAGAGTTAGAAGCATCGGGAAGTAACGAATACATCCCGGTGCTGGACAGTGCAACGACTCCGGGGCTGGACAGTGCAACGACTCCGGTGCTGGACAGTGCAACGACTCCGGGGCTGGACAGTGCAACGACTCCGGGGCTGGACAGTGCAACGACTCAAAGCAAGAATGAGAGCAAAAATGTAAATAGCACAAGCACGCTTCCAGAAAACAGTACAAGCACGCTTCTAGAAAACCTGTCAAGCAAGAATGAGAGCAAAAATGTAAATAATACAAGCACGCTTCCAGAAAACCCGTCAAAGAACCAGACTGATGGGACTCAGGCCAAAGAAAGAAGGAAGAGATCAACAAGCGCTCTGGAGGCGTGGGAGGACAATTCATGGATGCAATGGGCCAAGTACACAGCAAAGACAGTAAAGCCAGAAGGAGGGTGTTATGTGTGCTCAGCAGTGAAACCCAAGCTGGCCATACTACCAGCGCCAGGAAGTGGAGAAGAGGATGCGGTATATCGAGCGTCGGGAAGGCAGTACGAAGAAGACAAGCTGTCTCCCTTTGCATGTTTTGAGCAATTAGGAAGCGAGAAGTTACGTAAGTGGAATACTGGTATAGGCCCCTCATCTGCAGGAAAAAAAGAAGGAAAGAAACCGCACAAGACCCAAGAAAACGAGGCGAGATGTGAAAAAGACTACCCAGGCATAGGAACCAGGGTAGCAAGGAAAACACACCGCCTCTATGAAATACCAGAAGACGTAGAGTTTGAATGCTTTGAAGTACCCCCCAATGAAGGCATGGTCGAGGGGGGCACGAAGGATGTAGGAGCATTTGAAGGACGCTGCGCAGCAAAATGGGTCCACGAATCCGGCTACTTGTTTCGCCTAGTAGAGAGGAGCGAAAGCGGGGAGAGGATCGGAGTCGAAGCAAACATCACGATGTTGGGTGTAAACTGGATGAGCGAACGGGATGTTCCGCTGGCAGACTTGTGGTGGGCCTGTGGAAGACGATGGGGACTGCGAAACACCCTTCCGAAATACTGGAGGGGAAAGTGTGCAAGGGTCACCCTGGCCCAGCAAACCTACATAGTCCCCTGGTCAGAATGCAACTCAACACTGAACTCGACCGGCCCAGGGCGCAACCAGCAGACACCCGTAGAAGGGAACCTGAGGAGAAGTCGGAGGGACGCCAACAATGGAGTATATATGGACGTATTCGGACAGCCCCACAACGTCCCGAGACAGTTCAAAGCACGAGACGAGGTGCTCGCCGGATTTGAAGCCGCCATCCCCGTCTACGGAGCATCCATAGGCATCGCCAAGAATGTTCAATGGATCAATTACATCCACTACAACGCCCTACGGTTCATGAATGCCACAGTGGAGGCGTTCAGCGCGCTTGATAGAAGGCTGAACGCCACCACAAAAATGGCAATGGAAACCAGGATAGCAGTAGACTGGATACTGGCAAAGGAAGGTGGAGTGTGCGCAATCGTCGGGACAGATTCGTGTTGCACGTACGTCCCAGGTAAAGGCGAGAACATGGATGACTTCACAAACGCGATGAACAGGCTCAAGGCCGTCAACAAGGAGGCCCACGAGAACTCTGGATTGGCACCGACATTTGCTGGAATCCCGGATATTTTTGCCCCCGTAACCCAGTGGCTAACGGACACCTTTGGGTCATGGGGGAGTAAGATTGTAGCATTTCTGGGAAAGTTATTGTTTGGAGCAGCCTTAGTGGTAGGAATGTTTTGCTGTATCACTCAATGTTGTGGTAAGGGTTGCTCCAAAGTAGTCGCTAGACAACTAGTGGTCCAAAATATAAGGATGCCCTGGGACGAGGAGGATGCGAGTGAGAGGATCCTTTTAGTACAAACTAGTGTGAAACGAATAATGGAAAGCGAATTCAACGAGGGTTATATAATGGAGAGCGACGGGCAGGAGTTTCCTCCCCCGGAGTTTCCCCTCCCGAATATATACGAGTAGGGGTGGGGTCCTGCGAGTCACCCACCTCTACACACACACTGACGCACACTCACATACACAACGCTGACAGGTAATTTACAAGGCACGTGACTGCACGCCCAGGTGACAGAGTCAAGATACTAGAGTCAAGGGGTATTATGGGCTGTGACCTGATACGAATGAGTCGCCTTAAGTGATCTTGATTCAATTTATATCTTAGTGCTTCGCTATACATAGACGGTAACTTAAGTTTGGAGGTGTAGCCCTCCACTGCAAGGCCATCCAAACCTGGATAGATGTAACCAAAGCTTGCTACCAGAAGTAATCACCTCACCCCAAGTTACCGCGCGTCGGACCTGGCCCGCCTAGTGGTGTGGCAGGTGTGTGGCGCGGTCAGGGCTCGAGGACGGGTACGACCCCATTGGCCAGCAGGGGCAACCTAAGGCAGAGCATGGCGGCCCGTCCCCTCGGTGTAGCGCGCCTGCGGCCGGTGTGCCCACCCATTCTCACGCTAGTGTGAATGCCCGGAGGACTCCGGAGGAGAAAGGGGATGACGCTGCGAGTAACGAAGGGGGGTGTAGTGTGACGCATAGAGGCCGGAAAGGGGCCGTATATACCATTTACTGCTAAAGAAGCCAGTAGGGGATGGGCAAGCGACAGTGGGATCATGAAGTTGTTATGTAACTCCGATTTGGCACCAATGGCCGTTGCATGAAATTTCTTTATGCTCAAAGTGACTAGCGCATTAGCCGCTTTGGGGACAAATCCGTCTCGGGTCCTAGCCATATGTTCGTAACAAGGAATTGGTCTTTCTGTCACTTGATCTGGGCGTCCAGGGCTTGCTTACCGATGTTATTTACTCTTGTAAAGGCAATGATGCCGACACATTTATAAGGTTTAAGATTTTACGCATGCAATAAGGTTTATAATGGTAGACACCATTCCCCGGTAACTCGCTCATGTGCCCATAGCCTGAGGTGTCATGACAATATACAGGGTTATGACACACTCCTTTGTTTAAATGATGCTTATGCTGCATAGCGAGGCTAATTTAGCCTCGAAGGGGGGAATATGTGGTGATATTATCTAGACACATTTAATAATAATGCTTGTGTGTGTGTACTGGTCTATGAGGGAGACCTTCCATTTAATATGCAAACATTTACTGGCAGTCATTGTGCAGCTGTTATGCAAACAATGTACTGGAACATGTAGTCTGCCTGTTATGCAAACATTTACGGGAAGTCATGAGACTGGAACGGTCAGAGGCTAAGAGTGGCTGGTATGCAAAACATTTACTGGAAGTCAAAGAGTGGAAATAAACAAAACAGGGCCTGGGGGGAAAGGTGCTTAGCAGAAAAGGAGAAGCAGGGACTTCCAGAGAGAGGAAGTGAAACCAGATGTTGAAGTGACACATAGAACCAAATCAAAACGTACCCTGCCTGGCAACAGATTACACATAGAACCTGGACACACATTTCTGCCTAGCAACACACATTTTTTAATGTCTATATGAGGAGGAGTTTCCACCAATATCTCAGGTCCCAAAACGCTCTGATTGGCTAAAAGGGGCCTGGTGACGTTCCTGGGGATAGGAACGCCTCTCAGGCCCCCGAGAGTATAAAGGAGAGAGCTCAGGCACATTCAGATCAGATCTCATCGGGGTAGCAGCTGCCACTCACCACTCTATTGCCTGACGGTCCAGTCCTGACTCTGTTTGGATTGTATTATCACTGCAATACGGTGAATAAAGGATCAACAGTCTTCAGCTTCTCTCGTCTTGGTGTTCTCCTTCGGGTCTTTGACATCAGAGTGCTAGTTGGATTGGAGGTTTTTGGAAGTGGATGATTTCCACGACAATATTCCCACGGGTGTTGTTCGGCCGTAGCCACGAGGCCAACTATTGTAAGTTCTGTATGCTATTTAAAGCCGACCTAACGATGAGTCCCTTCATGATGGTGTGTTGCAATGCATTCTGGGTGCGGTGCTGTGATTAGAGTAAAAATAAATCGCTACCAAGGCTCCAAATAGCAACACAATTACACCGTAGCATAATGATGGTATCTACATGTAAACCGAAGCATTGAGAACTGTGTAAGTCTACAGGCAGTTTATTAAAAAGAAAAACAGTACCGTTCACGTCTCGTTCACATACAGACGGGCGCCATCTTGGGAAAACACAACTCTCTGGGATGTGGCGTAAATCTCGCGTGAAACCTTGTTGCTGGAACAGCAGGGAAGAGGCAACAGGATAGGAGCACGAAAGATACACAGGATACACACGGAATTCGAACGAATTTGAAGACATCGAAGAACGAACCCTATTTAGTTTGATGGACGTCCTTATCAGTCTATGGTCTAACTTATGAACGTGTCGGGTCAACGGCAACAATAAGTAAGGTAGGCTAACGTAAACGTTAGCTATTTGTTGTTGTCATATGCAACCTATTAATGTTACCTAACATGCTAGGCATTGAAAATGAATGCGTTAGCAATAGCCACTGCTTTTTTTGAGCTGACAAGCCCTGGAAATGCATTAACGTAATCAGCCAAATTGACTCACTTCTTAAGACCTTTGGTATGGTGTTACAGCGATGTGGAGTCGAAATGTAAATTGTTAGTATGGTTTTAATGTGTAAACAGACCAACCGCGATTTTGCAATGATGTGAATGGAGTCATTTTAGGTACTACTTTTACGAGGTCTGTGGTTCTGTCAAAATTTATCTTATCTTTGAAAAGACTACATGTTTATCTTCCTTAGACTTCGTAGATGTAGTTACTACAATTTGGAGGCAAAATTCGAAGTGTAATATGGTTTTAACCCTTTAGGCGCCAGAGTTTTTTTTTTCGAAACGTTCAATTTTGACATCTTCATTTCAAAAGGCTATATCTTAAAAGTGATAAGAGATACAGACTTTCTGTAAATTAGAGAAATATTAAGGATGACCCAAAGTTTATGTAGGGATTAAATGTTTATATCTAATTTGCATATTATGACGTCATATGGTGGCGGCCATCTTGGATTATAGAATTTTCATGAAAAGTCGCATGTTTGAATGATAAAATGCACCACTTCTTTCCCCCCAAAATGTCCCTCACCTTCTGTATGCTATATTGCACAATACTGAATGCTCAGGTAAATAGTAAGTAGTGAACAAACTTTGTAAATCATTACTAATAAATGGCAGAAACAAACCAAATGTATGTAGCGGTAGACTGGCCTTTTGCTGTAGAGATTTTCCATTTACTACATACAGTAGGCACTCTGATTCCATGTATGGGGCACATATATATTATTCAGATGACACACAAAGACAAGTAGACAAGACCTGTTTAGTTCAAAAGCTCATTTGCCACGGCAAGGCACAGATCAGGAGTGAGATGATGAGACAAGACAAGAGACAATGTTAGTATTTTTTTCTTTTTGTTGTTTTTGTTGATGTTTTTTTGTTTTTTTTCTTAGCTGACAAAGACACACACATCACAAGGACATGAACACACAAAAAGGAACACATAGTGTATGTCCTAAATGATCAGGGAAATAGATAGCAAATCAACAGTGTAAATCATTACTAATAAATGGCTGACTTTTTTTTTTTATGTAGCAGGCCTTTTGCTGTAGAGAAAATGACTCCCTATCCCTATCCATACAGGGCCGGCATTCCCATCATCTTGTGATAGTCTATGCATGACCTAGTGTGTGTGTGTGTGTGTGTGTGTGTGTGTGGGAGGGAGAGGGAGAGAACGTGTCACCACCTCCACCATGCGAGCAGCATGGCCAGATCTGCCTCGCGCGCGCCGAGTGGAGAGAATTTGCGCAGCTCGGACTAGGTCTACTGTCATTCTCATTGCGACTCCCCACACTGCCACTACGTTCCCCCCTAACTTTCCTATGAGCACTTCGACCTCGTCTAACATACCCAGTGGCATTAGACAAAGGCTCCACCACGTTACTGTCGCCGCGATTGTGGAGAGGCGTTCAGAAGACAGAAGCTAGCGCTATGGACATTATGCTACCTCCAGCCTCGTTCGCCACACCACTGACACCCTGCTAACTTCCCGATGAACACTCCGAACCCGTGAAACATTATTCCCACCAGTGACATTGGGCAAACGATTCAACGTTTGTGCTTGGTGTAAGCTAAACTATGGAGTAAACTCTTACTTTGTCCAGCTGCATCATTGCAAGGCAGGGACGCATCTGAAGCCTCACTAAACGAATCACCGTCATTTTCTGAAGGCAGATATTCCCCTTCAGAATCAGGGTCCGTGAATAGAAGACCCAACACTTCATTTCAGGTAAACTTTTTTGATGCCATTAGACGATAATCTAATGCAAATTCTCGCTGACGTTGACAATATCGCTCTGACAAAGTGGCTCACACGCACACTAGCTCCGGTATTGTACGCACTGATTCAATGCAGCTGTAGCGCGAAAGTTTTGTTTAAAGAGTGCCCTTTTTTCGACTCGGGGATGACGTATGACATGTCTGCCATCTAGTGGAGTGGAGGTCGAACGAAATATGACACCCTATTTGACTAAATCGGCCGTTTTATTCAGTACCGCATCTTGTCGATTATAGTCGACTGTGGCGCCTAGAGGGTTAATGTGTAAACAGACCAACCGCGATTTTGCAATGAAGTGAATGGAGTCATTTTAGGTACTACTTTTACGAGGTCTGTAGTTCTGTCAAAATTTATCTTATCTTTGAAAAAACTACATGGTTATCTTCCTTAGACTTCGTAGATGTAGTTACTACAATTTGGGGCCCGTCCCATTTCTCCCCCCTTAAAACTTCCACTTGGTTTTGATTGCCCTCAACATTAAAGTCCCCTCGACAAGGGAAGTGGAGGTGAAGATCTTTCCCTATGAATTGGGACACCACTACATGCAAATTAGCGTAGCGAACGTGCTCACCTACGTCACGCGCAGCGCCGACGTGTCTACCAGTAGTAGCCTGCTACTATTTTCATTCATGAACATGCCGGGTCCAGCGGTTGTGTTGCCTGTTGCGTGGGCTGTGTTAATTTATCTACGGCTGCTTAATCAACATAGAAGACATGTGGAAAGCAGAAGACGCATTCGCCGTCGTCTTGGCCTTGTGGCCGTGGATTTGTTTCAGGTAAGTCAATTTGTTTAAATATTTTCACGTTATGTTCAACTAAGCTGTTGATGTTTTAAAGCTTGCCCAACTACAGCAAGCCTGTTGTGTCGATAAAATAAGCCGACTTACACGTTCAGAATCAGATCACATATGGTTAAATATGTAGCCTTTAACTTTGATGGGTAGTAATTTCCTGTGTGTGACAAGGAGAAAGTAAATAAAAACAAATTCAAGCACACACAACTAGGTTGAGGTTGATACCTCAAAACTGCTGTTTACTGAAAGCAAGAATCACACCATCATGTGGGGGGAGGGACACACATCTGGGCCTCCAGAGATTGGAGTCAGATCAGTAGATTAAAGAGAGAAACATTTATGGCTGCAGATTTGAAATCACAACTCCTTTGCATTTACTATTATTATGGTAAATAATCTACACTGACTGTGGAATGTGTGATGCAAAACATGTTTTTATTAGGCTACTTGATCAAACTGGTTTTGTTGGGCCATGACTTATGCAATAATATTGGTGGTTGTTCATTGTTTTCCAGAGTGACCGTCCATTGACATACTGCAGGTTGAATGTCAACGTGCCCATCCTACGCCTGTGGTTTAATGTGGAGTTAGAGACCATTGGGGACTTCAGGTTAACTAGGCGGGCCTTGCATGCCCTGCAGCGCCTGATGCGGACAGAGCAGGACCATGGCTGGGGCAATGAATTGGAAGTCCTGATGTATGTCTATTGGCTTGCCCATGGACTTTCCTACAGTGTGGTGTCGCGAATTTTCAGTGTGCCCAAATCCACCGTTCACAGAATCATACACAAGGTGGCACAGTTCATTTGGGACAATCTCCATAGAGCCATCGCCTTTCCAAAGCCAGCCGACCTGGATGCTGTGGGTGATGGATTTGCCCAGCTTTCTAAGACACCCGTCCTCAACAAAGCTGTTGGTGCTATTGATGGTTCTCATATAGGAATAAAGCCCCCATCACTTCATCGCCTGGATTACTTAAATTACAAAGGGTTTTACTCAATAAACATGCAAGCCATCTGTGACTCTACTGGAAAGTTCCTGGATGTTTTCGTAGGCTATCCAGGTTCTGTACACGACACACACATCTTAAAAAACAGTTCCTTTTATCTGGCCAGAAAGTATCCACCCAATGGATACTTCATCCTTGGAGATGGTGGATACCCTTGTTTGGAGACACCAATCTGCCTCATCACTCCATATAGGGAACCTGTGAATGGTCGGGTGCAAAGAAAATTTAATCACCGACAGTCAAAGGCACGTTCCATTGTGGAGAGAGCCTTTGGCATTATGAAGACTCGTTGGAGGTCCACACTGTTCAGGGCCGTGGAGGTCAGTCCCACATTTGCACCCCAGGTCATAGCATCCTGTGCCTTCATGCACAATGTTTGTATTGACAATGGAGATCACCTGGAACCAGATGATGATGTGATACGGGACGTGATGGGACCAGAACCTCCCCTACAAGAAGTTCCGGAGGCACACGAAACACCAGGGAATGCCATAAGGGACAGGCTTGCTGCCTTGATTGATGCACAAGCCCCTCATTAGAAAATACAGATTTAAAATTGTAAATAGTTCAACACTCTGAGGGTGTTTTTTTAAATGCAAATGTTCTTTTGTGCTGTTCTGTTGTGGACATATGGTTCGTTGTTTATAATGTTATTTATATTTCTATTAAACTTAATTCTATTTTGACAACATGTTGGTGATGATTCCTTTTATAATGGATCTAGACATGCAATTAGTATTGGTTTGATTGGTCAAGAACCTTTCAACACTCACATTTCCTTTGACCCATTAAGAGGTTTATTTAAAATGAAAGAATGAAAAAAAATATTAACAATTTAAATAACAAAAACAGTTGAAAACGTCCCTGAGGTTTTAATGCCAAATAGGCATGTCAGCAAACATTGCTGAATGAAAATAATGAAACAATATTGCACATTTAAGAACACTGGTAACATCTGATGTCTTAACACAACAGCACCCCAACAGAACTACTGTTCTGGCATTTTGTCTACAAGTTTCTCGAAGAGGGTTAAAAACCTCTCAGTTTTAGCCTTTGTTTCCTCATGCCTTTTTTGTTCCTGAACGGATTCGGCTTTGAGGTAATCAATAATCAAATTATTGCCCCTCTTCCTTTTTTTTGGAGATGGAGTGGTGGGGAGACGAGTAGCAGCTGGAATGGTGGGGGGAAGAGTAGTGGCTGAAGAGGTGGGACGAGCGGTGGTTGGTGTAGTGGGATGAATTGGGGTGGTGGGAGGAAGAGTAGATCCAGCCTCAGAGATGTCTTCCTTGGGGGGTTCAAGTTCGGGCGTGACAATGGCCTGGGGATGGGAGGGGGGGTAGCCCATCAGTATTGCACCAGTTATAGGCTATTTATGAAACTGTTAGTTCCTACTCCTATCAACTTACCATTAACAATGATGTAGGGTCCTCTGCCGGCTTGAAAGATGCCACAATCACGGGAGGATCTATTGCTGGCCTTCCCCCCAAAACGGCGTGCATCGCCTCATAGTACCGGCAATTCGATGCTGTTGTTTCGCCACTGTCTGTACCTGAGCCCGTCTTTGGTTGTTTCAGGTCCTACAGTAACAACATGCACGCACACACACACACACACACACACACACGAGAGAGGGAGCAAAATTGAATCATGTGAAGATGTCGGTGATGAAGACATGAAACAGATCTCTATCCAAAGACTTACCTTGTACCGTTTCTTCAAATTCTCCCACTTCTTGGCTGCCTTCTCTCCTGTCATTTTCCCTTCCAGGTCTTTCACTGCTTTCCTATAAACATACAAATATGATGAATAGCTTGTGTCGAAATGCATTGTAGCTGGGGGTTAGAGCATTATCACACACTGATATTGTTATCAGTTATTGAATTGTACAATCTGGTCACTCACTCCCATAACAGTTTGGAGGCATATTTTTTTTTGGTGAACTTCTCCTCATTTTCAGCCCTGAACCTGATGAGGCCAAAGGTCTGCTCGACAGTCCCTGAAATATAAGACACCAGTTAGTAAATTGCAAATTAACAGAAGAGAACAAGACGGACTTTGGAATGGTCAATACGATCTGATGAGTGTGTTTAATTGCACCAACTATCCCAGTTACGATTAGGATTTAAGTAACCATAATAATATGCTAGTTGGAGTACTCAGAATGACACCGGGATAGCCGACTGTTATGAGAACTTTCCCGTTAGCTTTCGCTTAAGCTTCAACTCAGGTTTCCCCGTCCTCATAAACGCCATATCACGAATATGATTGAACTCTCGATAAGCCCGGGTTATACGTGTTCATGTGAACGCCGGAACACGCATCCTAACTACCCAGATCAGATGCATATTTGATGGGCAGACTCTCTTGAAGCAGTCGGGAGACATCGTCAGATAGCTTCGTGACATATTTTCTAACATTAGTGTTCAAAACTTGACCAACACAAAACTTGTGTTCAAACTAACATATTCCGTAATTTTAACATGCTTATTTGCGAAAATATACTTACAATGGAGTTGTTCTTTTCCAGCGGCATCCGCCATCTTGGTCGAAAAGTTTGGCCGGCTCGCTGAACTCGCAAGGTATCCTGGGTAATTTCATCTCCCACTTCGTTTTAAGCCTGCATCGGTCCTGGCTATGTTTTGAGGGTTGATTTTAAGGGGGAAATAGCACTCCGTCTTGCTCCCTAAAGTAATGGGACACCCTACCCCTACACGTGCACACGCAAAAATGAGGGTTAGGGCAAAAATCTAGGGGTAGGGGAGGTATTGGGACGGGCCCTTGGAGTCAAAATTCGAAGTGCAAATATGGTTTAAATGTGTAAACAAGACGCCTGATGTTTAATATATGTTAATGAATGGGCACAGTATTATTGTGTACAGTAATGGGCTATCAGTAGTATGTATCCAGTTCATGTGTTATGCGATTTACATAAACTAGTAAACAACAGAAATGTTAAAAGCTGGTATTGTGTTTCCTGAATTCTTACATTCAGGCATTCAAGTGAAATGTAATTAAATAGCATATATATACTCTATCAGTGTATGATGCTTGCATGAGGGAAACATCCCAAAACAACGGCACCCATATAATTGCTGTTGTTTTGAGAAGTATTTTTCATGCAAGCATCATGCAACAATGCAAAAACAATGAAACTAGTGTAGGCCTAATTATATTTTACATTAGTAAAGCAGTACCCTGTGCATGCTTTCACAAACTTTTGTGAACAATCTTAGCACTTTAAAGGTGCCATGTGTAAGAATTGAGGTAAAAATATAAAAAAAATGAGCTACACACATCAAAAGAATGAGAAGAAATAAGGGCGATGATGTCATTAAAAAAAATGACAAGGTATAGTGCTGCAGAGATATCAACCTGAATTAGCATGCTAAATTACTAGCCACAGCCCGACAGGTGTCATAATACCAGTTTCCGCCATGGGAGGCAGTATGCGGGCAACATAACCGCCAGCCAAACTGCAATACACATGTCTCGGTTGTTACTCTAGGGTAGACCAACTCACTTTCTGGAGGTATGCTGCCCCCATCTTTTATGGAATGTGGAGTATGAATTGATTTTTGGCGGACATTACACATGACACCTTTAAACATTGACTGTTTTGAAGTGCATGTATAGCAATATAGTAAAAAAATAATAATAATTGTGATATCATTACAATTTGATGGGGGGGTGGGAGGAGGGGGTGGGTTCATGTAGGTGGGCCCTATGACCCCAAAGTATGCCTTGACTGGGCCTCAGGTCAAAGAAGTTTGAGAAAGGCTGATGTAGACGACAAAGCAGCAAGGAGGCGTCGTGTGATCATTTAAACAAGTTTTATGACGAGGTCGATGAGGGCGGGAAAAATCGTACATTTCTGTGCAAACTTTGCCCGCACTTCAGTCACATTCAGTCACATTGTCTTTTAAGAAAATGCAGTCCATTTTTCGGTTCCAGCAGCCAACAACCTCAGAACTGACCCTTCAGGCCTCTCAGGAGGCGCTGGCCTTCTAACCTAGTGACCACCATAGCAACCAGCATGATTGCCCTAGCAACCAGCATAGCAACCACAATATTTATGCGTTTTAGCTTATTGGATGTTGCGTTAATGCAGATAACTTTTGATCCATGTGCCCGATTTTCATAAATGAGGTACCGTTGGAATCCTTGGATGAGGCCGAGTTCCATGCCTCTGATCAAACCCACTCTTGCAGTTCCTCGGAACCGCAAATCTAGTTATTATTATGCTTCCGTCATTGAAGTCTATGACAGCCCGTAGAACTGTCTGGTAAAAAGTAGCACAATGATTGGGGACAGTCCCATGATGCATTTCACCACGTTTCATGCCTGCACCTCGAACGCTCTAGTGCAGGGGGTGCCGCCCCCCCCCATCAACACAGGGGTGCCGCTGTGCCCCCCCCCCCCCCCCCCCCCTCAACACACGGGTGCCGCCGTGCCCCCCCAACCCCTCAACACCTCAACACAGGGGTGCCGTCTGAAAGTAGTATTGCCAAATTTTTTGCCAAGCCCAATTGGGGGAGGGAGGGGGGGCTAGAGTCGACCGGCAGATTTGCATGAACATCAATAGAGGATGAATAGCCTACAGTGGGTACCAGGATTCAGGGATGAGAGGGGGTGCGGACGATATGAGCAGGGGGAAAATAAAACATTTTGGCTAACAACACCATATTGGCTGCTAAAAACACCATATTGACGCAGTTTTCCAAGGGACAGAAATATCAACAGAGAAAGCAGTGCCCGTCATCTGTCTGAACATTGCCTACCTAGGCTATCACTTCACTGCTTGACACTACCCCACATGGAGAAATGTTGCACGTTAACAATAAACCTTTCAGAAATTATTTATTGTGCGAATGGGTTAGCAAAACCATAGGTTTTGGTGAACAGAGATGCAGATCATCACCCTAATTCATTTGTTTGCGCAACAGCCCGTTCTGCGTTTACTCCAGCGAGAGTAAAATAAATGTTTTAAAGGCTGTGTCATAGGCTATTTGCTACAATATTTACCTCTGTTACAACAACTTGTGACTTATGCCCATTCAACTTTTAACTTAAGCCATAGCCTACAACAGTCTAATTTCGCGTTCCATTTTTGGATTAGACTAGCCAGTCTCTATGCTGTGGCAGGGCACACCCAATGAAAATAAATTAACGCAACGCAACACAACACAGAACTCTCTTCTCGCATCAGTCACTGACATTAGAATATATGCATGGGGAAAAACACTTCGAGGATAAGCGGACTTCGGCAGAATTCCAGATATCCAAGATTCAGGCTTTACTTTACAATAACGCACGTCAAGGGAGAATACAGCCTTCAGCTCAGAAGCATCGACTACCATTCTAACTACTACCGGAGGAGACTGGCCTTTTATGCTCAATTTGCAAGGGTGTGGTTCAAGAGGACGTCATAGGTACAGTGGGCAGTGCTTTGACTTGGCCAGCTTCACTCGCGGTCCGCGCGTGGGATCACGCGACTTTAATTTGTATTTTCCCAGTGAGACGCTGCAACAACCGGTAGATGGCTCAAGTGAGCAGGGTGTCTCGTAAAAAGAAATGGAGCCTGGAAAACCCTACACAGACTTCACTACAGACTTTAGCAGACTGGTTTAGAAACAATTTAATAGCCAGAAATATGCCTGCCCTGCCCTAATAAAGAAATATTTGGTTAACTGCGAGTGAATCCCGCTTGCAGCCGTAGAAGAAACGCAGGACAAATTAAACATTCTGGTTTTCTCCGAGTGCAATGATGATAGACAGACATCATTTGGACAAAATATAGAGCATATTAACCTCCGTTGCTCAGCCAAATGCCTTCCTGTTACGTCCTGTTATCACGGAGTTACAGGCGATAAACGATTTTTGATGGTCACAAGTTTACTTCATTAGCGGTTTATTTTTTTGATTATTAAAGAGTGTTTTTCATTTAAAGGTTTGACTTCGTGCTTATTCAGTAGAGCATTTAGTGCTCTTCCCAATCCCAGACGTTCACATTGCATGTTTGTTTGTAATGGATGCAACCGCGAGATAGGCTACGCGTTTGACGGCAATGAGTTGTTAACAGACATGAACCAAGACATATAGCCCAGCAGCAATCTAGGGACTGTTCGTTATTTATTGAAGGGGCCACCGGAGGAATTTTGAGTGCTTCAGTCAAAATTTGCATGACCCTCCCTTGCCTGCTAGAAATTGTTCAATGACCCTCCGACAGAATTGTTAAAAAAGACATGACCCTCCCCTGCCAACTGTCGCTGTCTTCCGCCCGCACTGCTTTGCGCCACAGCCACACACTGTGATAACGTTCTTAAATTAATCTTTCCCGTGAGCTTGCATGCTACCAGTCCTTCCTTTTCAAATGTGTTGCGCCTGTTTGCACAATTTCACAAATAATCATATGTGATTAATAATATGACAAATAATCCCTGTGCACGGGGACCGAAACAGTGCATGCCAACTTTTCCCGTGTTTCTCACGTATTTTAACTTCCCCCCGCTGTCTTGCCGTTTTAATGTTTTCCCGTAGAATATCCCATATTTTAATACTCTCATAACAGCCCTGCCATCGGGCCTCTCTGTGTTGCCCTGTTGCTACCCCTTGCCCTTCGCAAACGCGAGAGACGTCCTGTAGGCTACTGTTGATGAAAATATACCCCGTTTTCTAGCATCTCGGGGTACCGGCTATCAGTATTACACGTCCCCCATGCAAAACGTTTGACCATGGTTATCATCAAGGTGGTCACTTCAGTCAAGCTCGTGCATGAGTAATAACGTCATCCATAGCAACGAAGACTCACTCTTAGACTGTTAGTCAAAGATTCTAGAGCGCTCAGCTCCAGAATCTGTTCAGGAGTTGTCATTTTCCCTTACTAAGAGTAGGTCTAAAATGCTTTGTGAATAACTTAATAAGAGAAACTCCTATAGCTAAAATCTTGTATTGCTATTTAGGAGTAGCCTACTCCTAGTGGTAAGATAAAAGGCTTTGTGAATATGGCCCCTGGTGTCTAACCCAATGCATAGCCCATTTACACAAAATAATGGTCGAATATTAGGCTACTGATGATCATTGTTATTTAAGAACATGCAGAACACCAAAAACATCTTGCTCGTAAAAAATCATCATACCGCACATTGTGGCGGGTCTGTTATTTAACCTACTTACTCTAGGCTGCGCAAACCACAGGCCTTTATTTTGGGCAAGCCTGCATTCGAGGCAGGTCTTCTGTTGAAGAATTTTATATAAAGCCTGAGCTAACAGTAATCCTCCTGCCCCCGATACCACAGCTGTGGATAGTGTGGAATGCAAGTAATAACACAATCCAATGTGTGTCTCAATTATCCCCCGCTGACCACCTCACACATTTCTCTAGATTTTGCAACGACCTTACATGACACAATGCCATAAAATGCCAGTGTTTAGGACACAGAATAATGTTTGTAATGATACCAGTTAGGCCTACGTTCAACAGTAACATAAGTGTAATGAGCTATTCATTGTCGAAGGTGCATGGTGAAGTGAAATTCTTACTTTGGAAAACAAATATTTGCCGATATCATTGGATAGGGACTATGCCTACTTGTTTATTTTTTACGTAGCCTACAATGGCCAGTTCAGACAAAGCCGAAATTACTCATTTTGAAACATTTGTATGGTTATATTGCTTGACTTAAATCCCAGAGAGTAGGCTAGGCTACCGCACCCCACAGTGATGGGCGGTCTTACGCGTTCAGTGTGGGGATATAAACAAGCTGAGAATTTAGCGGTGTCACGTCTGCCTGTCACAGACGTGGGGAGCTGAAGCTTGTACAGTTACTACAGTATCAGTATTTTATTTTACTTCTTATGGAATATATATTTTTTCACTTTTATAAAGGCTTTGCTTGAATGCTGTTGGAACAAATAGTAGTTGATTATAAAGGCAACTTTCTGGTGCAATATTCTGTGTGTTCTGGACTGCAGGTAACTTGTTAAGCCAGTGGTTCTCAAACTTTTTCTTTCATTCCCCACTTTGATCAAGGAGGCATTGACTGATGATAGTGGAGATAACGTGTTATGCCGAGGCCTTTGCAAGTCAGCATCTCCGACGGTAGTCTACCCTATTAAAAATAGAAGTTTTCGATGTCCCAAACGGAGAGCCATACTTTATTATTTTAACGATCTCTATGCTACTCACCAAAATGTAGGCATGGGAACATGATGAAGTATCCAACTGTCGTGTGTTAAATTAGGCTATTGTGATTACGAGCCAGTGGTTTTCAAACATTATGCGTGACTCGGACATCTATGCAACAGACTCATATCGTCCTCGCATTCGCAAAATGAGGACATACAGACTGCTCAGATAACAGGTGTACCTCCAGTTATGCACGGTTTTAGTCAAGTCATTTAAATGTGCTGGTGAAACAGTTGTGTACTCTGGGCACAG
Organism: Alosa sapidissima; assembly: GCF_018492685.1. Classification (NCBI taxonomy): domain Eukaryota; kingdom Metazoa; phylum Chordata; class Actinopteri; order Clupeiformes; family Clupeidae; genus Alosa; species Alosa sapidissima. Next base: position 366,305 of record NC_055977.1, on the reverse strand, counting down.
TTCTTCCAAAGCTTCGTGCCAAGTAATAAGCGTTGAGTCGAGATGTTTGTGTGAATGAAACGAAGCGTATAGGCCATAGTGTGACATGCGTAAACCAATGGTGTAGAGATGACGCCACAGGGTTTTAAGAGAGCCTACGTTTGTATGTAGGCAAATTATATTCACAATACTTAGGCCTACTAAAATAAATAGTATTTTATTTGTATTGGTTGTTTAGAGTAAAAAAAAATCGGTCTATCCAAAGATAGAACAAAGGAGTTTGTGGAACAGATGGTATAAGCAAAAGGTGCCCAGTGGGGAGCATTTCACACCTACATCTGCATTGAATAGATCAAAGCAAGCAAGAGAGAGTACACTTGCAATGTAAATGGAGCGAAGCCTCCATCTAGTCTGGGGCAAGAAAATGTCATAAAAATAATTCCCATCAAGCAGCAGTTTGTGACGTTGTTTATTAGTGTAACCTCATGTAGGAAAACTAGTATTGCCAGGCAATACTGGCAATACTGGTGACGGCGGCTAAGTATAAGTATGGAATGCCACTGGCTGATTGATGAACGCAACATTCTTTTCTAGAACATACCGAGAGCAGTGCACCGAGGGAGTGTCAGGGCGATATCTCATCAGCCAATCAATCGCTAGAATAATCTGATGACATCAAAGGAAGTGGTTTTTGAGATAACAGCCAAGTACAGTAAATATGAGCTCTGACAACCTGTCAGATGTCCTATCAGTGCTTTCATAAATATGATATAAGTATAAGTATATATACTCTTTTGATCCCGTGAGGGAAATTTGGTCTCTGCATTTAACCCAATCGGTGAATTAGTGAAACACACTCAGCACACACTGAACACACAGTGAGGTGAAGCACACACTAATCCCGGCGCAGTGAGCTGCCTGCAACAACAGCGGCGCTCGGGGAGCAGTGAGGGGTTAGGTGCCTTGCTCAAGGGCACTTCAGCCGTGCCTACTGGTCGGGGTTCGGGGGTCCGGTTACAAGTCCAGAGTGCTAACCAGTGGGCCACGGCTGCCCCAAGGCTATGCCTCAACCACACACCCACACACACAAGTATAGCCTATATCATTTAGTAATTTTGTTTTACATTTTGTAAAACATTTGTCGCTTTAAGAACAATTCACGTTTAGTTCTCAATTATCTTCTGCCAGCTCCGCTCCGCCCTGCTAGTGCTGTAGCTATGGCTGTGCCCTCTCACAGTTTATAAATGGTCAGTAGAGGGAACTACTGTTGCCTTCATGTTTTCCTTTTAAAAGTTTCTTATAAGGAGATATCAATTATCCACAATGACAAGCCAGCTGGAACCTGCCGCTCTCTCTCTCCCTCTCGTGAGCACTCAGACGCGTTCCCGATTAAATGGAGTAGCATAACGTTCAAGTTAGATCTGCTGCAAAGGACATAACATAACAAAGAGTAGGCATCATCTATTGTCTCTATGTAACATGATGTTTTGACATTGACATTATAAACGTTCTCAAAGAAGAGTGAAAAGCAGTTTGCAGTAAAGCTAACCAATGTCGTCTCTATCGCAGGAAAAAAATAGCGAGCAGCCTGATAACCCAATTAAACGCTCGGTGGGCCGGATTAAAGTGCTTGGCGGGCTGGATCTGGCCCGCGGGTCGCAGTTTGGCCACCCCTGCTCTAGCGCCACCAACAGGCCAAAGTTGGACGTGCGTTCACGCATGTTACTTTGACCCGTTGACCTGATTGTCAAAAAAAGAGATATTCCGCCATGGTGGATTTTCCGCCATATTGGATTTTAAAGCTTCACAGGTCACAAATCAAAGTTGGACGTGCGTTCACGCATGTCTGTGACTCACAAAACTTCTTCTTATTCAAGCCTCACAAAAGTTATTCCTTTTTGTTTTCATATCTAAAACCGTTCGCCCGTAACAGCCAATCGAAATCAGCGGCGAAGCCGCCAAACAGGAAGTGAGCTCATATCTCAGCAACCCTTTTATGTATCAAAACCAGACTTAGTACATGGACTCCAGACCCCATTGGGAGGATGCTCAACAATTTGGTGACCTTTGACCTCTAGGGGCCGCTGCAACTAACAAAAATGCATTTTGGCCTGTAGCTGTTGATGTGGTTGGAATTAAAACTTACTAGTGGTGTCTGGTAATACTGTGGGAGGTCCTTAGGCCAACACAGGCAAACTTTTGATCAATGTAATTGATTCAACCGCCATATTGGATTTAATCAAAAACACTAAAAAGTTTTCACAGGTCACAAATTTCATCTGAATTTCCCCAAAATTGGCACAGACCATCTTCAGACCATGCCTTATCAGTGCTTAATTTTCTGGAAAGATTGACAAAAGCAATAGCCCGTATCAGCGAGCCGCTAAATAGGAAATGACCTTGTAACCAATCTTGAGTTGTTTGGCATGGAACTTGCTGTGACTGCTTAATGCTATATGTCTGATGCAACAGCATTGAGTTACATGGCAAATCTGGACTGCTGAACTGTCTGCTTGACCCCCTCATTGTTGGTTGCGGCTACATTCCTATTTAAAACTTGTCTCCTCAAGTTACAAAGTGTAATAAGACCAACGGATTTGACATGAAACTATACTCTCATTCCAGCGTAATAATCAAGGAACACCATGGGCGCAGCACCACAATGATATCATGCAGCACCTGAAAATAGTCCCTGTAGGCTAACTTCCAGCAACAAGGTTGAGCTGCAGCAGATGAATTGGTTAGTGACTGGATTATTACAAAGATGAGCCCCATACACACACACACACACATGCGCGCACACACACACACACACACTACTCTTTCTCTACCCCTGCTGTTTTTTTACTTTCTCCTCAAACCTGCATCTCAATTTCTCGTCTCTTATTTATTGTCCTATCGGGCCTTACTCTTCCTCTCTTCCCTCCCTCTCTCTTTGTCTCTCTCTCTCTCTCTCTCCCTCCCTCTCCCTCTCTTCCTCCTTTTCTCTCTCTCTCCCTCCCTCTCTCTCTCTCTCCTTCTCTCTCTGTCACTCTCCCTTTCTACTCCCTTCCTCTTCTCTCCATCTTAATGGGCTCCCTCTGTCTCTCTCTTCAAAGCTCTCTCCTGCGCGCGCACACACACACACACACACACACACACACACACACACACCTCCTGTACTGCCTGTCACAGCTTCATCATCGAGCTCCATCACTAGAATAACAACCTCCGCCACGGCAACCGCATCAGCAGCAGCAGTATTGGTTTGGGCTTCAAACACACACACACACACACACAGCGCAGCACTGATGCTAAAAACACACTTGCACCTGCTCATTAGGAGCCCTAGGCTCCCAGTCTGACATCTGTGTATGTGTGTGTGAGAGAAAGATAGACAGAGCAAATGAAAGTGTGTGTGTGTGTGAGAGAGAGAAGCAGAGAAAGTGTGTGTGTTTGAGAGAGAGAGAAGGAGAGAGAGTGTGTGTTTGAGAGACAGAAAGCCTCAAACAGCAGCAGCAGTTAAAATATAGAGATTTGGAAACTAAGATGATTGTTTATCAGTCTGCAGGGGGAAGACATCTGCACAGTCTCTCCTCTCTTTCTCTCTCTCTCTCCCTCTACCTCTCTCTCTCTCCCTCTCTCCCCCTCTCCTCTCTTCCTCCCTGTCTGTTTGCTTGACTCCAGAAGTGTGTGGGAGTGCAGGGAGATCATTATAGTTCATCAGGAAGGAAGAATGCCAGAGAGTGAGAGAGAGAGAGCAAGAAAGTGGGCATGTGTGTGTGTGTGTGTGTGTGTGTGTGTGTGAAAGCCTGAGTGACAGAGATAGATAGTGTGTGTGTGTGTAGAATAGAAAGAAAAGAACAGAATAGAACAGAACAGAATAGAACAGAATAGTAAGAATAAAAGAGTTTATAGAATAGAAAGCCTTTATTGTCACTATACACAGTACAATGGGATTTAAAGAGCAGCTCCGTAAAAGTGCACACATAATTAGCACAATATAAAAGTGCACACATAATTAGCACAATATAAAAGACTATACAATAACAAAAATATAAACACACAGTAAAAAACACAGACAAACATATATTATGAGCACAGACTTGTGCCCAAAGAGCGACTGAATAAGTAGTTTATGTCTGGTGGAGGAAGCCATCCCTGAGTCTGTTTGTTCTGGCCCGTATGGACCTGAAGTGTCTGCCAGAGGGCGACAGGTTAAAGAGATGGAAGCCCGGGGTGGGTGGTGTCCTTCAAGATGTTTCTGGCCCTGCTGAGGCAACGGGAGTTATAGATGGCAGTCAAGGAAGGCAGAGGGCAGCCGATGATCTTCTGTGCGGTGTTTGCCACATATACTACTATATATCTACTACAGGGGGGCAGGTGTGGCTCTGTAATATATATATATGTTTGCCACCCTCTGCAGTCTCTTCCTGTCGGCCTCCGTGCAGCTGGAGTGCCACACTGCCACAGCGGAGGGCAGCAGGCTCTCGACGGTGGAGCGGTAGAAGGTCACCAGCATCTGAGGGTTTAGTTGCTCCTTCCTGAGCACCCTCAGGAAGTGTAGCTGCTGCTGGGCCTTCTTGACCAGCGCTGTGGTGTTGACCGACCAGGAGAGGTCTGCAGAGATGTGGACGCCGAGGAATTTGAAGGACTCCACTTGCTCTACACATCCACCGTTGATGTACAGGGGGGCAGGGGTGGCTCTCTCTCTCTCTCTCTCTCTCTCTCTCTCTCTCTCTATATATATATATATATATATATATATATATATATATATACTTATATCTACTACAGGGGAGCAGGGGTGGCTCTGTTCCACCTGGAGTCCAGGATAAGTTCCTTGGTCCAGGACGAGTTCCTTGGTCTTGGTGATGTTTAGTGCCAAGTGTTGATGTGTCTCAAAACCAGTTTCTCAAAGCACATAGATGCAGAGCCCCCCTCCTCTGTTCCTTCCGGAGTCACTGTTCCTGTCCTATCTAGTATAGATAGGACAGGAACAGTGTCGTATATATATATATACTTATACTGTACAAGTATAGTATAAGTATATATACTCTTTTGATCCTGTGAGGGAAATTTGGTCTCTGCATTTATTCCAATCCGTGAATTAGTGAAACACACTCAGCGAGGTGAAGCACACACTAATCCCGGCGCAGTGAGCTGCCTGCTACAGCGGCGCTCTGGGAGCAGTGAGGGGTTAGGTGCCTTGCTCAAGGGCACTTCAGCCATTCCTACTGGTCGGGGTCCGAAGTGCTAACCTGTAGGGCACTGCTGCCCCCAAAGTAGTATCTGTTTGCGTGCGGCCTGCTAGCTGCACCGTGGTATCAGGGATTTGTGTATGTAGCCATGTCTATGTGAAAATAAACACACAGCAATCGCGAACATAACGATTACCAGCCAGCTGTATTTCCACATCGCCAGTTTTGTGTACCATGGGTCTGGCGTTTGTAAGCTAGAGGCTCGGCAGCGGAGGTTTGAGTGGCTGTTTCCTTAGCCTAGCCAATAGCCCACGCTGCAGCCTAGCCAGTAGCCCACACTGCAGCCTAGCCAGTAGCCTAGCCCTTAGCCTAGCCAGTAGCCCACGCTGCAGCCTAGCCAGTAGCCCACCCTGCAGCCTAGCCAGTAGCCTAGCCAGAAGCCCACCCTGCAGCCTAGCCAGTAGCCCATCCTGCAGCCTAGCCTGTAGCCTAGCCCTGAGCCTAGCCAGTAGCCCAGCCCTTAGCCTAGCCAGTAGCCCAGCCCTTAGCCCACCCTGCAGCCTAGCCAGTAGCCTAGCCAGAAGCCCACCCTGCAGCCTAGCCAGTAGCCCAGCCCTTAGCCCACCCTGCAGCCTAGCCAGTAGCCCAGCCCTTAGCCTAGCCAGTAGCCCAGCCCTTAGCCCACCCTTAGCCCAGCCCTTAGCCTAGCCAGTAGCCCAGCCCTGAGCCTAGCCAGTAGCCCAGCCCTTAGCCTAGCCAGTAGCCCAGCCCTTAGCCCACCCTGCAGCCTAGCCAGTAGCCCAGCCCTTAGCCCACCCCGCAGCCTCTCTTTTGTTTCTTCTCGCGTCGCCGCCTGAGTCGCCTGCGGCGATCCCGCTGGTCTCACTATCTCGTCTGGAATGGTGTGAGTGCGACGAAAGTCGCTGGAGATGGTCATCTTCAGTTGGAAACCAATGTCCAGTAAGGGTTAGGGTTAGTCCAGATGTCCAGTAAGTCTAGACGGCTGTAGTGTTCAGTAGTGTAGGTAGTGTGACTGTGAGTGTGCCGCCATCTTGCCACATCAGCACATGTGTGTGTGTGTGTGTGTGTGTGTGTGTGTGTTCCCCTACTGAATGAGTACATTATTGTATATCAGGGCTGGTCAAGGTCATTGAGTTATTTCCCTGGAACACAAACACACACAGCTACACACACGCCTACCTTTTTACTCTGAATAACAGCTGAACTCACTCTGTGTGTGGGTGCGTGTGTGTGCGCGCGCGCGCGCGCGTGTGTTTGTGTGGTGTGTGTGTGTGTGTGGTGTGTGTGTGTGTGTGGTGTGTGTGTGTGTGTGCGCGCGTGTGTTTGTGTGGTGTGTGTGTGTGTGTGTGTGTGTGTGCGTGCGTGTGTGTGGTGTGTGTGTGCGTGTGCACGTGTGTGTGTCCTGCAGAACTCCAGTGCTGACCACCGTGTGCGTTTGGATCTGGGGTTGTGGGACAAGTTCAGCGAGCTGGCCACCAAGTGCATTATCAAGATCGTGGAGTTTGCCAAGCGCGTGCCCGGCTTCACCGGCCTCACCATCGCTGACCAGATTACACTCCTCAAAGCAGCCTGCCTCGACATCCTGGTGAGTGTGTCTGTGCTTGTATATATATGTGTGTGTGTGTGTATGCGTGTATATGTGCGAGTGTCTGTGTGCTTGCGTGTGCATGTGTGTGTGCTTGTATATATGTGTGTGTGTGTGTGTGTGCATATGTGTGTTCGAGAACCTACTGGTCCTCCTCTTTACAGAGTACAGGGGAACCTACTGGTCTTTACAGAGTACAGGGGAACCTACTGGTCTTTACAGAGTACAGGGGAACCTACTGGTCTTTACAGAGTACAGGGGAACCTACTGGTCCTCCTCTTTACAGAGTACAGGGGAACCTACTGGTCCTGCTGTGAGTGCAGTGGAGCTGTATTCTATATTCTATACTGTATGTATGTATATAGTGGAGCAGCCTATGCTGAGCTATATAGTATGTATTCTATATTCTATACTGTATGTATGTATATAGTGGAGCAGCCTATGCTGAGCTATATAGTATGTATTCTATATTCTATATGATGTATAGCCGGTCTTGTCTAATGCCGACGTGGATGGCAGCAATCCTTTGTAGCTCTGTGTCTTTGTGTGTGTTTCGTTTTTCGTTTACTTTCTTCACTTCGTAACTGGATTACACACTTTTAGGAGTGTTTATTCTATCCTATGCATATGGATCAGTTAATAAAATGTTCTGGCAGCAGCAAACTTGTTTATACAAGGAATCAGCTGCTCGCACTACGAAGGAATCAGCTGCTCGCACTACGAAGGAATCAGCTGCTCGCACTACGAAGGAATCAGCTGCTCGCACTACGAAGGAATCAGCTGCTCGCACTACAAAGGAATCAGCTGCTCGCACTACGAAGGAATCAGCTGCTCGCACTACAAAGGAATCAGCTGCTCGCACTACGAAGGAATCAGCTGCTCGCACTACGAAGGAATCAGCTGCTCGCACTACAAAGGAATCAGCTGCTCGCACTACGAAGGAATCAGCTGCTCGCACTACGAAGGAATGCTGGTGGCGTTCACGTTAACATCCCTGAGGAATTCTGGTGCTTTCGGGGCTGTAGAGACTTAAAGTGAAGACGAGGCGTCGGGAGAAGAAGTGGCGACACAAGCCCTCAGTTCCATCGGGAGTGATGGGGAACGTGAACTCACTGGGAGTGATGGGGAACGTGAACTCACTGGGAGTGATGGGGAACGTGAACTCACTGGGAGTGATGGGGAACGTGAACTCACTGGGAGTGATGGGGAACGTGAACTCACTGGGAGTGATGGGGAACGTGAACTCACTGGGAGTGATGGGGAACGTGAACTCATTGACGAACTCACTGAAGACTGACAAACTGGCTGTCCTTGTAAGCAATCAGAAGCTTTACAGGGAATGTAGCCTGATATGCCTCATGGAGACGTGGCTAACTAGCTGCATTCCTACTGCTAACGTTGAGCTACCTGGCTTCAGTGTGGCTCGTTTGGACAGAAACAATAAACTTTCTGGCAAAAAGAATGGAGGTGGACTGGTGCTATAAACAACAGATGGTGCAATCCCGGACATGTTACAGTGAAGGAGTTACTTGCGGTTAGTCTCCGACCATATTACATGGCGAGGGAGTTCTCGCACGCCATTGTTGTCTGTGTTTACGTTCCGCCACGAGCCCTCCCGGACACAGCGTGTGACGTCATTCATTCTACAATTGCAAGGCTTCAAACTCAACACACAGATGCTTTTTTTGCGATCTCTGGCAACTTCAACCACATAACACTGGATTCCACCCTCACTAATTTCTACCAGTTTTTTGATTGCCCAACTAGGAAAAACAGGACAATAGACCTCATGTATGCAAATGTGAGGGATGCATACAGAGCCACCCCCTCCCCCCACTTGGGAAGTCAGACCACAACCTCATTCATCTTTAGCCAATGTACAAACCAAAAGTACAGAGGCTAGCGGCTGCCACACGCACCTTCAGGAAGTGGACACCAGAAGAAGATGAGGCTTTGACGAGAACTGTACGCTGCTTTCCAAATAACAAGCCTTGGATAACCAGTAATGTCAAGACCCTTCTCAATAGGAAAAAGATGGCGTTCAGAGAGGGGGACATGGCAGAGCTGAGGCGCGTACAGGGGGAACTCAAGAATAAGCTGAAAGAGGCTAAGGAGGACTACAGAAGGAAGATGGAACAGAAGCTGGCATAAAGGAGGTGTGGGACTGTATTAAATCTATCACTGGCCTTAAGAAGAGCAGCAGCTCTGTGGAGGGAGTTCTGGACAGGGCGAACTAGTTGAACCACTTCTACAACAGGTTCAACTGCCCTGCTCCAGCTCCAAAAGCAGTGGTCTGTCCATCACCCCCAGCACTCCAGACGCACCCCTCACCTCCACCCCCCCATCATCACGGCAGATCAGGTCAAAGGACCGCTGAAGAAACTCCGCCACAGGAAGGCAGCGGGGCCTGACAGTGTCCAAGGCTGCTTAGGGCCTGTGCTGCTGAACTGGGGGAGCCACTGAAGCACGTCTTCAACATGAGTCTCCGTCTAGGAAGAGACATCATGTCTCATCCCCGTCCCCAAGAAGCCACACCCCAGTGAGCTTAACGACTTCAGGCCGGTCGCTCTAACATCACACATGCTGAAGACCATGGAGCGACTGGTTTTGGGGATACTCAGACCCCAGGTACACCATGCACTAGACCCGCTACAGTTTGCATATGAGGAGAAAGTGGGCGCATATCTCCTACACAGGACGCATTCTCACCTGGACAAGGGGAAAAGTGCTGTGAGAATCATGTTCTTTGACTTCTCCAGTGCTTTTAACACCATCCAGCAGATGGGTGTGGATGCTCACCTAGTATGCTGGATTGCAGACTACCTGACAGAGCGGCCACAGTTCGTCAGACTGAAGAACTGACTCTCTGTGATCAGCAGCTCTGGAGCTCCACAAGGAGCAGTGCTCTCTCCAGTCCTGTTCACTGTGTTTGTTGTGTAGTCTGAGGGGGTGTGGTTGTTTATTGTTGTTTGTTGTGTAGTCTGAGGGGGTGTGGTTGTTTGTTGTGTAGTCTGAGGGGGTGTGGTTATTTGTTGTTTGTTGTGTAGTCTGAGGGGGTGTGGTTATTTGTTGTGTAGTCTGAGGGGGTGTGGTTGCTTGTTGATATCTAATTTGTATTGGAGCAGGGCTGTGCACATATGGGGCAACGTTAGTGGGTTGCTGGGGCGATGGGTTTTTATTGGTTGCTGTTAGTAGGTTGCTGGGGGCGATGGATTTTTATTGGTTGCTGTTAGGGGGTTCCTGGGGGCGATGGGTTTTTATTGGTTGCTGTAGGTGGGTTCCTGGAGGCGATGGGTTTTTAGTGGTTGCTGTTAGTTGGTTGTTGGGGGCGATGGGTATTTATTGGTTGCTGTTAGTTGGTTGCTGGGGGCGATGGGTTTTTATTGGTTGCTGTGTCTGGCAGTGTGAAGCAGCAAGGTAACGGCAGGCTGTGGGTGTGTGTGTGTGTGAGTGAGTGAGTGTGTGTCAGTGTGTGTATATATGTGTGTGTGTGTGTGTGGGAGAGAGAGTGTCATGTGTTTGTGTGAGTGTCGGGGGGCACTCAGTGTGGAGGTGTGTTCCATCAGTGATGTCATTAGCCGACCCCCCAAGGGGAAAGGGGGGGGCTTCTCCCTCTTTCTCTTCTTTCTCCTAGTCTATCCCTCTCTCCCCCTCTCTGCTCCTTCCCCATCTTTTCTCTCTTTCCTTCTAGTCTATCCCTCTATCCCCCTCTCTGCTCCTGCCCCTGCCCCATCTTTTCTCTTTCCTTCTAGTCTATCCCTCTCTCCCCAGACCCCCCCTCCATTCACTCCTCTATGCAAAGAGATACAGCATTATACCGTACGTAGCCAAACAGATACATCATTATACCGTACGTAGCCAAACAGAAATAGTATTATACCGTATGTAGCCAAACAGAAACTGCATTATACCGTACGTAGCCAAACAGATACAGCATTATACCGTACGTAGCCAAACAGAAATAGTATTATACCGTACGTAGCCAAACAGAAACAGTATTATACCGTACGTAGCCAAACAGAAACTGCATTATAGCGCACGTAGCCAAACAGAAACAGTATCATACCGTACGTAGCCAAACAGAAACAGTATTATACCGTAGGTAGCCAAACAGAAACAGTATCATACCGTACATAGCCAAACAGAAACTGTATTATAGTCCAACCAGCATTGTAAGAAGCAGAGTAGGAACCAGTGAATCCACCACCAAGTCCAAATTGAACCGACATAACAGATACTGGATAACCTGACGAGCTAGACCCACATTAAAATGTAGGGTCTGGGCACTCACCGTTGGTAGTGCTCAGTCCGAGGGGCGGGATAATCGGTTGTCTTTCAAATTCCCTCTGCACGCAATAGGACAGCGCTACAACTTATGAGTCCCATGTGTTTTCCCACCAGCGGAGCTAGTTGGTTAGTTCAAACTTTTGCCAACTTAAAAAAAGCTTAACTCGTGTCACGCTGTTTGCCAACAGCAACATCAATCTTCTTTGTTTTCAAGTAGCAGGGAATTCAAGCCAAACCGTTGCAACTCAATCAATCATTAAGTTAAACCGTTGCAACTCATCAATCATTATGTTAAGCTCGCCTAATGTCTCTATACACGATATGATTGGCCCTATCGAAGTTTAATTTTTCCAGTTCGCAAGCCAATGGAGAAGGAAGGAGGGGAATCGTTTTTCCAGAATAGAAGTATACATTTCTTTGCAAATTAAGTGATCAAAATGAGTATCCTGCATTTTTTGTGATCTAACTGTAAATTAGTTGTGTCATTTAATAAATATAAACTGCTTCTCAAATCAAATTGTATTTCCATGACAGACTGAGTGAAGGAATGGATTGAGCTCCTATAGATTTTTAAAAGACTGCAGTCCCAAAACATATGCATGAAAGTCCCCTCCACCTTTTTACATATCTGACATGCTGCTGAGATATCTGAGATATTTTATGCATTTTTGATGGAGTTAGGTAGGTTTTGTGGATGAATGAGTTTTTCTAAATCATGTTTTGACCTCAGCCCTCTATGTTTGGCAATATTTTTGAGGTGGTAAAAAGCTGATTTAGTTGAAATTTAGCTGTTGAAATTTAGATAACTGTCAATTAATGCACCAAGATTTTTAACAGTATCCTTTGCCTTCAACCCTTTTGTGTCAAGGAGAGTGGCAACTCTAAGTCTTTCCTCCGTTTTACCAAATATAATTAGTTCAGTTTTTTATTTGTTCAGCTGAAGAACATTTTGAGACATCCAGGTGTTGATTGGTTCTATACACTGACACATAGATTCAAGGGGACCATAGTCGTTTGGTGACCGGTACATTTGTGTGTCATCTGCATACATGTAGCTATGATATGAAATCAAATTATTTTGTAAGATTTGTCCAAGTGGAAGCATATAGAGATTGAATAATAGTAGCCCCAAGATTGATCCCTGGGGAACACCACAGGTCAAGGACGTTTGTGTTGAGGTACAGTTTCCGATGGCAACAAAGAAGCTCCTTTCTTGTAGATATGATTTGAGCCAGTTGATAACTATGCCTGTAAATCCAACCCAGTGTTCTAGTTTGTGTAGTAAAATATTGTGATCAACAGTGTCAAATGCTGCACTAAGGTCCAGTAGCACTAGGACCGATGTTTTACCTGAATCTGTGTTGAGGCGTATGTCATTGGAAACTTTAATGAGAGCTGTTTCAGTGTTGTGATTTGCCCGAAAACTAGCCTCAAAATAAGCAAAATACCTAAATTTGATGTTAGGAAGGTGGGTAGTTGATTAAAGACTACTTTTTCAATAATGTTGCCAATAAAAGGTAGATTAGTCATTAGTTAGATTAGATTAGTCATTAGTTAGTAAAAGGTAGATTAGTCATTAGTTAGATTAGATTAGTCATTAGTTAGATTAGATTCGATTAGTTATTAGTTAGATTAGATTAGATTAGTCATTAGTTAGTGGTGCACTGTGTCCCGCTCTCCCAGTCAGTATTAAGCACACAAACACACGCACACACACACGCACACACACACACACACACACACTAATACCTGCAACGCAGTTTAACTTAATTAAGAATGCACTCGCTATCTCAACATTTTGAACGGCAGATTTTTTTTATACAGGTGAATATTTAGTGTTTTATTTCTAGCTCATATAAACGGCCTGATTGTAAATAGGAAAGCAAAGAAGAGGACTGCCTCAGAGGCAGTGCTGTAGGAGGAGCCTGATTCCCCGCACCCTGCTTATGACAGGGTAAAGCACACCACGGCAACATGCGTCTCCAGGGCGACATGCGTCTCCAGGGCTTGAGGAGGAGGATTCCTATTTCCTAGTAGGCCATCTCAAATAGGAGAAAAAAAGTCATCTTTGCTCACACACTGTTACTAACTCAATTTGGGACCTTACAGTCGGAATTGTCATTTGTTTATTCAAAGTCTTAAGTCCAAAATAGCCTGGGCTATTCCAATTGTCTGTTTATTGCACATCATTTTTTTGTTTGTTGTCATTTTGAATAGACACCAAGCATGTCCGATAAACATTCTCAGGTTTATCTTTGCTTCAAGAAGAAATGGGAATCACATTTCACCTGAAAATCATCCTACTGTGAATATGCAAGCCACAAAGTGAAACCGTAAGCTATCCATTGTGATTTTCGGAAGTGAAGTGGAGTAATGAATGTATCTTGCAGCAAGACGCTGCGCCATCTGGTGGACAAACTATGTAACGCCAATACAGGAAATGCAGAATGTGAGTGTGTGTACATGTGTCATGTGCGTGTGTGTGTATGCATGCATGTGAGTGTGCACATGTGTGTTTATGTGTGTGTAAGTGTGTGTGTGTACCCCCCCCCCCCCCCATGGATGAGATTCCACGAAACTTGGCATACTCCCAGAGGTTGTTAATCATGCACATGGAATTTTATGCAGTTCAGAACATCAACTGAAAATAGGGGCGATTAAAGCAAAATAATATTGCATTTTCATTTTTTACCATGGGGGTGCAAATCACAAATGAGTGATTATGGGCTAGGTTGATGTGGGCCCTTGAGACCAACATACCATAACATTTTATTCATCCTCGGTGCCACAGTTCAGGTAGTTATTTAGGAAAAACTGCATTTTTTGGGTTTCGGAGGGCCCAGCGCGGGGGGGAGTGGCCCCCGGGGACCAAACCAAATTTTTCCGGAAAAGTCTAGTGGGGCTACATGCCCACCAAATTTCATGTCCCCCAGTGTTTCGGTGTCCGGGTATCGTTGACCGAAACAATTCAGGAAGTAGATGACAGGAGTAAAAAAAAAACTTTGGCAAGCTATGCTAGCGGCGGTCATAATAAGTTAGGAAGTTACTCACGGAACACTACCCTGCTGAAAAAAACAGACTGACCAGGTAAAGGTGGTTTGCTGGTTGACCAGCTTGTTAAGAAGTTCAGGTAGTTACACACAGAACACTACCCTGCTGACCAGCTAAAGGTGGTTTGCTGGTTGACCAGCTTGTTAGGAAGTTTAGGTAGTTACACACGGAACACTACCCTGCTGACCAGCTAAAGGTGGTTTTTGTTGGTTGACCAGCTTATTTAGGTAGTTACACACGGAACACTACCCTGCTGAAACAAACAGCCTGACCAGCTAAAGGTGGTTTGCTGGTTGACCAGCTTGTTAGGAAGTTCAGGTAGTTACACACGGAACACTACCCTGCTGACCAGCTAAAGGTGGTTTGCTGGTTGACCAGCTTGTTAGGAGGTTTAGGTAGTTACACACGGAACACTACCCTGCTGACCAGCTAAAGGTGGTTTGCTGGTTGACCAGCTTGTTAGGAGGTTTAGGTAGTTACACACGGAACACTACCCTGCTGACCAGCTAAAGGTGGTTTGTTGGTTGACCAGCTTGTTAGAAGGTTTAGGTAGTTACACACGGAACACTACGACCGGAAACCGGTCACTCATGTTAGAACACACTTTTGAGTTCCCTTTAATACGTTCTTTTCTCTCTCTCTCTCTCTCTCTCTCTCTCTCACACACACACACAATAGTCACCTTCACACATATGCACAAAGCTCAACTAAACCTCTTTAAATAGGATGCTTTGAGCTCCTTGTTCATATTCACTCTCTCTCTCATTGTCATTCTCACACACACACACACACACACACACAAAGGCTAGCCACAAATCCTCACCGGGCCACTGGCTGTCTGGTTTGATGGGCCATGCCTTCAGTGTTGGGATGGTGAGGTGGATACGGGCACAAAGGCAGGATCAAACAGTACCCACGTGTGTGTGTGTGTGTGTGTGTGTGTGTGTGTGCACTCCGCTGCTGCAGACATGTTTTATTCTTTTTCATCCTCAGTACGTTGCTGCCATTCACTGTCAGTTCTAGCCCCCTCACTCAGCATCAAAGCAGCTACACACACTTACACACACAAACACACACACACACACACAAACACACACACACATTTTATTCTATAAAACCTGTATAATTTGAAATGATTCATAACAGGCATCATTTTATTCTATAAAACCTGTATAATTTGAACATATTTTCTGTTTATCATAACAATTATATATATATATATATTTATTTAAATTAAAAATAAATATGGGGGCATACGTTTATTATTTTAGTTTATTTACTAGTTTATTATGACCGCCACGCAGCGAAGCGGCGGTCATATAGGTTTAGTCAGATTTTTTTTTTTTTTTCGCATGCCCAAATTTCCGTCAATGATTCCCGGGACACTGAAAGACCGGGGTACACGAAACTTGGTGGGCATGTAACCCCACATGGATAGCATGGAACCATCATCGTTTTTCGTTTTGATCTGTAGCCCCCCCGCTGGACTGGACCCCCGAAAGGAGGGTAGGGCAGACACAGTTTTCTGTGAATATCTCGAAAACTGTAGGGTTTAGGAGGACCATTTTTTTTTTGTATGTTGATCTCAAGGGGCCATGTCAACCCATTCCATAACCACTCATTTCATGTATAGCGCCACCTAGTTAAACACAAAAAAGTAAAAATGAGGTGTTGTAATTGAAGGTATCTGTGACCTAACATAGTCAAAACTGCACGAAATTGGAAGTGTAGGATCATTATGACACCCTCTGTATGCACGCCAAATTTTGTGGAATTCCGTTCATGGGGGGCCACACAATAAATTAATTTATGTTACTATACACCAACTGGCCTGTAGGTGGCCGGAGACAGTTTTCTGTGAATATCTCGAGAACCGTAGGGCCTAGGAGGTCCACCTTTTTTATGTATGTTGGTCTTAAGGGGGCATGTCAACCCATCCCATTACCACTTATTTCATGTATAGCGCCACCTAGTTAAAAATTAAAAAGCAAAAAATTAGGTGTTTTCATCACAATATCTCTGGCTGACAAGGTCAAAACTGCACGAAATTAAAAGTGTAGGATCATTATGACACCCTCCGAATGCATGCCAAGTTTTGTGTACTTTCGTTCATGGGGGGCCTTACAATAAAATAATGTATGTGTACATTTAGTGACGTACACCAACAAGGATTCCCGGGACACTGAAAGACCGGGGTACACAAAACTTGGTGGGCATGTACCCCCACATGGATAGCATGGAACCGTCATTCTTCGTTTTGATCTGTAGACCCCCCCGCTGGACTGGACCCCCCGAAAGGAGGGTAGGGCAGACACAGTTCTCTGTGAATATCTTGAGAACTGTAGGGCCTAGGATGACCAATTTTTTCCGTATGTTTGCCTCCAGGGGTCATGTTAACCCATTCCATGTGCACACATGTGCATAAACAGATACACACGCACACACATACATTTACAGTAATCATACGTATGACACATACTCACACAGTAGACATATGTACGCATGCATGCACGTTATCTCCACTATCATCAGTCATGCCCCTTGATCAAAGTGGGGAATGAAATAAAAGTTTGATAACCACTGGCTTAACAAGTTACCTGCAGTCCAGAACACAGAATCTATTGCAATATTCTGATGATCGGCGATGATATCGGCAAATGTTTGTTTTCCAAAGTAAGAATTTCACTTCACCATGCACCTTCGACAATACCTGGCCTACCTGGTATCATTACAAACATTATTCTGTGTCCTAAAACTGGCATATTTTATGGCATTGTGTCATGTAAGTTCGTTGCAAAATCTAGAGAAATGTGTGAGGTGGTCAGCGGGGGACAATTGAGACACACATTGGATTGTGTTATTACTTGAACATTCCACACTATCCACAGCTGTGGTAGGCCTATCAGGGGCAGGAGGATTACTGTCAGCGCAGGCTTTATATAAAATTCTTCAACAGAAGGCCTCGAATGTTGTCTTGTTTGTGGAGCGCTTTGCTTCGCTTCTGTAATTTCGGCTTCATTGAAAATGAGGGCTTCCCTCAATGACCCTCCGAGAATAAATAAAGGTTGAATGAATGAATGAATGAATGAATGAATGAATGCAGGCTTGCCCAAAATAAAGGCATGTGGTTTGCGCAGCCTACAGTAAATAACAGACCCGCCAGAATGTGCGTTATGATGCTTTTTTACGAGCAAGATGTTTTGGTACCCTATGCACACTGCATGTTCTGAAATAACAATGATCATCAGTAATATTCGACCATTAATTTGGGTAAATGGGCAAGCGTGACCACCTTGATTGGCTGATTGGCTGATGATTGTAACGCGGGCATGATTCCAAACACCTCCCTTACGATGATGAGTGACAGGTCTCAGAATGCGTGCGCTACACAAGGACGGAAGATGATGAATAACTGGGGCCGTAGGCTATTCACAAAGGCTTTTATCTTACTACTAGGAGTAGGCTACTCCTAAATCGCACTTAAAGATTTTAGATTGGAGTTTTCTCTTAAAAGTTATTCACAAAGCCTTTCAGACAACTCCTAAACTAGGAGTGAGTCTTCGTGGCTATGGATGACGTCATTACTCATGCACGAGCTTGACTGAAGTGACCACCTTG
Source organism: Alosa sapidissima (assembly GCF_018492685.1). Taxonomy (NCBI): domain Eukaryota; kingdom Metazoa; phylum Chordata; class Actinopteri; order Clupeiformes; family Clupeidae; genus Alosa; species Alosa sapidissima. The sequence goes on along the minus strand of NC_055977.1, from coordinate 348,584 downwards.
ATTGGCTGACGATTGTAACGCGGGAATTCCAAACACCTCTCTTCCGATGATGACTGACAGGTGACAGGTCGGAGAATGCGTGCACTACACAAGTAGTGCGAAGGACGGAAGATGATTAATAACTGAATAAAAAGGCCTAGCCTAAATGAATAAAGAGTAAGGCAAAACAAATAGCTTAGTAGCCTAATGAAACATAGGCCTATGGATTGATGCAGTAGCCTACCTTTGCAACATTTATTAAATTAATCTGTCACCATATCCCTAGGCTACGTTTGCAAAGAGGAGAACATTTTAATTTGATTCACAATGAAACGTTACATTTCATTTCCATGTTAACAATGAGTAGTTTGTGTTGTTGTTGGTGACGTTATTGCATCCCTTTTATGAATGCAAAATTGTTCCCTCGCAATTGGAAGCTCCTGTTGCGCATAGGCTATTTCAAAACATCGCAACGTAAAATGCCACAAAAAAGCTGTTTATGAATAGGTCTTAGTGAGTTAGGAGTCCTCTCGACTTAAGCTGTCCCAGACTTAGGTGCTACTTTTAGGTCTAAAATGCTTCGTGAATTACTTTTTGTGAAAAAATTAGGAGTCCTAAAGTTAGGAGTGACACGCCCATTATTTTTAGGAGTTGCTCCTAAATTCGCCAGTTAGGAGCTACTTTTAGCCTTAAAATTCTTTGTGAATATGGCCCCTGAATAAAAAGGCCTAGCCTAAATGAATCAAGGCAAAACAAATAGCCTAGTAGCCCAATGAAACATACGGATTGATGTAGTAGGCCTATCTTGTAACATTATTAAATTATTCTGTTACTATGCCTACGTTTGCAAAAGAGAACATTTTAATTTGATTGACAATAATGTTACATTTAATTTACATGTTGACAATGATTAGCCTAGTTTTGGTTGTTGTTGGCGGCGTTATTGCATGTTAGTTATGCCTACAATGCAAAATTGCTTCCTCGCGATTGGAAGCTCCTGTAGCTGCATAGGATTTCAAAACCGCAGGTTTGTGACTAGGTCTGTGAGTAAGGAGTCCTCTTGACTTCTTTTAAGCTGTCAGAGGTGGGAAGGTGTGATTTGTTGGGGGAAGGGCCGGATTAACTGGGCACAATTGTCTGATGGCCCCCCTTCCCCCCAGCCAACGTGAATCGGGTGGTTAGTTAATAGGCCTATCGTGAAGATTTTTCCTGCCATCTAAGGCACGAGCGCATCTGTGAGGCCAAGCCTCACCAAGTAGCTCGTTTGTTTACAACTAACATTCCATTTAATTAAACTGCTTTATAGGCTATGCCGAAATAGTTTTCAACATTTTGAATATTAGTGTCGGGTGAATTGAAATGTTCTCAAAGTAGCCTTATGGCTGAAAGCTGCTTGGGATACCCCCCCCCCCCCCCTTCCTGCACTCATTGTTTCAAAAGGAGTAATTTTGGCTTTGTCAGAACTGAAGAGCTGTGGACGGCACGGCATGGTATGCCCAATGAAAATAAATTAACGCAATAATATTTTGTCACTAGCAACATTCATCTGTCCTTTGTCAAATGTATTATGTTCCAAGTACCCTATGCGTAATTCTGCTTCATAAAGTTGAACAAATACATTTGCTTATTTCACAGAAAAATATAAATAGCCAGTCTACAGTGCAGAGTTGGTAAGTTATGGTAGGCCAACTTGCAGTGAACATACAAAGAGGGGAAATTATTTATCTTGCAGCTGAGTAGCCTCAGGTGCGCACGTAGACATAAGGCCGAACATGCAAGCGCCAATGAATCGTGCTCTCACGGCAATCGCGCCGTTAAACTTAAATAGGTTAACATCACTCTAAGTTCGCCTTCAAGCAAGGAAAACGATGATTTGAAGACATCTGTTTCGTTGGAAGGGCAAGGGGTAGCAACAGGGCAACACAGAGACAGGCCCGATGGCAGGGCTGTTATGAGAGTATTAAAATATAGGATATTCTACGGGAAAACATTAAAACGGCAAGACAGCGGGGAAAGTTAAAATACGTGATAAACACGGAAAAAGTTGGCATGCATTGTTTCGGTCCCCGTGCACAGGGATTATTTGTCATACTATTAATCACATATGATTATTTGTGAAATTGTTCAAACAGGCGCGACACATTTGAAAAGGAAGGACTGGTAGCATGCAAGCTCACGGGAAAGATTGATTTAAGAATGTTATCACAAAGTGTGTGGTTGTGGCGCGGGCGGAAGACAATTGGCAGGGGAGGGTCATGTCTTTTTTTAACAATTCTGTCGGAGGGTCATTGAACAATTTCTAGCAGGCAAGAGAGGGTCATGCAACTTCCAACTGAAGCACTCAAAATTCCTCCGGTGGCCCCTTCAATAAATAACGATCAGTCCCTAGATTGCTGCTGGGCTATATGTCTTGGTTCTGTTAACAACTTATTGTCAAATGCATAGCCTATCTCGCGGTTGCATCCATTACAAACAAACATGCAATGTGAACGTCTGGGATTGGGGAGAGCACTAAATGCTCTTCTGAATAAGCACGAAGTCAAACCTTTAAATGAAAAACACTCTTTAATAATCCAAAAAAATAAACCGCTAATGAAGTAAACTTGACCATCAAAAATCGTTTATCGCTCGTAACTCCGTGATACCAGGACGTAACAGGAAGGCATTTGGCTGAGCAACGGAGGTTAATATGCTCCATGTTTTGTCCAAATGATGACTGTCTATCATCGTTGCACTCGGAGAAAACCGGAATGTTTCATTCGTCCCCTCTACGGCTGCAAACGGGATTCACTCGCAGTTAACCAAATATTTCTTTATTAGGGCAGGCATATTTCTGGCTATTACATTATTTCTAAACCAGTCTGCTAAAGTCTGTAGTGAAGTCTGTGTAGGGTTTTCCAGGCTCCATTTCTTTTTACGACACACCCTGCTCACTTGAGCCATCTACCAGTTGTTTGGGTTGTTGCAGCATCTCACTGGAAAAATACAAATTAAAGTCGCGTGATACCGCGTGATCCCACGCGCGGACCGCGAGTGAAGCTGGCCAATTCGAAGCACTGCCCACTGTACATGCGTGAGACTGAGACGCCTGTTTATTTTGTTTTAAGTGCGTGCAGGGTGTGAGAGGGGAATCGATGTGCTTTGATTACAGCTTGGTAGTTGTAGTCTGTGAAATTAAAAAGCACGTGTGTGTGAAGTATCCAAACAATGACACCTTCATTTCATTATGGCTGCTTTAGCAACACACCTTAAGCTACTGTGTAGTGGGTCCCATTTAGAAGTGGCTACTTCATTCGCGCTTTCCTTGACTCATGGAGCTGCGTGAATGTAATTACAACTTTTCGCCACGATATGACAGTTTATGTCCGCTTGATACTGTAAGGCGTAAACCATTGGTTTCCAAAGGAGATTTTATTTGTGTCGCCAGCATAGCCTATTGACAATTTATGTTGTAAATAGGCCTACCTTATAATCCTACCTGTAGCTTAGGGAAGCTAACAGCTTTCTATTAGGATCTAGTTTGTTAGTTACCATTTGTCATAACTCCCTGATGCATTTTTGCATTTAGAATAGCCAGAGCGTGTATATCTCAATCGGAAAATTAAACAATATCGGGTGCCTATGGACTAGGCTGGGTGAACCCAGCCTGATCTGCCCGCTATTTATTTTTTGATTTCTTAAAAGATTGAGCTTGGTCTGATGAAAGCCAGACTAGCCATGGACCTCAGTTACACAATGCAAGGGAACATGAATCAGCCTATATTTGCATGAACAATAACGGACAAAAGCTCTTCAACTTTGGCCCGTTAAAATGTGTATGAACAGTCTAGCGACGCATTTCATCAAGGCCCATTTGGACATGTCAGTTATTTGCACCACTGGTTAGATGTAAAACAGCATTTCGTTTCAGACTAGGCTACTGTTACTTAATTTGTGCATTAACAATAACGTTTCAGACTACTGTTACTTAATTTGTGCATTGACAATAAAGTATTACATGAACTAAAGATGACTAAAATCTTATGTAGAAGAAGAAACATTCACAAAAAATCCATCCATCCAAAAAGGACCTTTGTTTTTGATAGCTGTTGAAAACGGCATGGAACTGACAGAGATGTTTTTGTTTATAAATACATAAAAATAAATAAATAAATAAATAAATAACATTATGCTGATACCTTTTGCTTTTCCCAAATACAATGTAGCCTACAGGTGTAAGTGACCTTTCATCAATCCAGTTGCAATGGATGAACTGTGATGAACTGCCCTACTTGTGATTGCTTAGAGATTTTAAAGGTTTTATAACAATGCTACATCTTCTTTGGCTATTCTACAATCTATTCACCTTTTCAGCACCAGTAGGCTACTTTCTGTGCAGCCGCACACACACACTCAGGCATGCCAAACAAGCATACACAAAAGTTTCAAGAGTGGGGGATGGAGTAAAATATGGAGACAAATTGAAGTGTGATTTATTTTCGCGGAACGGATGTCCAGGACTGAGCGGCAGTCATATTTTGTACCGCTATGCGGTACATCTAGTTTACTAGTGTAATAGGTCTTAAAAAATGTAAAAATTGAAGAAAACAAATTGTCTGGAAATTTGCGTATCTGAAATGTCAGGGCGGTGTAACTGCATTCATAGAACGTTTATTTTGAATGGATGATCTTGATAGCAAAGTCAAAATGTTATATAGGTGTCCAAGAAGATGCCAGTGTAAATTGAAATTAGTAGCAAAAGTCAGGTGGTGCAATCACATCATCAGTGGTGCAAACAGGTAAAATACTAATACTAAAGTGAATAAATGGTTGAAAATGTGTTGTACCTAATTATTCTTTCAAACAATATACTTTTTTGATTTGTAAAGTACTTAATACCAAGGTCAACTACAAAATAATAATGTGTTAAGCACTGTAGACACTATCAGGTATACTATACAAAAAACATGTTTTGGGTGGTGAAATTGCAAGTACAGTCTAAAAATGTATTGTATGTAAATGTTGTGCAGCCATTAATACTTGTTTAAACAGTCTTCCAACTTCAAACAAATGCATTACGACCATTTTTAAAGATGATTTTGAAACACGTTTTTAAAAGCCTTATTTGTCAATGACCCACACACAGACACGCACGCACACAGACACAGACACACACACACACACACGCACGCACAGACACACACATACGCATGCATGCACACTCTCTCTCACACACACACTCACACACATACATACGCATGCACGCACACTCTCTCTCACATACACACTCACACACACATACGCATGCATGCACACTCTCTCTAACACACACACACTCACATATACACACACGCATGCTGACCCTCTGTGTTGTGTCCAGATTCTGCGGATCTGCACCCGCTACACGCCGGCTCAGGACACCATGACGTTCTCAGATGGCCTGACGCTGAACCGCACGCAGATGCACAATGCCGGCTTCGGCCCGCTCACGGACCTGGTCTTCACCTTCGCCAACCAGCTGCTGCCCATCGAGATGGACGACACAGAGACCGGGCTCCTCAGCGCCATCTGCCTCATCTCCGGAGGTGAGCAGAACATGCCGGAACCGCTTAGAACCCTGCAGAACCCTCTCTGGCTCTAGAGAACTAGGATCAGTGCATAGGCGTCGTAGTGTGTGTGTGTGTGTGTCTGTCTGATTGTGTGTGTGTGTGTGTGTGAGAAAGTAAATTAACTCTGTAAAATCAGATGACATTCGGTTGTTATTGGTAGAGGCTCTGTGGCTTTGCTATTTAGAAACCAAAAACAAATCATTTGACCCATAGTTTTAGCAATACCAATTGAGCAATTCATTTTAGTAATAATAATTTCAATATAGATCATCCCCTCCATTCCCACAGTGTGTGTGTGTGTGTGTGTGTATGTGTGCGTGTGTGTAATGACTCATTGTTTGGCAGGTTAGTTTTGCCTCCACAGGAAATTAGACTTTGTGTCTCTCCACGGGCTGGCCTAGACATGAGCTCTCCTGTTCCCCCACACACACACACACACACACACATAGTACAGGACATATGAACACATCTTCTGTTTGTCTGTCTCACACATTTTTCAAACACTCAAACTAGATTACACAACATTTCTTCACACACACCACACACACACACGCTCGTTCGCTTGCTGGCGTGTGTGCGTTTGCTGTCAGATATTACTGGCTGTTGCATAATCCAACCAGGGAGTGTCTCACAGGAAACAGTAACCCCTAACACACACACACACACGCACATTGACACACCCCCGCCCCCCCACACACATCCTGTCACTGACACATATGTAAGGCCACCACACACACACAGACACACACACACCCCTCTAAATATCCCTTCCCCACAATCATTCTTCCCCACAATCCCTCTGCAGCACTGCCACCTGCTGGCCTGGGGAAGAATGGCTTTTTGGGGGATATTTAGAGGGGTGTGTGTGTATATGTGTGTGTGTGTGTATATGTGTGTATGTGTGTGTGTTTATTTGGTGTGAGGCCTGGCTGGAGAGAGAGAGGGGAGCAGACTCCATAATTACTGCCCCCTGCTGGCCTGGAGAAGTGTCACAGCTAAAACTGACTCCATAATCACTGCTGAATGCTACTGCTGCATTCTTTTTCATTTGATTTTTGTAACTAGTGATGCCATCGTGTCCTGGTGGGGACGAAGGAAACCAAACACAAACACACACACACACACACACACACACACACACTAGAGTGTGGCTACACGACCCGAGCCCGACGGGACCCGACAGGTTGGGTTCGGACAAATATTTAGAAATTGTAGTCGGGTTCGGTTCGGGTTCGGACACATGGGGGCGATATGCATTGGAAGCTTTATATTTAAAATAGCTTATTATGTTGGGTAACCAACAGGTCTGCTTTACATGATGCAAACGTTTGTTTTTTTGATAATAAGATAAAATGTAAAAAACACCTAACAGCTTTCTTACTGTGTGCAAGATTTGTTTATGTAGCCGTGACAACGCATGTGCATTTCAGGCGGCACATCTTGGGTGACGTTAAAAAAAAGTTGTTAGCCTATCAGGAGATTTTAGGACCAAAGAAAACTAAGCGAATTAAGTCTAGGCCTACTATGTGAAGGTAGTCCTATTTGCGTTGCATACTGTGGTAAAGACATAGGCTACCGGTAGGCTATAAGGTCGTCTCATTCAACTGGATGAGGATTTCCTCGAGTTGCCCCAATTAACGTCGATGCTGCATATGGAACAGTGACAGAGGGACTGTAGTTTCAAAGGCTGTTACAGTTAATTTCAAGACTTTGTCAGTGGTAAGACTAGAATTCTACTTGCTTGGGCGTCTTGTTAATGTGCGCTGTGTGTGACCTCCGTGTGTGCACGCTCATCTGATTCTGTAGACAAGAATTCTATTTGTCTGTTCCGTTTAATGGGCTAAAGAAAGACAGGCTATCCACAAACGTGAGTGTTTAATCACTAGCATGGGAATAACTGAGGAATCATCTGCGTCGGGCTCGGGTCGGGTTCGGACATAAAAATGGAAATGCCTGTCGGGTTCACTCTCTCGGCAACTCTGTCGGACACGGGCCGGGTTCGGACCGAAATTTGCAGCCCGAACCGCACTCTAACACACACACACACACAAACTAGTGATGCCATCGTGTCCTGGTCCAAACATCTTTTATATTGCTTCCAGTAGCCCCAACTGGAATCCATGCATTTCCACGGAATTATTTTTGGAATCTGATCCCTTATCATACCTGTTCGTTCGTACTCGTCGCTCGACTTATCGTGACTAAATTCAAGATGGCGTCGAACGGTAAAATTCCTTAAGGTACTGTCTGTATAAATCGTCTTGTAAATAAACTACCAGTGCTTTTTCAAAGTTCTCAATGTCTCGTTTTAAATGTCAAGGCCCTCGGAAGTCTACCAATGAAGTATGGAGCTACTTTGAGCCTCGTAAATGGTGTAAAACAGTGATTTATTTGCATGGCTAGGCCGATGCCCGAGGCACCACAACGAAACACTGTTGGTAGCATTGGCTAACTAGCGCAATATTTCTGAGTGCAGGGGACAAGCCGAGGTGAGCTATGAGACATACGTTCACACTCGGTATCAAGTTTCAACACACTTTAGGTCAAAATCACACCGGAATTATCCTTTAAAATGTAGGGTCTGGGCACTCACCGTTCGCAGTGCTCAGTCCGAGGGGCGGGATAATCGGTTGTCTTTCAAATTCCCTCTGCACGCAATAGGACAGCGCTGAGTCCCATGCGTTTTTCCACCAGCGGAGCTAGTTGGCTAATTAGTTTGCCAAATTAAACCAAGCTTAACTCGTGTCACACTGTTGGCCAACAGCAACATCTATCTTCTTTGTTTTCAAGTAGCAGGGAATTCAAGCCAAACCGTTGCAACTCTGCCATCAATCATTATGTTAAGCCCGCCTCTATACACCGCCTCTATAAACGATTTGATTGGCCTGATAGAAGTTTAATTTTTCGAGCTCACAAGCCAACGGAGAGTTGCTAGACTAGCCCTGGAAGCAAATGTAATTTGCTGCTGCTAGGGTGCGTCTAGATTTCTAGGCTAGGCATACTTAGCTGTAGCTAGA
>NC_055977.1:310000-335000 GCF_018492685.1 Alosa sapidissima | reverse complement strand
GTCTTTCTTTTTTTCTTTCTGAGAAACGCAGTATGAGCAGGCAGGGGCATTTGCAATCTTTCTGTAAAACCGTGCTGTTCTTCAACATACTCCACCACCGTATCGATTGTACATTCTTATTGGTGTTGTATTTTGTTATCTTTTTTATTATTTGTTTCATTTTGTTTGCTGCAAACTATGGAACCTCACATTCCGTGACCTTAGAGGGTGTTGAGTGTTTTTGATGCCGTTTTCTCCAAACGGAGCCTTGTTTTTGTCTGGTCCTCAGAATGATATGAAAACCTGCACACTGAACACTGATGAGATTCTTAATGAGCTCCTGACCGCTCTGAATTGTACATGATGTTTAGGAGCGCCCGCTCACAAGAACACGTCCTCTTAGTCAAGACCATTACACTCACGACTGCTGTAGGACTCCAGAAGGCCAGGACATGCTTGTATTGTCTGGTTGCCAATTTCAAAAACACACTTAATCATACAGATTACTAATGCTTACATAACCTTGGCACTTAAAATGGGCGAAGGAAATGCCTTCTTAAAGAGACCACTGCTCTTTGTTCATTCTGTCATTGTCAGGATAGCGGCTCAATTGGACAGAGATTTACCCCTGATCCAATCCAGTTGTGCCCTTGAGCTGGTCTTGATCTCCCCCTGATTGGATCCTGTGGGGAACATGGTGAGGGTGGAAGTCCAGGCTGGGATGAAAGGACTAAGAAACTAAGTCTAGGCTGTAGGGGAAAAAAACAGGGTCTCCATAACAGCATCATTTATGAAGTTGTTATAGCAACAAGGGAACCTAAAGCTCTGGTCTTGCCATTCTCTGCTGTACTCACTCATTCTCATCATAAGGGGTTAGAAGTGGCATTCACTCCCAAACTCAGCCTCTGCTGTACTTACTCTCACTCATGCTCATCATAATGGGTTAGGGTTAGAAGTGGCATTCACTCCCAAACTCAGCCTCTGCTGTACTCACTCACTCATCATAAGGGGTTAGGGTTAGAAGTGGCATTCACTCCCAAACTCAGCCTCTGCTGTACTTACTCTCACTCATGCTCATCATAATGGGTTAGGGTTAGAAGTGGCATTCACTCCCAAACTCAGCCTCTGCTGTACTCACTCATTCTCATCATAAGGGGTTAGGGTTAGAAGTGGCATTCACTCCCAAACTCAGCCTCTGCTGTACTCACTCATTCTCATCATAAGGGGTTAGGGTTAGAAGTGGCATTCACTCCCAAACTCAGCCTCTGCTGTACTTACTCTCACTCATGCTCATCATAAGGGAATCCACAACTCAGCCTCTGCTGTGCTCACTCATTCTCATCATAAGGGGTTAGGGTTAGAAGTGGCATTCACTCCCAAACTCAGCCTCTGCTGTACTTACTCTCACTCATGCTCATCATAAGGGAATCCACAACTCAGCCTCTGCTGTGCTCACTCATTCTCATCATAAGGGTTAGAAGTGGCATTCTGCTGTACTTACTCTCACTCATTCTCATCATAAGGGAATCCCAAACTCACTCATTCTCATCATAAGGGAATCCCAAACTCACTCATTCTCATCATAAGGGTTTAGGGTTAGAAGTGGCATTCTGCTGTACTCACTGTCACTCATTCTCATCATAAGGGTTTAGGGTTAGAAGTGGCATTCACTCATGCTCATCATAAGGGTTAGAAGTGGCACTCACTCATGCTCATCACAAGGGAATCCACAACTCACTCATTCTCATCATAAGGGAATCCACAACTCAGCCTCTGCTGTACTCACTGTCACTCATTCTCATCACAAGGGAATCCAAAACTCAGCCTCAGATGCTGCTCATGTTTGACTTTCAAACACAAACATGCAGTGTATTTGGATTTGTAGTTTTATGTTTTATTAAGAAGTTATCAATTTAATTGTATTTAATGTTGTTTCACTTGAGATGCTGACATTGATCTGGCCCTAAACTGGTCTGAATCCAGATATGAAGTGGTCTGGGTCTGGTCTTGATCTAGCCTTTAACTGGCCTGAATTTGGTCTAGATGTGGCCCTAAAGTGACCTGGATGTGGTCTAGATTTGGCCCTTAAGTGACCTGGATGTGGTCTAGATTTGGCCCTAAAGTGACCTGGATCATGAACTGATCAAGTGGACTAATTTTGAATCTGGTCATAAACTAATCTGTTATCTCAAGTGGTCAAGGTTTGAATCTGATCCTTACCTGGTCTCAATCAACTCCAGATCTAAAGTTGTCTAATCCATCCTAGCCAGACATGTGACCATGGCACATCCTACCTGGACCACACGAGTAGGGACGACCTGGTTTTACTCTGGCAGCTACATCTTTGCCTTTATCTCTGTTGCAACAGCTCAACTTGAGACGAGCACCATTCATTAAAGCACTTTTTCTGTTGGAGTCAACTCCTTTAGCTGAGTTACGCCTCGTACAGGCGATTTAATTAGTTTGGGAATTTCAGACTCGCTGAATGTTAAATTGTTCCCTCGTATCTTTAAGCTAAATCTGCAGCTTCTGGCCATACAGTACATGACCAGCTGATGAGCACTTCATATGTCTATAGAGTACATGACCAGCTGACGAGCACTTCATATGTCTATACAACATGACCAGCTGACGAGTACTTCATATATCTATACAACATGACCAGCTGACGAGCACTTCATGTCTATAGAGTACATGCCCAGCTGACGAGCACTTCATATGTCTATAGAGTACATGACCAGCTGACGACCAGCTGACGAGCACTTCATATGTCTATAGAGTACATGACCAGCTGACGAGCACTTCATATGTCTATAGAGTACATGACCAGCTGACGAGTACTTCATATGTCTATACAACATGACCAGCTGACGAGCACTTCATATCTCTATACAACATGACCAGCTGACAAGCACTTCATATGTCTATTGAGTACATGACCAGCTGACGAGCACTTCATATGTCTATAGAGTACATGACCAGCTGACGAGCACTTCATATGTCTATAGAGTACATGACCAGCTGACGAGCACTTCATATGTCTACACTGCACACACCATACAGTACATGACCAGCTGTGATGAGTTTGCATTTTCATATGAATTTAATCGTGCCTCGCCACAGAAGAGCGTGTGTGTATCTTTGGTTGCTCTGATCAGAATGTCTAATCAGAATGTGTATGTGTGTGTATCTTTGGTTGCTCTGATCAGAATGTCTAATCAGAATGTGTGTGTGTGTATCTTTAGTTGCTGGATTTGTTCCACAGCTGAAGAATGTCTCCACTCATTAGCTTCTGCAACGCAGCCAATAAGAGGTCCTGTTCCGTTTCCATTCTGTTGAATGTTAGTGAATGTGAATGTCCTCTTAACACTGGTTTCATGACCTCATGCCTTCATGTGCAAAATGGTGCGCTGCGCTGCACTGCAAGATCACCTGCAGTGCCCATCGTCATATCGGCAGAATCAAACATACTCATCATGAAGTGGTCAGGGTTACTGGCCCAGAACTCCAGCATTAAAGGGGAATCACTGATTGGTCCACTCCCAGCTATGACCCAGGGGTTTCCTGTAAAGCAGGATTAGTGGTGCTGATTACCGTTAGGTGTTGGGCACAAAGCCTGAAATGACAAGTTGAACAAACAGAAGCAAATGTTAATGCTTGAATTTGAGCACACCTCGGGCTCCAGGCTTAACATATCACTGATCTTGTGTCATAGTGTACCCCTCAGATGAGGCCGAAACCTGGTCATCTCGGGTCTGACCTGGATAAAACTTGGGTTCTATTCAGCTCTCTAGTCAGATGCATTCCAGTCCATTCCGAACAGCTGTGGCCAGTCAGCAGAGGCTCTGACGCAACTGGAGCGCGGCACCTCACAGGACATTCCTTTGGCGTCCCACAACCCACCACACCACCAACGACCAGGCCGTGCCAGAGCATCACGTCTTCATATTTAAATCGGTTTGCAAATCCTTAAAAGCCCAACAGCAGCATTCTCTCTGTTGAGAGTCCTGCAGCCTCTGAGGTGGCGAGAACTCTGGAATCTCATTGAATGTTTGTGGTGGAACAAAAAGGGGGTCGTCACGGTTTATGTCTCTATGCCTCAATTTTCATGCAGTGATGTACAGTTGTATTCGAACAATTCTGTTTGCTTTCAGCCATCTATATGGAAGAGGGTCAGCTCAGCAGGCTGTGGATACTGAGGGGGTTAAAAAGTGAACAAATGGATGTTTCTTTTCTCCCAGAGTCCTTGCAGTCTTGCTGGGGTTGACAGAGCATCTCTCTGCTTTCTGTCGGATGTCTTTTCAAACTGTCTCTTGTTTGTACATTAACATTAATGGTTTTTATGTTCATATACCGTTTTATCTTTACCATGAACTCTCCTGGCAAGATAATAAAAATATATTTATTTTAAACTATTCCTGCGTGTGTTTCTGTGCTAACTAAAGCTAATTTTCAGAGGCTAAGAGGACAGAAGTAACAACTGGCATAATGGATATAATTGATGTAATAGTCAGACAGATGCAGCAGAAGACTAGGAAATGTGAAATTGCGCCCTTACAAAAACATAATAAATAACTGTACTTTTCAATGCTACTACACTGACATCTCAAAATATTATCTTCTATTTAGAGTGGCGTTATTTTGACAAAGCTATGAAAATGTCTCCGAATGGCCACCGTGCCCTGGTGAAGACTGAGGGGTTTTCTGCATCTCTGAGGAGCTTGTTGTTGTTGTTGTTGACTAACGTGATCCAGGAAACACTGATGTACACCTCAGTAGTTCATTTACATTTCATTAATGTTTATTTTTCCAAGTTTCATCTCAAAAAGGTACATTTTGTTCTTTTTTTTTTTTTTACTTTTTAACAATTAAAATGTGCAAGAGCACCGCATCTAAAGCTCTAAAAGCTGCTCAGGACGAATACATTTCAATGATAAAAAAACAAGTCCTGTAATGTATAATAATAATAATAATAATAATAATCAAAACTGTAAAACACCTACACAGTAGAAAGCATTGAACATCACAATAAAAGTCAGAATAAAACCCAGGAGGCTGGAAATCAAATGTACAAAAGTCTGCTGGACGAAGGAGTTGCTCCACAACTGAGTGTGTACGAGAGATGGAGTGTCCAAGTTGGAGTGTCTGCGTGTGAGTGTGTGTGTGTGTGTGTGCGTGTGTGCACATGAGGGGGCCAGTGCAGTTAGCGCTTAGTCAAACATGTCATCTTCACCGTCGTCGGACTCGGCGAAGTACCTCACTTCCTTTCTGGAGCGACCAGGTCGATCGCGTGACGGATCTGACCGGCTGAAAGACTCGTCCTCATCGTCTGAAGAGGGCTTCTTCTTCTGCTGCATGCACACACACACACACACACACACACCACACGCACACACAGACACACACGCACACACACCACACGCACACACACACACACACACGCACGCACACACACGCACGCACACACACACGCACACACGCACAGACACAGACACGCACACACGCACGCACGCAGACACACACGCAGACACACACACACAGAAACGCACACAGACACGCACACACACATGCACACAGACACACACGCACACACACACACAAAGAACAGGACAGTTAAAGATTAGTGTTCAATCAAAACATTTAAGTTTTTATGTTGTACAAGTATGAGACCAAACATGAAAAGTATCTTCAAAACAGTGCCACACACACACACACACACACACACACACTTACCCTACTAGGCGTAGGGGTCTTCCCCGCCTTCTTCATGGGGCTGTAGTCGTCACCCTCGGAGTCCGACTGCTTCCGTTTCTTCCCCCGACCTTTACCTGTCAGGAGAGAGTTGGGGGTTGGAATGAGTCTACTCACACACACACACACACACACACACACACTCACACACACACACACCTGCATGCGTACCTTGTGTGTCTCTGCTGACACAAATGTACACACCAGTTAAACACACACACATACACACACACACAGGACTGCACACCAGTGTGTGTGTTTGTGTGTGTGTGTGAGTGCGTGTGTGTTCAGCTGGCAGATGGCCTCATTGCTAAAGCGCTACATTAATGAGAGACTTCTCCCCAAGCCACAGCATATTCCCCCCCCCCACACACACACACACTGCATATTCATAACACCCCCCCCCCCCCACACACACACACACACACATACACTGCATATTCATACATGCATAACCCTAGGTGGGGGTGTGCATGTGTACATATGAGCATGTATACTGTATAGGAGACTGATTTTCTATGAGTGTGCAGGTGTTTGTGTATGAGTGTGTGTGTATGACTGAGTGTTTGTGTATGACTGAGTGTGCGTGTGTGTGTTTAAGTGTGTGCATGCATTTGTGTGTGTGTGTGTGTGGGGGGGGGTAATGTGCATTCGTGTGCGTGTGTGTGTGCGTTTACCTTTGAGTGCTGGTGTTGATTTCTTGGCCCCTGTGTCTGAGTCTGACTCCCAGAGCGATGTGTCGGGTTTGGGTTTAGTTTTGGCCGGAGTCTTCTTGGGTTTAGGCACCGATTCCGTCGGCTTCTTAGCTGCTCAGCGGAAACGAGTCAAAATCACATCAGCTCACAAACCTATTGTCACGATGACTAAAATACACTCAACATATACAACAAATATACACTACACACACACACTCAAAAACCTATTGTCACGATCCCACATTATAAGACAGATGTCTTTGCTGTACTTCTGAGAAGATTTGGTAAGAGTTTAAAAGTTTAATTTAACTGTTGGTTACGCCCCTTAGAGTTTAAAAAGTTTAATTTAACTGCTGGTTACACCCCTTAGAGTTTAAAAGTTTAATTTAATTTACACCCCTTAGAAATCGGAAGTGAAAAAAGCTTCCCCCATCATCATTCTGACAGGGCTGAATGGGGATATACTAACTAGACAATCAAATATCTATTTCTATGAGAGAAAATGAGATGATGCTTCCGAGGTAATTCTTATCAGCTGTAGCCTGTTAGTGACTACACCTCAGTAATACACACTACACACACATATTACACACACACACACACTACAACACTACACACACACACACTACACACACTACACACACACACACACACACACACACACACACTACACACACACACACACACACACTACAACACTACACGCACACACTACACACACACACACGTAGCCTGGAGGAGGTTGTTGGTGTCCACACTACACACACATATTACACACACACACACACACACACTACAACACTACACACACACACACACACACACACACACACACACACACTACACACACGTAGCCTGGAGGAGGTTGTTGGTGTCCACACTACACACACATATTACACACACACACACACATACAACACACACACACACACACACTACAACACTACACACACACACACACACACACACATAGCCTGGAGGAGGTTGTTGGTGTCCACACTTCAGTAATACACACTACAACACACATATTACACACACACACACACACACACACACTACAACACTACACACTACACACACACTACACACACACACACACTACACACACACACACACACACGTAGCCTGGAGGAGGTTGTTGGTGTCCACACTTCAGTAATACACACTACACACACACACACTACAACACTACACACACACACACACACACACACGTAGCCTGGAGGAGGTTGTTGGTGTCCACACTACACACACACACACACTACACACTACAACACTACACACACACACTACAACACTACACACACTACAACACTACACACACACTACACACACTACAACACTACACACACTACAACACTACACACACACACACACACTACAACACTACACACACACACACACTACAACACTACACACACTACACACACACACACACTACACACACACACACACTGGAGGAGGTTGTTGGTGTCCACACTACACACACACACACACACACTTCAGTAATATGGCCCTTTCCTTTAGTATCGTAAATCCTCGTATGGCCACCCATATGACATGTACAAATGAGTTGCTAGCGCAAACGCTGGGGTTTGTAGTCTTTTTGGGAAGAACATGGATGCCACCAGGGCAGCAGCTGTCTCGTTAGTGCTGGACATTGGTCTAGAACACAAGAACACGTCCCTCATTCTCCCTTACTGGGTATGGTCAATGTGAATTAACAATAAATCTTTTTTTTAGTAACTCAAAGTAAAGAGGGATAGACTGCACTGCTCCTCTGTGGCTGATGTCAGAGTGAGGGTGTGCAGTGACATTTAGTGGTGGGGGGGCGGTATTACCTTTTTTGGCAGGCGTTGATTTGTCGAAGACTGAGCTGCTGGAGAAAGACGAGAAGACCGAGGGGCCGTTGCCATCGTCGCTGTCCGACTTCCCGCCGTCTGAGGGGGACAACAGCATTAGTGACGCATGTGACACACACACACACACATTAGTCACGCATGTGGCACACACATGCACACACACACGCACACACAGAGTCACATACAGACACAGGCACACGTACACGTGCACACACACACACACACACACACACACACACACAGAGCCACACACACACACTTACCACTATCACTGCTCAGTCTGACTGTGTCAGAGAAGGCAGATTTGGATGATTTTGCAGGTTCCTTCTTTTTAGTTGCTGGAGCAGACCTGTGAAGAACACAATCGATCAATAAATCCACCAACCGACCACTTCCACCAATCAACTAATCACCCGATCAATGAATCAACGTATCTCTCTCTCTCTCTATAAATATATATCTCTCCCTCTCTCTTTCTCCCTCTATAAATCTCTCTCTCGCTCTCTCTAAATATATCTCTCTCTCTCTCTAAATATCTCTCTCTCTTTCTCTAAATATATATATATATATATATATATATATATATATATATATATATATATATATATATATCTCTATCTATCGTGCCGTTATTTCACGTCATCAAAAGCTGTGCAGTAGACAAACAAGCTCTGACCTAACCATAGACAATGCAGCGCATATCGGAATATTCAACCTGGCAGAATATTCAACCTGGCATTTTCATGGTGACTTAACTAAAAAAATATTTAAGACCCATCCAATCTGAATTTACGACAATTTAATACTTTTTAAGGCCTTATTTTAGGAAAAGTGATTTTAAGACTTTTTGAGGACCCGCGGCCACCCTGTCACAAACAGAACCCGACTTGGGTCTCTTACGGTGTGAAGGACTGTTTTGGAGGGAAGATGTCGTCTTCATCATCGTCGTCTTCCTCGTTGGTGTTATTGTTGTACGGCTCCTTGCTCTGGGATGTGCTGAAGCTGTCGCCATAGGAACGCACCGGTGACGAGCGGCCGTCCTCGTCCTGATCGTCGTCTCCATCATCGCCGCGATCCTCTTCCTCCGAGAAGTCGAACGTGTACTTGGCTTTCACGGCTAGAAAAAGATGAGGTGGATTAGCAGAGAATCAACACGCGACTGGGGCAGTTAAACCAGAGAATTATACAGACACGACAGGAAACAGGCGCCAGACAGGCATGCGCTCACTTCCACACAGCGGCATTCATCAGTTTGAACGTGAGACAAGCGTTTGAGGCGGCGTGGCACGGTGCAGCGGACGATTGGAAAGTTGAAGAGTTGAATTCATGGAATATCTTGGACCTAAAACGTTTAAGATTAATGCGTTTTCAATTCATTAATTGTGAAGAAACCATTTGAATTCAAAGTTTGTACTGTCACATACCACTGTTTCCATCAGTCGCTTCCAGGCAAGCCCAAAAGAGTTTGTTGTCAAGCTCATGCCGGCTTCACAATGAAACCTTGAAGTCTATTTCCCCTCAATAGCAGGTATTGAGTACTGTAATGGTTATGACCATATGATAACTATGTAACTACATAGAGACGGTCCAAATGATGCTTAAGTTTGCATGTTACTGAAAGCTAGCTCTATTCTTGCGCAGTATGTAGGTATCATGGGAATTCAGTTGCTGCAGGAAAAGGTAGACAGAGCAGTGTGCAGATGTGACAGTACAAACTTGGAATTCAAACGGTTTCTGCACAATGAATGAGTAGAAAACGCATTGTTTTGTCATGTAAGGACCCTGTTCATGTTGCACAGAACTTTTAATGACATTTTGAGTGTGTTAAGAAGCACAAAGGCACTTTTAGATGATGCCCCCAAAGAGGCAAATGTAGATGATAATGTTATATAAATAAATATGTTTAGATGATGCCCCCAGACACTAAGAGGCAAAAAGGCAAATGTAGATGATAATATGTCATATAAATAAATATGTTTAGGTGATGCCCCCAGACACTAAGAGGCAAAAAGGCAAATGTAGATGATAATATGTTATATAAATAAATATGTTTAGATGATGCCCCCAGACACTAAGAGGCAAAAAGGCAAATTTAGATGATAATATGTCATATAAATAAATATGTTTAGATGATGCCCCCAGACACTAAGAGGCAAAAAGGCAAATGTAGATGATGCCCCCAGCATTTCTCTCCTCTACAGTGATACTGCACTCCACTCTCCTCTACAGTGATGCTGCACTACACTCTCCTCTACACTCTCCTCTACAGTGATGCTGCACTCCACTCTCCTCTACAGTGATGCTGCACTCCACTCTCCTCTACACTCTCCTCTACAGTGATGCTGCACTCCACTCTCCACTCCACTCTCCTCTACAGTGATGCTGCACTCCACTCTCCTCTACAGTGATGCTGCACTCCACTCTCCTCTACACTCCACTCTACAGTGATGCTGCACTCCACTCTCCTCTACACTCCACTCTCCTCTACAGTGATGCTGCACTCCACTCTCCTCTACACTCTCCTCTACAGTGATGCTGCACTCCACTCTCCTCTACACTCCACTCTCCTCTACAGTGATGCTGCACTCCACTCTCCTCTACACTCCACTCTCCTCTACAGTGATGCTGCACTCCACTCTCCTCTACACTCTCCTCTACAGTGATGCTGCACTCCACTCTCCTCTACACTCCACTCTCCTCTACAGTGATGCTGCACTCCACTCTCCTCTACACTCCACTCTCCTCTACAGTGATGCTGCACTCCACTCTCCTCTACAGTGATGCTGCACTCCACTCTCCTCTACACTCCACTCTCCTCTACAGTGATGCTGCACTCCACTCTCCTCTACACTCCACTCTCCTCTACAGTGATGCTGCACTCCACTCTCCTCTACAGTGATGCTGCACTCCACTCTCCTCTACAGTGATGCTGCACTCCACTCTCCTCTACACTCCACTCTCCTCTACAGTGATGCTGCACTCCACTCTCCTCTACACTCCACTCTCCTCTACAGTGATGCTGCACTCCACTCTCCTCTACACTCTCCTCTACAGTGATGCTGCACTCCACTCTCCTCTACACTCCACTCTCCTCTACAGTGATGCTGCACTCCACTCTCCTCTACACTCCACTCTCCTCTACACTCCACTCTCCTCTACACTCCACTCTCCTCTACAGTGATGCTGCACTCCACTCTCCTGACCTCTACACTTCATACGTTTTGTAATGTTTTCAGGTCTCTGATTGGTCAATGTTGTCATCTGTTCGATTGACATATTCTTAACAGCTGTTTTTGCGTGAAACAAATTTCTTTGAATCGAATTTGTATTCTAAACTGCAGGGGGGGGGGGGGGGGGGGGTTCTTAAAAATACTTGCCTACGTGTGTACAAGGCATGACTCTGTTTAGAAACTCCACACTGTTTTGGAGCCACATGGTCCTCCTCTGTTTGAAAACTCCATTAGTTGCTCCAATCATGAGTGTGTGTGTGTGTGTGTGAGAGAGTGAGTGTGTGTGTGTGTGTGTGTGTGTGTGTGTGTGGCTGCTCCGAGTGCACAGGCTTTAATTAAAGGAAGAGCCGGCCCATCCAAGGCATCTTGCATAGCGCTTGCATCATGCAGCAGTGTGTGAGTGTGTGTGTGTGTAGTGTGTGTGTGTGTGTAGAGCAGCAGACTGCAGGTCCTCTCAGACCTCCTCGGCTCGGCGAGACGTGAATCACATCAGAATCAACTCACTGAGCCTGTCTCTCTGTGTGAGTGTGTGTGCAGCACGACATGCACACATCTCAGACACACACACACACACACACACCACACATACCTCAAACAGACACAGACACACACACACACTCATGGGAAGCAAGCTGCACTACTCCATCGAATGAGCACATTTCAGTCTAATGAGCTCTGATTCTCCAGAAGTTATTTTTTGCCCATGACCAGCACAGACATGCACACACACACACACACACACACACACACACACACACACACAGAGAGAGATAGAGAGATATAGAGATAGAGAGAAAGAGAGAGAGGAGAGAGATAGAGAGAGAGAGAGGAGAGATAGAGAGAGGGAGAGAGAGAGGGAGAGAGAGAAAGAGAGAGGAGAGAGATAGAGAGAGAAAGAGAGAGAGATAGAGAGAGAGGAGAGATAGAGAGAGAGAGAGAGAGAGGGAGAGAGAGAAAGAGAGAGGAGAGAGAGAGATAGAGAGAGGAGAGAGAGATAGAGAGAGAAAGAGAGAGAGATAGAGAGAGAGGAGAGATAGAGAGCGGGAGAGAGAGAGGGGGGGGGGGGTTATAATGATAACAGGGACCTCTACTGGAGTTCAATCAGAAACACCCAAAGGACATGCTGTTGGATATTCCAAGTTCAGACACTACACACACACACACACACACACACACACACACACACACACACACACATGTACCTACCCCTACCTGAGGCTCTCTTGGACTGGGTTTCCCGGGGAATGACTGGCTCGCTCTCGTCCAGGTCGCTGTCGGACTTTGAGTCGTCATCAGACCAGGGGTTCCGTTTCTTCACCTTCTTGGATGAGGACCCTTTGGGAGTCGGAGTCTTTTTCTCCCGAGGGGTACCTGTGGAAAACACACACACACAAACTTCCTGATCAACACATGCTTATTCTCCCGAGGGGTACCTGTGGTGCTTATTTATGCTGATCCATTTGTTTTTGTTTATGGTCTGTACGCTGCTTGCTTGTCGTTCAATGTCTGACCTCTGTGGAGAGAAGTCTAGATCTCTAGTGATCAAACTGTATGATCTAACTCTGCATGATCTAACTCTGCATGATCTATGATCTAACTCTGCATGATCTAACTCTGCATGATCTCCAGATCATACACATCAGCTCATCTGATAGAGGCTTTCTTTCTTCTCTAATGACTGGAAGTTCACTCTGCCTGCACACAGATCTATGACTCATTTGAATATCATACTATTATGACTCATTTGAATATCATGCTATTATGACTCATTTGAATATCATGCTATTATGATAACTGAGCCTTTCAAACTATAATTGGTATAATTTATCGCCCTTGAGGACAAATCGGCAGCTTTGTGCGTGAGTGTGTATTGTGTTATTCTGTAAGTCACTTCGGAATAAAGTGTCTGCTAAATTCCATAACCATAACCAAAACCATAATCAAACTCTGTATAATCCTAGCCTAAGAGCTGCCATAACCATGACCAAAACCATAATCAAACTCTGGATAATCCTAGCCTAAGAGCTGCCATAACCATGCCATAACTAGCCTAAGAGCTGCCATAACTAGCCTAGGATCTGCCATAACTAGCCTAAGAGCTGCCATAACTAGACCAAGAGCTAAGAGCTGCCATAACTAGCCTAAGAGCTGCCAAAACTAGCCTAAGAGCTGCCATAACCATGCCATAACTAGCCTAAGAGCTAAGATCTGCCATAACTAGCCTAAGAGCTGCCTAACCATGCCATAACTAGCCTAAGAGTTGCCATAACTACCCTAAGAGCTGCCATAACCATGCCATAACTAGCCTAAGAGCTGCCATAACTAGCCTAAGAGCTGCCATAACCATGCCATAACTAGCCTAAGATCTGCCATAACTAGCCCAAGAGCTAAGAGCTGCCATAACCATGCCATAACTAGCCTAAGAGCTAAGATCTGCCATAACTAGCCTAAGAGCTGCCATAAACTAGCCTAAGAGCTGTCATAACTAGCCTAAGAGCTGCCACAACAATGCCATAACTAGCCTAAGAGCTGCCATAACTAGCCTAAGAGGGTAACACTCCATAATAAGGTGCCATAATAAATAGCAAACTAGTAATTACCTAACCCTTTGTTAATATTTGTTAATTGTTACTAAAATATCTATTTGGCACAAGTTAATAGTTTTTTCATCATTAATTAAATATTAGTTGTTTGCATAAAATCTGTATGTTAATGTTTTAACAAATCTATTAACTAATATTGTATTAATAGTAAGTTAATAGTTAACTAAATGTCTTTTTGGCATTAATTAACAGTTATTTCTTACATCATTTAAATGTTAAATGTTTATTTACAAACTATATACTAATATAAAAGTTAATGACATATTATTATTTATCTAGCTTTTCTGATTAGCTTTGTGGAGAATTTATGGAATTTATGGTTTATGGCTTTATGGTCTTGTGTGGTGTATAAGGCACCCTACTGCCAGTGGTTGGTTGTGTGAGAGTTTGCACACCTCTTCTTCCACTTCATCCTTATTGGATACCTTTGTGGTTGGCTGTCCTGTAATTGGTGACCCTCTCTCTAGTGTTTGAAAGTAGTGTACTCTTTGCCTTTGGAAGTAGTATTGGGTTGCTGCTTGAATTTGGTGAAATTCAGGGGAGGGTGGTGTAACAGAGTTAGAAATGTAGTTTAGTGTTTGTATGTGATTTTCGCCGTAATTAAGCAGCTTTATTGAGATTGGTGTTTTGGAGCCCCCTTTGGAGAAACGGTATACTGCAGCTCTGCTGCGTTTTGTCCTTATATTGTTGCCATAGCCGATCAGAAGCGGTATGCTTTGCATTGGGTAGGTTGACTGTATAAAGCACTCCCCACTTTGTTTTAATTCTGTAACTGTACAATGTTGTTTAAGTTGAAAACTTCGATATACCACCTGTATTATGTTACTTTACATGTATTGTTAGGATTTGGGTGCAATTCTAGCAACTTAGAGAACGTTTATTAATGTTTTCATTATGACCACGAGTTCATACACACGAGTCTAACTAGACTAGCTGTAAACTCCGCTAGCAACTTGATGCATTCAGTGTAGTTTAGCTTTGTGCGCATGGAAAGTGCAATTCAGTCTAGCAGGAAATGAATGTACATTTAGTTTAGCATTATGTTTATGCATTACCTCCGTATGGTCTACATCTGTGAGTGTTTAGTGAGTCTCAGAATATTAATAAACTCGTTATGTGCACCTGAACATTCTATGTCGCACGTCTCCCTTGCTAGTAGGGCTGGCAGTGATGGTATAGGAATGCTGCATGTAATATAGCCCATTCAACTACTTCTTTTTATTTTGCTTGTGCAGATGCTGTTTTATGTATGCCAGTGCCTGAAGGCATGTGTTGTTTAAACTTTTCCTAAAGGAATAAATGTGATAAGCCAGTTTTGGTCTCAGTCCCTTCACCGTCTGACTAATAGTTATATATTACTAATATATTAATAAAGCTTAACCAACTTTATTATAAAGGGCCCCCACGCTTATAGCTATATACTACTAATATATTAATTAAGCTTAACCAACTTTATTGCAAGCTTTTCTGGCGCAGACAAGAGTGGCGGCATATCAAGGTAGCTCCGTGTTTTTTTCTTGAATTTCCCCTTGGGGATCAATAAAGTATCTATCTATCTATCTATCTATTGTAAGGGTCCTATGGTGAGTGGTTCATATTGGGATAGGCAGAAGCACAGTTTAATAACAATTAGTTAAATAATAATAAGTCATTAACTTTTCTTTTAACATATAGTTTGTAAATAAACATTTAACATTTAAATGATGTAATAAATAACTGTTAATTAGTGCCAAAAAGACATTTAGTTACCTATTAACACATATTAATACAATATTAGTTAATAGATTTGATAAAACATTAACATACAGATTTTATGCAAACAACAAATATTTAATTGATGATGAAAAAACTATTAACTTGTGCCAAATAGATATGTTAGTAACAATTAACAAATATTAACAAAGGGTTAATTACTAGTTTGCTATTTATTATGGCACCTTATTATGGAGTGTTACCGCCTAAGAGCTGGCATAACCATGCCATAACTAACCTAAGAGCTGTCATAACCATGCCATAACTAACCTAAGAGCTGGCATAACTAGCCTAAGAGCTGCCATAACTAGCCTAAGATCTGCCATAACTAGCCTAAGAGCTGCCATAACCATGCCATAACTAACCTAAGAGCTGGCATAACCATGCCATAACTAGCCTATAATTAGCCTAAGAGCTGGCATAACCATGCCATAACTAACCTAAGATCTGCCATAACTAACCTAAGAGCTGCCATAACTAGCCTAAGAGCTGGCACAACCATGCCATAACTAACCTAAGATCTGCCATAACTAATTTAAGAGCTGGCATAACCATGCCATAACTTACCTAAGATCTGCCATAACTAACCTAAGAGCTGCCATAACTAGCCTAAGAGCTGGCACAACCATGCCATAACTAACCTAAGATCTGCCATAACTAACCTAAGAGCTGGCATAACCATGCCATAACTAACCTAAGATCTGCCATCACTAGCCTAAGAGCTGCCATAACTAGCCTAATGCCATAAACTAGCCTAAGAGCTGTCATAACTAACCTAAGATCTGCCATCACTAGCCTAAAAAGCTGCCATAACTAGCCTAATGCCATAAACTAGCCTAAGAGCTGGCATAACCATGCCATAACTAACCTAAGAGCTGGCATAACCATGACATAACTAACCTAAGAGCTGGCATAACCATGCCATAACTAACCTAATGCCATAACTAACCTAAGATCTGCCATCACTAGCCTAAAAATCTGCCATAACTAGCCTAATGCCATAAACTAGCCTAAGAGCTGTCATAACTAGCCTAAGAGCTGCCAGTTGCATGACTCCATGAGTGACCTGTTGCTCTGGCTGCCACAGTGGGCTTTGAAGTTAGGGTTAGGGTCATCAGGGTCCTCAGCTACTAATTCTGGATTCTTAGTAGAATTATCCTTTAGGTCCAGGTGTGGAAGATGTGTGTTGTTCTAAGCCTGGGTCTTTAAGTTCTAGACCCAGGGAAGGATGGGTGTCTTACTGGGTTCTTTCTTCTCCTTCTTGACGCGGGGCGTTTTGGGTTTGGCGGGGGCGGCTCCGAGACCTGACGGGGAGATGAGAGAGTTCTCTCCTGTGGCCTCACCATCCTCATCACCCTCCAGCTTCACGTCCAGCTCACCCTGCAGGGTATACACACACACACACACGTTACACACACACACACACACACGTTACACACACACACACGTTACACACACACACACGTTACACACACACGTTACACACACGTTACACACACACACACGTTACACACACACACGTTACTCATCACCCTCCAGCTTCACGTCCAGCTCACCCTGCAGGGTATACACACACACACACACAAACACAGGTTACACACACACACACACACACACACACACACACACACACACACGTTACACACACGTTACACACACACGTTACTTATCACCCTCCAACTTCACGTCCAGCTCACCCTGCAGGGTATACACACACACACACACACGTTACACACACACACACACACACACGTTACACACACACACACACACACACACACGTTACACACACACACACACACACGTTACACACACACACACACACACACACACACACACACACTACTAATCACCCTCCAGCTTCACGTCCAGCTCACCCTGCAGGGTATACACACACACACACACACACACACACACACACACACACACACACAAACACACACACACACACGTTACACACACACACACACACACACACACACACACACACACGTTACACACACGCACACACACACACACACACGTTACACACACACACACACACACACACACACGTTACACACACACACACACACACACACACACACACACACACACACGTTACACACACACACACACACACACACACACACACACACACGTTACACACACACACACACACACACGTTACACACACACACACACACACATACATGTTACACACACACACACACACACGTTACACACACACACACACACATACATGTTACACACACACACACACACGTCACACACACACACACACACACACGTTACGCACACACACACACACACACGTTACACACACACACGTTACACACACACACACGTTACACACACACACACACACGTTACACACACACACACGTTACACACACACACACGTTACACACACACACACACACACACACACACACACACACGTTACACACACACACACACACACACACGTTACACACACACACACACATACATGTTACACACACACATACACACGTTACACACACACACACACGTTACGCACACACACACACACACACGTTACACACACACACGTTACACACACACACACGTTACACACACACACACACGTTACACACACACACACGTTACACACACACACACACACACGTTACACACACACATAAACACGTTACACACACACACACACGTTACACACACGTTACTCATCACCCTCCAACTTCACAGACAGACAGACAGACCGAGAGACAGAAAGACGTGTGACAGACAGACAGACATAAGTATAAGTATATATACTCTTTTGATCCCGTGAGGGAAAACATATGTGTGACATACAGACAGAAAGACGCGTGACAGACAGACCGAGAGACAGAAAGACGCGTGACAGACAGACAGACAGACAGACAGAAAGATGCGTGACAGACAGACAGACAGACAGACAGAAAGACGCATGACACAGACAGACAGACAGACAGACAGAAAGACGCGTGACAGACAGACCGAGAGACAGAAAGACGTGTGACAGACAGACAGACATAAGTATAAGTATATATACTCTTTTGATCCCGTGAGGGAAAACATATGTGTGACATACAGACAGAAAGACGCGTGACAGACAGACCGAGAGACAGAAAGACGCGTGACAGACAGACAGACAGACAGACAGAAAGATGCGTGACAGACAGACAGACAGACAGACAGAAAGACGCATGACAGACAGACAGACAGACAGACAGACAGAAAGACGCGTGACAGACAGACCGAGAGACAGAAAGACGTGTGACAGACAGACAGACATAAGTATAAGTATATATACTCTTTTGATCCCGTGAGGGAAAACATATGTGTGACATACAGACAGAAAGACGCGTGACAGACAGACCGAGAGACAGAAAGACGCGTGACAGACAGACAGACAGACAGACAGAAAGATGCGTGACAGACAGACAGACAGACAGACAGAAAGACGCATGACAGACAGACAGACAGACAGACAGACAGAAAGACGCGTGACAGACAGACCGAGAGACAGAAAGACGCGTGACAGACAGACGCGTGACAGACAGACAGACAGACAGAAAGACGCGTGACAGACAGACCGAGAGACAGAAAGACGCGTGACAGACAGACCGAGAGACAGAAAGACGCGTGACAGACAGACGCGTGACAGACCTTTTTCTTCCTGCTGGCCTTCTTGGCGGCGTCGGCCTTGACGGAGAGGGAGAGGGGCGGCTCCACGCGGCGTCCGTACGGTGACGGCAGCGTCTCCTCCAGCTCCATCTTGCGCGCCTTGGGCTTCCCCACTTTCCCCTTCACCATCTTAGCCGCCTTCCCCAGCTGCACCGTCTCCTTCTCTTGCTCCTCCACGCGCTGCACACACACACGGACATGCACGCGCGCACACACACACGCGCACACACACAAGCGCACACACCAACTTGTAAATACACAGAAGCAGAACTTTTACAGAAACACAAATAAATATGAAGACCATTTACAGATGCCGCACGCACAAACAGAATGACCCCAGCCCCTCTTAGAGCTGAGAAACTCCCAGAATGCTCTTAGAGACTCACGTCAACTCCCAGAATACTCTTAGACTCACGTCAACTCCCAGAATGCTCTTGGAGTCTGACTCACACACACACACAAACTCCCAGAATCCTCTTGGAGTCTGACTCACACACACACACAAACTTCCAGAATGCTCTTGGAGTCGGACTCACGTCTAGCTCTTGGATGAAGACAGCCAGGTCCTCCTTCCACAGGTCCTCTCGCGACTTCCTCTGCAGCTCATTCAGCTCCGCTTTCTACACTCACACGCACGCACGCACACACACACACACGCACACGCACACACACACGCGTGTGGTCAAAATTACTCAAAGACAACTGGTGTGAGACTGCAGTTTTATTCACGGTACCAGGAGAATGTTACCCACAAAGTAGGTAAAGTAACAAAGTAACAAGCCCACACATCTGGGTGAAGCTCCAATGACCTTAACACACACAAACATGGAAAATCACAAGAAACTTCCCCACAACAATGATCCATCCTTCCAGTCAGTATTAACAGAGACAAGGATGTTGCAAAACCCCCTTCTGATGGCCTAGGCTATGTTTATGTCCTTGTGTTAACCTTCTGATGGCCTAGGCTATGTTTATGTCCTTGTGTTAACCTTCTGATGGCCTAGGCTATGTTTATGTCCTTGTGTTAACCTTCTGATGGCCTAGGCTATGTGCGTGTCCTTGTGTTAACCTTCTGATGGCCTAGGCTATGTTTATGTCCTTGTGTTAACCTTCTGATGGCCTAGGCTATGTGCGTGTCATGTGTTAACCTTCTGATGGTCTAGGCTATGTGCGTGTCATGTGTTAACCTTCTGATGGCCTAGGCTATGTGCGTGTCATGTGTTAACCTTCTGATGGCCTAGGCTATGTGTGTGTCCTTGTGTTAACCTTCTGATGGCCTAGGCTATGTGCGTGTCATGTGTTAACCTTCTGATGGCCTAGGCTATGTGTGTGTCCTTGTGTTAACCTTCTGATGGCCTAGGCTATGTGCGTGTCCTTGTGTTAACCTTCTGATGGCCTAGGCTATGTGTGTGTCCTTGTGTTAACCATCTGATGGCCTAGGCTATGTGTGTGTCCTTGTGTTAACCTTCTGATGGCCTAGGCTATGTGTGTGTCCTTGTGTTAACCTTCTGATGGTCTAGGCTATGTGCGTGTCCTTGTGTTAACCTTCTGATGGCCTAGGCTATGTGCGTGTCCTTGTGTTAACCTTCTGATGGCCTAGGCTATGTGTGTGTCCTTGTGTTAACCTTCTGATGGTCTAGGCTATGTGCGTGTCATGTGTTAACCTTCTGATGGCCTAGGCTATGTGCGTGTCATGTGTTAACCTTCTGATGGCCTAGGCTATGTGTGTGTCCTTGTGTTAACCTTCTGATGGCCTAGGCTATGTGTGTGTCCTTGTGTTAACCTTCTGATGGCCTAGGCTATGTGCGTGTCCTTGGGGTGAAGTCAATCAGACACCCTGTAGCAAACAGTCTTCTCACTCTGGACATTTCCACAAAGGGAGACTTAGGATGGCACAGGGGATATCTTAACATTCCTAAGTTAAAGGATGGTACCAGATTTCATTTATATATATATATATATAAAAAGTTATACTAAACATTTCATGCAATGAGAAATATATAAAAATTATCCCACACACGCACGCACACACACTGACACACACACACAGGTAAGTGTGTATTACTCATCCCAGTGCACACACACACTGCCTCTCCCAATCCCACTTTTATTGATCTACCCCTCTCACTAACACACACATACACACACACACACACACACACACACACACACACACACACACACACACACACACACACACACCCAAACAATATCCCACCTACACACCTGTTAAAGTCTCCCCCCTATGGTCCCCCCCCCCCCCACCTTGGCGTCTCTGCTTGAGCAGCTCGTCCACCCCCCCATAGCCCCCCCTGGTGTAGCTCGTCCACCCCCCCCATAGCCCCCCCCCCGGTGGTGTACCTTGGCGTCTCTCTGCTTGAGCAGCTCGTCCACCCCCCCATAGCCCCCCCCGGTGTAGCTCGTCCACCCCCCCATAGCCCCCCCCCCGATGGTGTACCTTGGCGTCTCTGCTTGAGCAGCTCGTCCACCCCCCCATAGCCCCCCCCGGTGGTGTACCTTGGCGTCTCTCTGCTTGAGCAGCTCGTCCACCCTCTCCTTGGTCAGGCACCAGAGCGGCATGTTGAGGATGTAGTTGAAGTTGGGCCCTGAGGACGAGCTGGAGTCCAGCGAGCCGTCACTGTCACCGCCACCGTCATCTTCCTCCAGCACCTGAACCAGAGTGAAAGAGTGAGTGAGTGAGTGTGTGAGTGTGCGTGTGACCTTCTCCTGGGCTCTGTGTGTGTGTGTGTGTGTGTGTGTGTGTGTGTGTGTGTGTGTGTGTGTGTGTGTGACCTTCTCCTGGGCTCGGTTCCAGGCGGCCACAGGGTCGGACTCGTAGCCCCTCTGCACCAGCATGCGAATCAGCTCCCTCTTCGACTTGTTCTCTAACAAACACACAAACAAACAAACAAACAAACAAACAAACAAGAGTCAAGCAAGAGTCTCATGAACACTGTTGCCCCGACTACACACACCTACTGCCCCGGCTAGAAAATAATGTTTCTTTAACACCCAGGACGCTATTTTGGTTTTCCCATCAGGGTAGTAACAGACATTACCATGATAATGTTTTTATGGTGATAATGATAATTATGATAATGTTTTTATGACACGTGAGACTATGAGTGTTTGGTCAGCCTATTTATCGTATTTATTAATTATATTTATGTCTTTGAGTATCGGAATTTGGCAATAAACGGAATTTCCCATCCCTTCCCAACTCTACTCTTCCCAACTCTACTCTACTCTTCCCAACTCTACTCTTCCCAACTCTACTACTCTACTCTTCCCAACTCTACTACTCTACTCTTCCCAACTCTACCCAACTCTACTCTACCCAACTCTACTCTACTCTTCCCAACTCTACTCTACTCATCCCAACTCTACTCTACTCAACTCATCCCAAACCTACTCTTTGTCTGAACTCGCATAGTGAGACTCCATACTGTATCATGGTCCTCTCTATCATTACTATCAACCAATTCATTTAAGACGTCATTTAACAAATGTGAAGATTTGTCACATATTGAGTGTTGCCACTCGGATAAATGACCTTTTGGCTACTGCTTAAGCTGAACACAGGGCCAGCGCAGACAAAGTTTGTTTCATCATTCGGACGATTAAGATTTCGCCCACTTTTGCTTTTACTACCACTGAGCCAAGGCTGAGCTGTTCAAGCAAGCAATTGATTTTGCCGTCTTTGTACACCACAAACATGATCAATAAGGCTTTTTAAATATTTATTGCTAAATAATTAATGCTTCACCCTTGCGTTTGACACAACCCCTGTCAGAATATTGCAATACTCAGCTGTATCGATCATTTCCCTCAGTCTGATAGACAACTGCGTGCTCATGAATAACTCGTTGTAGAGTGCAGTGTGTGTGTGTGTGTGTGTGTGTCATGAATAACTCGTTGTAGAGTGCAGTGTGTGTGTGTGTCATGAATAACTCGTTGTAGAGTGCAGTGTGTGTGTGTGTTTGTGTGTGTGTCATGAATAACTCGTTGTAGAGTGCAGTGTGTGTGTGTGTGTGTGTCATGAATAACTCGTTGTAGAGTGCAGTGTGTGTGTGCTCATGAATAACTCGTTGTAGAGTGCAGTGTGTGTGTGTGTGTGTGTGTGTGTGTGTGTCATGAATAACTGCGCTCTCACCGAGGTTCACAGCTGCAGTGTGTGTGTGTGTGTGTGTGTGCTCCAAACCACTCAAGGTAGTGGAGTTTGTGTGTGTGCTCCAAACCACTCAAGGTAGTGGAGTTTGTGTGAGTGTCGTGTTTTGTTGTAGAGTGCAGTGTGTATGTGTGTGTGTTCTCAAGGCAGTAGAGTGTGTGTGTGTGTTCTCAAGGTAGTAGTGTGTGTGAGTGTCGTGTTTTGTTGTAAAGTGCAGTGTGTGTGTGTTTGTTCTCATGGTAATAGAGTAGGTCCAATAAGGGCTTCAGACACCATCTCACCAATAGAGATCTTCCCTTCGATCTTCTCCAGGACGAACCGCGCCTGATTGGACAGTTTGGCAGCCTCCGCCCCCAGGCTGCCCATCAGCCAATCCTTGCGCAGCTTGTAGTAGTGGAGGCGGAGCTCGTAGAACTCCTTCAGGATGTCCTGCACAGAATCGTACCGCTTCAGGCAGCCCATGTGGTCAAACAGCACCTGAGAGAACACACACACAGGGTCCGTTAGTAAACACATAACTTGCAGCCCATGTGGTCAAACAGCACCTGAGAGAACACACACACACACACACACACACATATGCGCGCGCACACACACACAGGGTCCGTTAGTAAACACATAACTTGCAGCCCATGTGATCAAACAGCATCTGTGTGTGTGTGTGGCGTACCATGGAGTTGCAGGTGAGGGAGGACTGCAGCTTGAAGACCTTGTGCAGCCCCGCGGCCTCTGCTTGGGCGAGCTTCTCCTCCGACATACGCACCACGAACTTGACGGTGGTGTCGGTGTGGTACTCCTTATAGTCTGTGATCAGCGCTGGAGTCTTCTCTGTGCCCTGCAGCATGGGCTCTAGCACTGACTCCTTATAGGCCTGGGACACACACACACACACACACACGTATAAACACACACGTATAGAAACAAGAGTATAAGGAGGCTGTGAAATCAGAAATCATTCTGTATCTATTTCTATTTTCACGTAAAAAGATTCCATACCTGTGTCCAGGTTCTGACGGGCAGCTCTGTAGTAGTAGTGTGTGTGTGTGTGTGTGTGTGTGTGTGTGTGTGTGTGTGTGTGTGTGTGTGTGTGTGTGAGAAAGATTCCATACCTGTGTCCAGGTTCTGACGGGCAGTTCTGTGATCTCGATGGTGTTCTTGTCCAGAACAGACACCTCGCCGCTCACCAGGTACTGGTTCTGACCCAACTCATGGATCACCCCTTTAAAGTTCTTATACTTCGGCAGCTGAGGGAGAGAGGGAGGAAGGAAGA
>NC_055977.1:275000-305000 GCF_018492685.1 Alosa sapidissima | reverse complement strand
GAGAGAGAGAGAGAGAGAGAGAGAGAGAGAGAGAGAGAGAGAGAGAGAGAGAGAGAGAGAGAGAGAGAGAGGAAGGGGGGGGGGAGGTAAAGGCGATTAGTTTAGTTTACTATTTAATGGGCACTAGGAGTTAGATTAGTTTAGTTCAGGGGTCTCAAACTCCGGCCCAGCCCAATTCCGGCCTGTGACCTGATGTCAAAATAATAATGTAATTCGGCCCTTGAGGGTATTTTTAATTGCGACAAACAACAACACTGATTAAGATAGACGATAGATCCAAGTACGGTGACAAATCCCATTTGTACTCTCCTCCACCAGTTGCTAGACATCCAGAGCTTCGATTCAAATCCCAAATTAGCTGCACAAAGTTTTCAGGAAATACTTGTATTACACGCGAGAAACACAAAGACGTGCATTTGTTTGTAATGGCGTGGAAGCAATGCAGGCCATAGTTTTGCACAAATTGAAGCAAAAATAGACCTACACCAAATGTTGAAAAAACGTTCACGTGTCTTGGGTAGGCTATGTTATTCACCTAGATTCTGACTCTGAAGGAGAATATCTGCCTTTTGGAGATTATGATCGATCATCTATTGACAGTGATAGTCACGGTGCGTCTGTGAATGGAGGTCAAGTCAAGTCAAGTCAGTTTTATTTGTATAGCGCATTTAACATGCACAGAGTGCAACCCAAAGCGCTCCACATATAAGATATTGTCATTGACACATAGACTAACAAAGACAATAGCGGACGGACCGGCGTAGTCGCCAGCATACCCGTGACACCAAGACATACAAGACAGACAACAAACATATTAATAAATAAAATAAATAAAAAATAAAAATAGAATTAGTCCAATTTCCAACCGGCTGAAAATGTCCAAGGGCAAAGATGACTCACGTGAAACTGCGCACAGCTGTGTCTCCACAACCGATGCAACGCCAACAAAGTTCTTTACACTCACTGGCAGTCTGGAGATAACGTGAACGTTAGGCCTCGTTAGTCTGGAGATTACTGGAAGCATACCAGTCCGAAAGTCGTGGGCGATCTTGTAGATCAGCAACTCGGTGGACTTAGCTGCTATAACAGCGACAGTTTGTTGGTCCGTAATGTTCTTCAACGTTAACATAACGTAAGGTGCGTCTTTGCGTGTATAGCCTACGACGGTGTCCACTAAGCATAGGCCCTACCATGCTTAATTCGACCCTCTGCCCAACATAGCTGGAGGTGGCAGTGGTAATTGTGATGATAGTGTCCGTAATGGACGTGGTACAGACAGCAGGGGTAGTAAAAATAGGTGTCTGAAGTCACCCACCGATATGACCAGGCTACTTTATTGTAGGCCTATAATAATGGTTTGTGGTTATAGGCTAGTAATAGTTTACTATTGTTGGTTTACATCTTAGGCCCACTGTTTTCCTGTTAATTTGTTATGTGGGTAATATCGCAAAAAAGAAAGTAAACCTGCTCAAATATGTTCAACATCCAGTATTTACCGAAAGGTGCATAATTTGAGGTGCTTGCCATCCAGTGGCAAATTAGATACATTTACCCCCTTCATAAACTTTTTTTTAAACTCAAAGATTCACAGTAGGACTTTCAAGCCTTTTGAAACTTTGATGTCAAAATCCAATGGTGTTGTTTCCTTAACCCTGGTGCTTAAAGTTTTCCATGCAGGTTTAAATAAGTTATGAGAAGAAAATATTTTTACTTGGAGTGAAACACTCACATACCTGTTTTTATGCTTTTTGTTTTTTATCATTTGTATTAATATTTATTTTATCATTATTTTAATTATAAGCTAAGGTTGTTAGCACAGGTGTCTAAAAAGAGATAAAAAGATGTGCAATTTCTCTTTGCAGTTTTGTGTAGCCTAGTATTTGACAAAAAAAGCATTGCATGTTAGGAAATAGCCGTCCTTTTTTGTATTATTCTTTAACACTGACATGGCCCTCCAATCAGATGACGTTGGCCGAAGTGGCCCCCAGCTCATTTGAGTTTGAGACCACCGGTTTAGTTACTATTTAGTGGGCACTAGGAGAGTACTAAAGAGTTCTATTTAGTGGGCGCTAGGAGGGTACTAAAGAGTTCTATTTAGTGGGCGCTAGGAGGGTACTAAAGAGTTCTATTTAGTGGGCACTAGGAGGGTACTAAAGAGTTCTATTTAGTGGGCGCTAGGAGGGTACTAAAGAGTTCTATTTAGTGGGCGCTAGGAGGGTACTAAAGAGTTCTATTTAGTGGGCGCTAGGAGGGTACTAAAGAGCGCTCTTACGGGACCTTGACTCAAGCATAATGCACTCTGCGTCAGTATGGTCACTGAGGGAGTTTGATTTGTTTTTTTACAAGTTTGATTCTGGGGCTTTTTTTTTTTTATCTGATGCTACTGTAGTGTGCACACAGACACACACACAAACACACACTCACTTTGGGCACACACACACACTCACCTCGGGCACACACACACACACACACTCACCTCGGGCACACACACACACACACTCACATCAGGCACACACACACACACACAAACACACTCACATCAGGCACACACACACACACACACACACTCACCTCGGGCACACACACACACACACTCACCTCGGGCACACACACACACAAACACGCACACACACACACACACACACACACACTCACCTCGGGCACACACACACACACACACACAAACACACTCACATCAGGCACACACACACACTCACCTCGGGCACACACACACACACACACTCACCTCGGACACACACACACACACACACACACACACACACACACACACACACACACACACACACACACACCTCGGGCAGGCCGTGCATCCTTCTCTGGCGTCTGTCCTCCATGAAGTTGGTCAGCCACTCCTTTCTGTCATCCGTCTTCTTCTTACTGAAGGCCTGATGGAGGGATGGAGAGAGAGGGGGAGGAAGAGGGGGGAGAGGGGGAGGAAGAGGGGGGAGGGATGGAGAGAGAGAGGGAGGAAGAGGGGGGGAGGGATGGAGAGAGAGAGGGGGGGAAGAGGGGGGAGGGATGGAGAGAGAGGGGGAGGAAGAGGGGGGAGGGATGGAGAGAGAGGGGGAGGAAGAGGGGGGGAGAGATGGAGAGAGAGAGGGGGGAAGATGGGGGAGGGATGGAGAGAGAGGGGGAGGAAGAGGGGGGAGGGATGGAGAGAGAGGGGGAGGAAGATGGGGGAGGGATGGAGAGAGAGGGGGAGGAAGAGGGGGGGAGGGATGGAGAGAGAGAGGGGGGGGGAGAGGGGGGAGGGATGGAGAGAGAGGGGGAGGAAGAGGGGGGGAGGGATGGAGAGAGAGAGGGGGGGGAAGAGGGGGGGAGGGATGGAGAGAGAGAGAGAGAGAGAGAGTTCACTAATCTAAAGTCACTCATTTCATTGTCTCAGTGACCAACTTTCCATCTCTCTGTGTCTAACACACTTAAAATACAAACTACATTAGAACCCAATCCAACACCGCATTAGAACCCAACACTGTATTAGAACCCAACCCAACACTGCATTAGACCCCAACCTAACACTGCAACACTGCATTAGAACCCAACCCAACACTGCATTAGAACCCAACCCAACACTGTTTCTCCTCCACCAACATGTGTGTGTGTGCGCGTACCAGTGTGATGGCAGCATCATCCTCTGTGCCCGCGTAGCGGAACATGATCCGATGTCTCTCCATGTCCGCAAAGTACTCCTTTGCCTCTTTACCGGTGCTGGTTCCTAGACCTGCATCAGGATAGGAGAAACACACACACACAGCACCTTTAGCAAGAGTGAAGAGGATGATGCTCAGAAATATCAAATGCAGACAGGTAACACATGTTTAGGTTTAAATGTGCAACCTTAGTAATACTTTATGTGCCATGTTAGGTTTAGGTTTAAATGTTGACCTTTGTAATACTATGTGCCATGTTAGGTTTAGGTTTAAATGTCGACCTTTGTAATACTTTATGTGCCATGTTAGGTTTAGGTTTAAATGTCGACCTTTGTAATACTTTATGTGCCATGTTAGGTTTAGGTTTAAATGTCGACCTTTGTAATACTTTATGTGCCATGTTAGGTTTAGGTTTAAATGTCGACCTTTGTAATACTTTATGTGCCATGTTAGGTTTAGGTTTAAATGTCGACCTTTGTAATACTTTATGTGCCATGTTTTGAAGTTCTCTGTCTGTTTCTTCCACTCATCAAACTCTGGAATGCTGTAAAAGGACATTTCCTGCTTGTTCTTGGTCACCTGTAAAACACACACACACACACAGTTGAGTATGACTGTTACTGTAGATTCCATACACACACACACACACAGTTGAGTATGACTGTTACTGTAGATTCCACACACACACACAGTTGAGTATGACTGTTACTGTAGATTCCACACACACACACACACACACAGTTGAGTATGACTGTTACTGTAGATTCCATACACACACACACACACACACAGTTGAGTATGACTGTTACTGTAGATTCCATACACACACACACACACACACACACACACACACACACACCTCTATTGACAACTAGACTATTTAAATGAGATGATAAACAGTTTTACTCTATGATTAAGCATGTGACATATGCAGGGAACATGTGCAACATATTGGGTGGGTTGCACCAACAAGGATAATGTTTTAACCTGGATTAAATCAACATATTGGGTGGGTTGCACCAACAAGGATAATGTTTTAACCTGGATTAAATCAAGGGTTATCTATTAATCCAGTTGCACCAAACCTTAAACCTAGTTTAAAGGTAATCAGATTTACAATTAATTCTTCCTTTTAATCTTGGTTTAAATGTTCACATAAACCTGGATCTATTTCACAGCTCAACTGTGATTTAAATATCAGTTAGGGATTCATTTTAACCCTGCTGCTGAGGTGGTTTAAATTTCTGAAATGGCTACCTATATTAGATGGATTGAAAGAGGTACCGATTCAACAAGGAATCTGTAACAAGATTCTATTTCAAAATCACATACGCAATTAAACAAGCACTGCAAAAAGTGATATCTTACCATGTGTTATAATCTTTCTTGTAACAGGGTTCCTACACATTTTCCATTTCAAAATTCCATACTTTTTCCATACTCAAATTTTCAAATTTCTCGGTACATTTTTCTGTCCATATTCTAGACATTGTCAATGGAGCGTTCTAATAGCACTGTGAAGAGCTGTATAATAATTTATTTTTAACTTGGTAGGCCTTGGATACTTTTTGTTGGGGGAAGTGCTGTGTTGGAAGGTGCACTCACATTTTTAGTTCTCTGTAGATACAAGCATAGCATACATATGTTGGAGACTAGTGCACTGCTGGCAGAGGCCTCAGAAATCACCGTAAACAATATTATTTGTTTGCAATAACAGTTTATCAGATAATGCAGTATCCATGTCTTGGTATCTTTTACAAAATCAAAAAAGTCTACCAGTGTTTTAATAGCCGAAAATAGCAGAGCTACACAAACATGCCAGTGCACAATGGTGTAGGGCACTTGCATAGAACAGGGGTTCTTAATTTGGTTTTGGTACCAGGGTCCCCTTTGTGGGAGAGATTTGTTTCTGAGGACCCCCATTCAATTGTATCTTGATGTGGACTGACCGTTAAGCTACACAACAGTAGGAATGGTTCATTATGACCTGAGTGAAGTGATTAGTACTGCAAATGCAAAAGTCTGGAAACACAAATATTTCTCCATACCCTTGTTTCTTTTTTCCATACTTATCCAGACCTGGAAATTACTAAAATCAAATTCCATACTTTTCCAGGTTTTCCATACTGCGTAGGAACCCTGTTGTAAGATTATTTGTAAGATTATTTGACTTAAAATAAGTCAAAATCTTAAATTAAGACATAAAAAACAAGCATGTATCTACCAATGGATTAAGAAAATGTACCTTAATTTAAGATGAGATTTAAGATTTCAGACAAATTGTTAAGATATATTTTCTTAATCCATTAGCAAATAAATGTACTTGTTTTTTTATGCTTTAATGTAAGATTTTGACTTATTTTAATAATCTTACAAAAAAGCTCAAAGTAAGTATCCTTATACTAAAAACAATACTAACTAGATTTTGTAACACTTAGTAAGATATCACTTTTTGCAGTGTGGCAGTGACCTGATTATCTTTAAACTAGGTTTAATGGATAAACTTTGATTAAATCCAGGTTAAAATGTAATCCTTGTTGGTACAACCCACTGGTCAAGGTTTTAATCACAGGTTTTAAAGGTTTTAATCGTGGATTAGTTAATACATGCTTAAAATTAAGTGGTGCAACATAGCTCAGATTAAATTTAAACCTAGATCTACAATTTACATATTCCTGAGCATAACATAATCTTAGATTCATTACCATGCTGTTTCAATATAATTTACATATTCCTGAGTTTTTTTTTTAACATAACGCACTTTTGTGTGTAGTGTGTATAATTATTGTTTTGCCTAATGTCCTTAAACGTGCATAACATAATCTTAGATTAACAAAGTGTGTGACATTTGCCTTACTTTGACAATGGGCGTGATGAACTCCTCCAGGAAGGTGTGTTTGAGCAGGGAAGGCCAGTTGTGGTGGAAGAAGTTGATGAGAAGACCTTTGATGTGAGAACCATCTTGATCCTGAGAAGAGGCATAGTGTGCACAGCACATCAAACAGAGAACATAGCACAAACTGGCATAGAACAGAGAGAACATCAAACAGAGAACATAGCACAAACTGGCATAGAACAGAGATAACATCAAACAGAGAACATAACACAAACTGGCAGAAATGTGATCTGTCCCAATCAGAGAGAAATGTGATCTGTCCCGATCAGAGAGAAATGTGATCTGTCCCGATAAATAATAATAATAATAAAAATAATAATAATAATATTTCAGTGATCTGTCCCGATCAGTCTTAATCATATTTGGCTCTGAATTCACCTCCGTGTCTCTTGGATGCGCTTTTCTCTCCTCTAATCACACCAGAGGATTGGT
Source organism: Alosa sapidissima (assembly GCF_018492685.1). Lineage (NCBI taxonomy): Eukaryota > Metazoa > Chordata > Actinopteri > Clupeiformes > Clupeidae > Alosa > Alosa sapidissima. Next base: position 298,001 of record NC_055977.1, on the reverse strand, counting down.
CCCTGCAGGCCACCATACCTGATCTGTCATGATCATGATCTTGCCGTAGCAACCGCAGTGATTCCGGATCACTCACACACACACACACACACACACAACCGTACCTGATCTGTCATGATCATGATCTTGCCGTAGCGAAGCGAGCGCAGTGACTCGGGGTCTTCGTAGCTCTTCTTGTACTGCAGACCCACGATCTTAATGATGTTGTTGATCTCAGCGTTTTCCATGATCTACAAGCAGAGGGTGGAATTTCATCATCATCAACCGTTTTTTATTCAGGGAGAAATTGACTGAGCATCAAGCTGTTTTACAGTAATGACACACACACACAAACACACACACACACACAAACACACACTGTAGCAGACACAGACGCTGTCAAGCTCACCTGCTTGTGTGTGGCTTCTCGCACATTGAGGATCTTGCCCCTGAGGGGGAAAACACCGTAGCGGTCGCGTCCGATCACCCCAAGGCCCGCCACAGCCAGCGTCTTCGCCGAGTCTCCCTCAGTTAGGATCAGAGTACACTCCGACGAGTGCTTCCCCCCTGCCGACACACACACACACATCAGTGTTAAAGTGGGCTCAATTGCAGTAGACCCTGACGGTCTGAAGGACCTCTGGCCCTGAATGGTTTCATCAAGGCTGCATCTGACAATTATGTCTGACCCTCACCTAACCCTGAACTGTCTCTGATCTGACCTGGACCTGGCTCTGATGTAGCCCTGATGTGGCTCTGATGTAGCCCTGATGTTATGGTTATGGTGATGTGGCCCTGATGTAGCCCTGATGTGGCTCTGATGTGGCCCTGATGTGGCCCTGATGTGGCCCTGATGTTATGGTTATGGTGATGTGGCTCTGATGTGGCCCTGATGTGGCTCTGATGTGGCCCTGATGTCATGGTTATGGTGATGTGGCTCTGATGTGGCCCTGATGTGGCTCTGATGTGGCCCTGATGTGGCCCTGATGTAGCCCTGATGTGGCTCTGATGTGGCCCTGATGTGGCCCTGATGTGGCCCTGATGTGGCTCTGATGTGGCCCTGATGTGGCTCTGATGTGGCCCTGATGTGGCCCTGATGTGGCTCTGATGTGGCTCTGCCCGTCTGAAGCTAGTGTGTGTGGAACTGCTTTAAGGAACAAGACTCGCAAGGTCGTAGATTACAGGGATTTTAGAACCGCTAAGGGCCTGCACTAAGATCTCTGGAAGTCATATAGAATGCAGTAATATAGAATGCAGTCATATAGACTCTTTCAACAATAAAAACAAAAACAATGCTTGAACATTCTATTTGGTTCCCGATCTACTTCCTCTGCATTAAGATAACATATGGAATGTTAAAAAGGAAGTCTTGTGGGGCCCACTATGATGCTGATAATGGAACTCTCTTGAATGTCCACACCCGACTATCATATGCATTTGTCATGTATACAGACCTTACTGTCCGTATTGACCCTAGGCAGATGGGTCAAGCCCTTGAGTCGTGGATCTGCTCGAGGTTTCTTCCCATATGCATCTCCAATTCTAGGGAGTTTTTCCTCCCCCTGTTACCCATGGGCCTCTCTCTTGCTTTTCTTTCTTTCTTTCTTTCTTTCTTTTCTTCCTCTGTTCTTTTTTCTCTGATTGCCTACCTTCTGTAAAGCGCCATGATACATGTGTAATGTTTTGGCGCTCTATAAGAACAATAAATTGAATTTGAATTTAATTGAATTTTGCCAATCATAATCAAAGACAGGAACTCTCCGTTGGAGACTGTGGGGTTTCTGTTTTCTCACCTGCATCGTTGGCGTCGTCCAGCTTGGGGATGCCTTTGATCTTGCTGTACTTGACGGAGGAACACTTCTTATTGAGCTGCGTCTGGGCCTTAAACTTCACCCAGTTCAGGATGCTCTCCACAATGCCACAGTTAGTAGCCTGCAGAGCGCGCGCACACACACACACACACACACACACACACACACACACACACACACACACAGCAGTCAGGAACAGAACATCTAATGGAAACTGTGTGTGTGTGTGTATGTGTGTGTGTGCTTGTGAGAGTGTGGGTGTGTGAGTGTGAGTGTGTGTGCTTTTGAGTATGTGTTTTGTACTTGTGAGTGAGTGTGTGTGTGTGTGTGTGTGTGTGTGTGTGTGTGTGTGTGTGTGTGTGTGTGTGTGTGTGTGTGTGTGCATGTGTACCGAGCGGATGAACTTCTCGGAGAGCTGGCATTTGGAACCGAAGCTTTTGGTCTGAAGCGTCATGTTCTCCTTGGTCTGAGAGTCAAAGGTGGGGTTCTCGATCAGAGCGTTCACAAACACCCAGATGTGGTTCTTCACCTGGACACAAACAACAACAAATAAACAAAAACATCATGTCATGTAGGAAGCCTTGGTCATCCTACACAAGATTTGGCCATCACAGGAAAGATTCAAAGAGACATTATTTTTTATATGATATTTTTTGTCTAAAATATGATTGAGTAACATAATAATGACAATACAAGTGGGAAGTGGGTTCTGTGTGTGATGTGTATAATGTGTATGTGTGTGTGTGTTTGTGTGTAAGGATGTGCTGTGTGTGTGTGTGTGTGTGTATGTAATGTGTGTGTGTGCAGGTTCCGGCGCCGACGAGAGTGGCAGCATGTCCAGGTATATCTATATCAATATCTATACACCTGTCCAGGTAGCTCCATGTCTGTCCTGTGGGATAATTAAAGTATATCTATATCTATACACCTGTCCAGGTAGCTCCATATATCTATACACCTGTCCAGGTAGCTCCATGTCTGTGTTTTTCTTACCGTCTTTTGTTTACTTTTTACTTTTTTACTTCGCAACTTTTTTTGGATTACGCACTTTGAGGAATGTTTTCATTCTATCCTATGGATATGGATCTATTACAATGTTCCAGCGGCAGCAAACTTGTGTACACAAGGAATTAGCTGCTTACAATACGACGGAATGCTGGTAGGGTTCACGTAAACATCCCGGAGGAGCTGTGGTGCTTTCGGGGTTGCAGAGCGGGAGTTAAAGTGAGGACTAGGCGTCGGGAGAAGAAGTGAACACACAAGCCCTCAGTTCCTTCCATGGTTATGGGAAACGTGAACTCACTGGCCAACAAGACTGACGAACTGGCTGCCCTGGTAAGAAATCAGAAGTTGTACAGGGAATGTAGTTTGCTATGCTTTACGGAGACGTGGCTAACATGCCATATCCCCCCCAGCTAAAGTTGAGCTGCCCGGCTTCAGTGTAGCTCGTTTGGACAGAGACAATAAACTTTCTGGCAAAAAGAAGGGAGGCGGACTGGTGCTATACATAAACAACAGATGGTGCGATCCCGGACATGTTACAGTGAAGGAGACTGTATGCTGTAAGGATGTGGAGTTACTAGCGGTCAGTCTACGACCATACTACATGCCGAGGGAGTTCTCGCACGCCATTGTTGTTTGTGTCTACGTTCCGCCTCAAGCCCTCCCGGACAGCGTGTGACGTCATTCACTCTACAGTCGCTAGGCTCCAAACTCAGCACAGTGATGCCTTCTTTGCGATCTCTGGTGACTTCAACCACATTACACTGGATTCCACCCTCACAAACGTTTGTTGACTGCCCAACTAGGAAAAACAGGACAATAGACCTCATGTATGCAAACGTGAGGGATGCTTACAGTGCCACCCCCCTTCCCCCACTGGGGAAGTCGGACCATAACCTCATTCATTTGCAGCCAATGTACAAGCCAAAAGTTCAGAGGCTACCAGTTGCCACGCGCACCTTCAGGAAGTGGACACCGGAAGCGGATGAGGCTTTGAGAGACTGCTTTGAGTCCACTGACTGGAGTGTGCTACTGAATGAAGAGGACTTAGAGGAGGTCACACATTGCACTACTGACTATCTGAACTTCTGTATGGACATTGTTGTTCCCACAAGGACTGTACGCTGCTATCCAAATAACAAGCCTTGGATAACCAGTAATGTCAAGACCCTTCTCAATAGGAAAAATATGGTGTTTAAGGAGGGGGACATGGCAGAGCTGAGGCGAGTACAGGGGGAACTCAAGAATAAGCTTAAAGAGGCTAAGGAGGACTACAGAAGGAAGATGGAACAGAAGCTGCAAGATAACAACATGAAGGAGATGTGGGACTGTATGAAATCTATCACTGGCCTTAAGAAGAGCAGCAGCTCTGTGGAGGGAGACCTGGACAGGGCGAACCAGCTGAACCACTTTTACAACAGGTTCGATTGGGGAACTGTGCTCTCTCCAGTTCTGTTCACCCTGTACACATCTGACTTCTGCTACAACACCAAGTCATGCCACATGCAGATGTTTTCTGATGATACTGCAATTGTGGGGTGTATCAGGGACGAGCAAGAGGAGGAGTACAGGAGCCTGGTGGAGGACTTTGTGCAGTGGTGCAAACTCAATCACCTTCAACTCAACACTTCAAAGACCAAGGAGATGGTGGTGGATTTCCGCAGGTCTAGGCCCGCTCTGCTACCAGTCTCCATTGATGGGGTCAATGTGGAGGTGGCAAGCACCTACAAGTATCTGGGTCCCCACCTGGACAATAAACTGGACTGGTCAGCCAACACTGATGCACTCTACAAGAAAGGACAGAGCAGGCTGTACTTCCTGAGGAGGCTGCGGTCCTTCAATGTGTGCAGCAAGCTCCTCAGGATGTTCTACCAGTCTGTTGTGGCCAGCGCCCTCTTCTATGCAGTGGTATGCTGGGGAGGAAGCACAAAGAAGAAGGATGCTGGGCGACTTGACAGGCTGGTAAGGAAGGCTGGCTCTGTAGTGGGAGCTAAACTGGAGTGCATCACTTCAATATCTGACAAAAGGACCCTAAACAAACTGATCAACATCTTGGACAATGAATGTCATCCACTCTACAGCACTATCAAAAACCAAAAGAGCTTGATCAGCTGGAGACTTCACTCACTGCCATGCACAACTGAAAGACTGAGGAAGTCATTTGTTCCTAGGGCCATTGAACTGTTCAATGCCTCACTAAAGGGAAGAGGAGAGATAGACTTCTCTGCTTAGTCTGTCTGCCTCTCCACGTTTGAGTACTGACTGCCCACTACTGCTTTACTAGTGTTTTACTAATGTACACAGCCTAATGTTATACCCTACTGTTTTACTGCTACACTGTTTTTCATGCTATATTAGCCCACATGATCAATGGCTGCGGTCAGGCTTCTGCTACAATACTGAATGAATGAATGGCTATCACCCTATTACCTCAACCTGTTCTTGCACTGAAATTGTTTTTTTTATTTTACCTTGTCTACATTATACATTACTCTCCTATTTGTCCATATTATTTATGATGGTCTCTAGACCTACTCTTGCACTGTTGGACTAATGTTGGACTACTTTTTGCACCTTCACCATGACACTCACTCTCTTGAGCACCTTGCCATGCACACATAACTAAAGGACTATGGTTGGACTACTTTTTGCACCTTCACCATGACACTCCCCGTCACTACTAGCGTGTTATGATTGATCAACCTCAAGCACATTGGACTTTCTTAATTTAATTTATATAGTGTATTTAGTATTGTTAGTTTTCTTATCTTCTACTGTCTTTATTGTACAGTGGAGTTTAGTTATATGTTTATACTTATGTTTACCATTTCTGCTGTAAGTGCATGTTGTATGTGATGTCTATATGCTACTGAGACCCTTGAATTTCTCTATCTATCTATCTATCTATCTATCTAGATATCTATCTGTGTGTGTGTGTATTAGGGGTGTAAAGATTAACCGATACGTATCGGTATCCGTTTTTAACGTGTAAGATATGGCTACATCGATACATGAAGCCTCGTATCGGAATAAAACTGAAATGAACCGATCGTTATATCGATTTACTTGTTATGAATCGGTTCACAACATTTTCTGCTCGCTCAGACTCTCATTTACGTTCCAAGCAGCGCGTTCATCCCACGTCCGGTTTTGAAACTATACATGGCACAGAATTGTGGGTAATGCAGTTCGTTTTTGGCTACATTAATTGCCCAAAGTTGTCAAAGCACCTCATTACCCATACATCTACTGCAACTTAAGCACGTGACAACTTGCACTCGGTCGTTTGTTTAACAGTTTTTACTCTGTTGTTTTTCAAAATCCAGCGTGAAATTAAACACTAAACAGCAACGATAGTCTGTAGAGTATAGACTCACGTTTGATGAAGGGATTTCTTTAATGTTAAATAATAATTTGGCCCTTGCTAAAACGATGCACAAATTATTAGCCAATTATTTTGTTCATATTCACTCAGACTTGTGGCATTATAGGTTTCTGCATTAGGTCTACCGTTGGAACAAAATAAACGCAGAGAGTTTATTGATATGTAGGCCTATTTTATTCTTGTAGGCTATATGAGAAAAGGCCAAGAGTGTCTTAAGCACTGTTTTATTTTATTTCGGTATTGTCTTACCTCAACTAGGCTACAGCTCCATGAAAACAATCAGATATAACTCTATAAAATCTATAAAGTCTATAAAAAAAATGTATTTGGCTGCTGTGTTTGACTGAAATGTAGACTATTCTTTTTTCATTTCAATACAGTATATGAAACAAACCTCAGTTTAGATAATCATATTCACACTTTTTTTTGCCTAATTGACAACCATGACCATAATAACTGATAATATAAAATGAATGTGCACCATGAGCAAATGATAAATAATCTTTCAGAATGCTTTCCATTCTTGAACTGCATCGAATTGCATCGAATCGTACTGAATCGTTTTTTATGAACATGAATCTTTTCTTGTATCGAATCGTGCCCATGTATCTAGATGCGAATCGTATCGTCTTTTACATGAGAGATTCACACCCCTAGTGTGTATAAGGACATTCTGTGTGTAATGTGTGTGATGTGTGTAATGTGTGTGTGTGTGTGTGTGTGTGTGTGTGATGTGTGTAATGTGTGTGTGTGTGTGTGTGTGTGTGTGTGATGTGTGTAATGTGTGTGTGTGTGTGTGTGTGTGTGTGTTGTATGTAGTGTGATGTGTGTAATGTGTGGGTGTGCGTGCTGTTTACCTGGAAGGGTTTCACGTTGACACCCGCCTTATTTTTCTTCTTGACCACCTCAATGAGCTTTGATACAATCTGGTCCACGACATAGTCAACATGTCTGCCGCCCTGTACAAGCCCATCATACACACACACACACACACACAAACACACATTAAACATGAGCTCCCGGGTCCGAGTGCCCACGGGGACCCAGGTTCGAATCCGACCTGCGGTCATTCTCCGATCCCACCCCATCTCTCTCTCCTGCGGTCATGTGATCCCACCCCATCTCTCTCTCCCACTTGCTTCCTGTCACTCTCCACTGTCCTGTCCAAATAAAGGCAAAAAGCCCAAAAATGTTTGTTTTCTCTAACAGACCATACTAAATATTTATTTTTTTGTTGTTGTCCTCAGTGAGGAACAGCAGAGAGAACAGGAAGGAGATCCAGTGTTATTATTATCAAGAGAGAACAGGAAGGAGATCCATTATCAAGAGAGAGGAAGGAGATCCAGTGTTATTATTATCAAGAGAGAACAGGAAAGAGATCCAGTGTTATTATTATCAAGAGAGAGGAAGGAGATCCAGTGTTATTATCATCAAGAGAGAGGAAGGAGATCCAGTGTTATTATTATTAAGAGAGAACAGGAAAGAGATCCAGTGTTATTATTATCAAGAGACAGGAAGGAGATCCAGTGTTATTATCATCAAGAGAGAGGAAGGAGATCCAGTGTTATTGTTATCAAGAGAGAACAGGAAGGAGATCCAGTGTTATTATTATCAAGAGAGAACAGGAAGGAGATCCAGTGTCTGATGTCTAAACCTTCAGACTTTTCCTGCCCTTCTTCAGTCATTCAGTCTTTTTCAAGGCTAACAAAATAGGCCTTTGGGGGGAAGTCTTGGTCCTCTATAAACTGAAACATGCATATTCTCTTTTCTGTGTAATTGCATTTCATATGCATCCCCATAAGCATATACTGTAGAAGGTTATGATTTAACTAGAAGTGGTTTAGTTTTTTCTTTAAGAAACATTTGTAATTGATCATAGCAGCTGATAACATCACTTGGGTACAGTTCAGAGCATAATCTGTCGGTCTCTGTTCAGGGTATAAACAGACAGACACTGTAGTGTTAATTTTGTCACCCATTTTTAATTTAGTCTTAGTCTTGTGACGAAATGTCCTTTTTAGTCTTTTTCATATTTAGTCATTCAAATATCATTTTTGTTAGTCAAGTTTTAGTCGACTAAAAGTCTCATCATTTTAGTCTAGTTTTAGTCAAAAGAAAACTAAAGGTATCTTAGTTTTAGTCAGTTTTAGTCAAAACATTTTAGTCCTTTGTAATAAATTATTTCTGATTACCATTTCAGTGAAATAGTGTTTCACACATCTCAATTTTCCAATATTGTGTGTCCACAGGGCTACTCGTCTGTTAGAACTCATTCTGATTTTTGTCAGTCAGTAAGTTAACATGCACAGGTAAGTCGAGCTACAGTTATAGCTCGGCTGGGATTTGACCATAGACAATAAAAGATTTGAATGGACCACTGTCATGATCTTCGTAGACCAGTGTTTCTCAAAGTGTGGTCCGCAAGCTATCCCAAGTGGGTCTTTTTTTTTCTTTTTTTTTTTTAGCTAGGTGGTCCGTGCGTTTCTTTTTTATTGGTTAGTTAAGTGGTCCTTCGTCTGAAAAAGTTTGAGAAACACTGTCGTAGACCCAAGTATTAATGTTTTACTCCGCCACGCTAGATGGCGATATGCGCAACACATTCCCCAAACTCTTCATCTTAGCAGAGAATGTGTGATCTTAGCTAACTTGCTAGCGAACTTTCCATATTAGCTTACTTGCTAGCAAACTTTGCATCATTAGTGTAACTGAAACCATAAGAAGTGGTTTTGTGTGTGTGTGTGTAAGAGTAGCTGTGTTTCATGTTGCGTGGGTTTGTAAAAGTAGTTGTGTTGCGTGTGTGTAAGTGGCAGTTCTGTAGCAGAATGGAGGAAAGAGGTTCTGTGTGTGTGTGTGTGTGCATGTGTGTGTGTGTGGCTTTGTTGCTCATGGTCAGACACGCACTCAATCACTCTCTCTCTCTGTCTCTCACTCACACACACACACCTTGGTGGTGGCGATGCTGTTGACGAAGCTGATCTGCTGGAAGCCCTTCTCACTGAGAGTCAGACACACTTCCCAGCGCTCGTTAACCGACTCGTTAACGACCTTCAAGGTCACGCCCGTCTCGTCCAGCTTGTCCTTCACATACAGGTCCACGTAGCTGCGGAACCCGGTCACCTGCAGGGCCACACAAGGGCAGAATTACACACACAGGCTCAGATCTACACACACACACACACAGACACAGGCTCAGATCTACACACACACACACACAGACACAGGCTCAAATCTACACACACACACAGGCTCAGATCTACACACACACACAGGCTCAGATCTACACACACACACACACACACACACACACACACACACACACAATGGCTCAGATCTACACACACAGGCTCAGATCTACACACACACACACACACAGGCTCAGCAGTTTAGGAGTTTAGGTGTTGTCAAATCTACACACACACACACACACAGGCTCAGATCTACACACACACAGGTTCAGATCTACACACACACACAGGCTCAGATCTACACACACACACACACATAGGCTCAGATCTACACACACACAGGCTCAGATCTACACACACACAGGCTCAGATCTACACACACAGACTCAGATCTACACACACACTCTCACACACACAGGCTCAGATCTACACACACACACACACAGGCTCAGATCTACACACACACAGGCTCAGATCTACACACACACACACACACACAGGCTCAGCAGTTTAGGAGTTTAGGAGTTGTCAAATCTACACACACACACACAGGCTCAGGAGTTTAGGAGTTGTCAAATCTACACACACACACACACAGGCTCAGGACTTTAGGAGTTGTCAAATCTACACACACACACAGGCTCAGGAGTTTAGGAGTTGTCAAATCTACACACACACACAGGCTCAGGAGTTTAGGAGTTGTCTAATCTACACAGGCTCAGGAGTTTAGGAGTTGTCAAATCTACACACACAGGCTCAGCAGTTTAGGAGTTGTCAAATCTACACACACACACACACACACACACACACACACACACACACACAGGCTCAGGAGTTTAGGAATTGTCAAATCTACACACACACACACAGGCTCAGGAGTTTAGGAGTTGTCAAATTTACACACACACACAGGCTCAGGAGTTTAGGAGTTGTCAAATCTACACACACACACAGGCTCAGGAGTTTAGGAGTTGTCAAATCTACACACACACACAGGCTCAGGAGTTTAGGAGTTGTCAAATCTACACACACACACACAGGCTCAGGTGTTGTCAAATCTACACACACACACACAGGCTCAGGAGTTTAGGAGTTGTCAAATCTACACACACACACACACACAGGCTCAGGAGTTTAGGAGTTGTCAAATCTACACAGACACACACACACACACACACACACACACACAGGCTCAGGAGTTTAGGAGTTGTCAAATCTACACACACACACAGGCTCAGGAGTTTAGGAGTTGTCAAATCTCTACACACACACACACACACACACAGGCTCAGGAGTTTAGGAGTTGTCAAATCTACACACACAGGCTCAGGAGTTTAGGAGTTATCAAATCTACACACACACAAAGGCTCAGGAGTTTAGGAGTTGTCAAATCTACACACACAGGCTCAGGAGTTTAGGAGTTATCAAATCTACACACACACAAAGGCTCAGGAGTTTAGGAGTTGTCAAATCTACACACACACACAGGCTCAGGAGTTTAGGAGTTGTCAAATCTACACACACACACAGGCTCAGGAGTTTAGGAGTTGTCAAATCTACACACACACACAGGCTCAGGAGTTTAGGAGTTGTCAAATCTACACACACACACACGCACACAGGCTCAGGAGTTTAGGAGTGGTCATATTTGGCCGTCTTACCGGAAGCTTCTTTCCATTGAGCATGACTTTGACGCCTTTGCAGGAGCCGGCGATGTCATAGGCCCTGCGCGTCAGCAGCGCCACAATGTCCTTGTCCAGCTTCTCCATCTTGAACTTGGACAAATCGGGCTGGAACGTCACGCACGTGAAGTCATCCCCATCAAAGAACTTGATCTTTGGGTCACTGGTCTTTGTCATGTTGTTCTGCCAGGTCTGCGCACGGAGGAGGGGTTAGCATGCTTATGAGTTAGCATTGAGAATCCAGCACCACGTCAATGAAGCAACATCCATCTCTTCCGCAAATTAGAAATCACTGCTAATGGCAAATTAAGTTAATATTTTGTCACATTTGTGAAGAAACAATTCAAGTTCTCACACAACAAAAACCTTAAAAGCCAAAGGTGTATCAAATCAATTTACAAAGCACAGGCCATTAAACAGTGAACCACCTGAACAATGACACCAGTAGAAACTATGATCCCCACACTATACAGTAATATATTGCATATGAATGTATCTAACCCCATAAGTGCACACTATACAGTAATATATTGCATATGAATGTATCTAACCCCATAAGTGCACACTATACAGTAATATATTGCATATGAATGTATCTAACCCCATAAGGAGTTTAATCAAAGTCCTTAGCTGCTACCTAGCTAGCGAACATAACTAGTCGTTCCCATTCACTTTCCGTTTACAGTGCTAACGTTAGCTAGCTAGCTAGCTAGCTAGCTCGGTTAACAGGCAAAATTAAACTATTTATTCTGTGTCCGAAAGAATGTTTCATTGGCGAAGGTGGGGGAGGATTGGGATTGGGCGGGGGGCACCAACAAGGAGCACCCAAGAGCAATAGTGTGCTGTGTATGTGGGGAGAGGGCAGTGTGCAATATGTGTGTTGGAGAAGCTTCCTGATGAAATAATGTGCTGTGTATGTAGTCATGAGTGCTGAGGAGTGAATGAGTGCAAAGTCAGTATAGTGCGAGTTCAGAGTTGGGAAATGTTTGAGAGTGCTGAGGAGTGAATGTGTGCAAAGTCAGTATAGTGCGAGTTCAGAGTTCGGATGGCCTGGGGATAAAAACTTCTCCTGAGTCTCTCAGTTCTGGCTTTGTGACTACATAGGCGTCTTCTTGATTTCAGCAGTAGGAATAATCCATTGTTAGGATGAGAAGAGTCCTTCAGAATCTTTTGGGCTCTTAGGAGTACTCTTCTGGAATAGATATCTTGTAGAGCAGGGAGTTGAGTTCTTATAGTACGTTCAGCTGAGCGCACTACTCTCTGCAGACTACTACAATCTCTAACTGTGGAGTTCCCATACCAGGTGATGATGCTACCAGTTAGAACACTCTCAACCGCTGAAGTGTAGAAGGCCTTCATGATGGATGTAGAAACTTTGAATTTCCTTAGCTGACGAAGGAAGTAGAGTCGTTGTCTGGACTTCTTCAGAACATATTGAGTGTTAACAGTCCATGTTAAGTCTTCAGTAATGTGGACACCAAGGTATTTAAAACTTGTGACTCTCTCTACAGGTTGCCCGCTGATAATTTATTTTATATATATATATATATATATATATATATATATATATATATATATATATATATATATACACACACACACACACAATTATATTAATATGTTGTTAGCTTATTGAGAGAAGTTTATGTTTTGACGAGTCTAGGAGTAGTAACTAGTGCCAGTTTTGATGTGTGACGGCTACCATAGTTGTAAACGAGGCAGCGCTTGAGACGTTGGTTGCTATATAACTCCTAACCACTAGATGGGAGAATTTCTAACACAGGGGGGCTTTAAGATCAACATACAAAAAATGTGGTCCTCCTAGGCCCTACGGTTCTCGAGATATTCACAGAAAACTGTCCGCACCGCCCTACATTCGGGGGGGGGTTCAGTCCGGCGGTGGGGGAGGGGCCGACTGATCAAAATGAAAATCAATGGTTCCGTGTCATTCTTGTGGGACTACATTCTTTGGGCAGCCGTGGCCCACTGGTTAGCACTCTGGACTTGTAACCGGACGGTTGCCGTGGCCCACTGGTTAGCACTCTGGACTTGTAACCGGAGGGTTGCCGGTTCGAGCCCCGACCAGTGGGCCGTGGCTGAAGTGCCCTTGAGCAAGGCACCTAACCCCTCACTGCTCCCCGAGCGCCACCATTGTAGCAGGCAGGTCACTGTGCCGGGATTAGTGTGTGCTTCACCTCACTGTGTGTTCACTGTGTGCTGTTTGTGTTTCACTAATTCATTGATTGGGTTAAATGCAGAGACCAAATTTCCCCTCACGGGATCAAAAAAGTATATATACTTTGTCATGAGCTCTCTCTCTGCCTGGTAACACGTGCTGATTGAAGTCTGATGACCTCCACCTGTTCCTGCTCTGCTCTGCCTCACCCTCGTTACCTACCAGCTGCACTGCATTCACCACTCATCATGCCCTCTATATAAAGCCTTGCTTTTCAGTCCACACTTGTCAGATCGTCTGCAACCAGCACCAGTTACCTGCCTGTTTTTGAAAACGCCTCTGACTCTTTGCCTGTGATCCCGGACCCGCTCGACTACTTCTGTGTTCTCCAGCCCCGGTAATCTTGACCTGCCTTCCGTCCCTCTTCTACGAATACCGCCTAGTCCTTGACTGTACTGCTGCTTCGTTTCAATTGCTGTTGTGTGTGTGTTTCCCCCAGGACTTCCCGGATCACCCAGCTCCTGCCATCGCTGTTCGGCTACTGGGGGAACACACACACGCAGACTCTTGGAACTCCTGTACCCCCCCCGGAACCCCTGAAACCCCCTTAACCCCCAACCCTTAAATAAACTTTTGAACGTGACGCTTTTGTGGTCCTCGTCCTGTTTGGTGTCTGACATACTTATACTTACATGCCCAATAAGTTTTGTGCACAGCGGTCTTTCAATGTCCCGGGAATTGTTGACACAAAATTACTGAAGAAAAAAAAAAATCCGGAAGAAAAACAAATTCCTAGCGGCGGTCATAATAATGTATATGACCCCATCCATAAGTGCACACTATAGTGTAATAACCTGTAATGGTGTATATGACCCCATCCATAAGTGCACACTATAGTGTAATAACCTGTAATGGTGTATATGACCCCATCCATAAGTGCACACTATAGTGTAATAACCTGTAATGGTGTATATGACCCCATCCATAAGTGCACACTATAGTGTAATAACCTGTAATGGTGTATATGACCCCATCCATAAGTGCACACTATAGTGTAATAACCTGTAATGGTGTATATGACCCCATCCATAAGTGCACACTATAGTGTAATAACCTGTAATGGTGTATATGACCCCATCCATAAGTGCACACTATAGTGTAATAACCTGTAATGGTGTATATGACCCCATCCATAAGTGCACAATATAGTGTAATAACCTGTAATAGTGTATATGACCCCATCCATATAAGTGCACACTATAGTGTAATAAGTAAGGGATAATGTATAGAACGCCGGTCATTATGGGGAAAATAAGTCCTGACAGGGCGAACCGGACCCCAACGCGCCAGCGGAGGGGTCTTGTTTCGCCCTGAAGGGACTTATTTTCCCATGATGACCGGCGTTCTATACATTATCCCGCTTATTATATGGCTACTTGCCAAAACGAAAAAATAAACTCCATGATATGTCTCTTTACACTTATTTGTTACCGTTTCGTCGTGGCTTTTGCTGAGTAACAAATAGTTCGCAACACACGCTGAACTTGAATCAAACATTCTTTAGAACACAGCTGATCAACCGTCTGCTTTCACTTTTGAATGAAGTTCCAAGCACAAACTCCGTTGCCATTGACAGCGGTCATTCTTGTTTTCAGAGGTCCTTTCCCAAGAAATAATGACCGCTAGAACTTTCGGAAATCCCATTCAAGTCAATGGAGCATTCTACTTGCATTGTGAAGAGCCGTATAATAACCTGTAATAGTGTATATGTCTACCCCCTAAGGCTATGCCTCTTTATTTGATAACAATAAATTAAGAAATGTTTCCTATTCTGGGAAATGTTTAGTTTCTTTTTCTTTTGGTCCGCGGGTCAATGATGCAGTTTAATTGTGCCGGAAATTATCCGCGGACCAGCAATCTCCTCTTCGAGGAGGCCCTAACCCTGCAGATCATAGACAGAGAAAGCATAGGCCTACTGTATGCTTTAGGTACAGAACAGTTGCATGTCCAGTGTACACGGAGAAGTGTCTTGGAGCAGCCGCAACCCGCAACTCCACTTCCAACGTCATGAATCCTGACAGATAGCCTACGCCCGACACTTCTGCTTTTTATCTGATGGTGGTGGAGTTGACCGGACATCTGAGGCTTCAGACGTTACCAATTTATCATCATCCATCGCGTTTGGCCTCTGTAAAACTTTTAAGGCTAGTCTGCCTGGGCCTGGCCATGTTTGAACCGCCTCACTCATTTGTTCATTGTTTAACATGGATGTTTTAAGTGTGCGCTTCCTATTTGAAATGCAGCATAGACTATGCGTGTTGTTTAATAGCTTTCAAACGGTAGAGCCTGTACATTTAAAAACATAGCCAGAGGACGTATTGCTTTAATATAGGCTTACATTTTAAGGCTTTTTCTCAAATTCAGATTGCGTTAGGGGGCCGGGATTATTAGCCAATTTAAATCGGACAATTTGACCAGAGAGATTTAATTTTGTCGGACATTTCATTTTTTTTTCCGGCCAATGTCCGGTAATTACCGGACAACGGAAACCCTGGACCCCATATAAGTGCACACTATAGTGTAATAAGCTGTAATAGTGTATATGACCCCATATAAGTGTTGCACACTATAGTGTAATAATGTATATGACCCCATCCATATAAGTGCACACTATAGAGTAATAACCTGTAATAGTGTATATGACCCCATCCATATAAGTGCACACTATAGTGTAATAACCTGTAATAGTGTATATGACCCCATATAAGTGTTGCACACATGTAGACGACCCAGGTGAACAGAGCCTGATGCTACTTTATACTCACCCCTGCTCTCACCATTCAGGGTGTTACACAGTTTAGGATTACACATGGCCTACAAACTGAGATGAAGTTCAGGGTGTTACACGTAGCCTACAAACTGAAACAACGTTTTTGTAAACCCATTTCTTTTTCACTCATAACAGAATCAAATACAAAGCTATGGAATATATTCTAGTCTCTTCACCTGTCGTACTTAATTATGCAAAGCCTACATTTTTACATGTTCTCTCACGTTAACTATAGGACCAACACCGTGCAACATTTGTGGCTCTCAACCTGTTTGAAGTTGTAAAAACGTATGCAAAGCCAACAGAACTAAGATAGTCTTCTGGATCTTGGAGTTCTTCTAAATAAGATACACATCTCAGTCATAACCACACACACCTGATCTACGGGACACACCTGATCTACGGGACACACCTGATCTACGGGACACACCTGGACACACCTGATCTACGGGACACACCTGATCTACGGGACACACCTGGACACACCTGATCTACGGGACACACCTGATCTACGGGACACACCTGATCTACGGGACACACCTGGACACACCTGATCTACGGGACACACCTGATCTACGGGACACACCTGGACACACCTGATCTACGGGACACACCTGATCTACGGGACACACCTGTTCTACGGGACACACCTGATCTACGGGACACACCTGATCTACGGGACACACCTGGACACACCTGTTCTACGGGACACACCTGATCTACGGGACACACCTGGACACACCTGTTCTACGGGACGCACCTGGACACACCTGTTCTACGGGACACACCTGGACACACCTGTTCTACGGGACACACCTGGACACACCTGTTCTACGGGACACACCTGATCTACGGGACGCACCTGTTCTACGGGACGCACCTGTTCTACGGGACGCACCTGTTCTACGGGACACACCTGTTCTACGGGACGCACCTGTTTGAAGCTGTGCTTGTACTCTTTGCACGCCGTTTCCACGGTGAACTTGGTGCTGAAGATGTTGCAGAGTTTGGCACCATATCCATTCCTGCCACCTGTTGAGGTGCCACAGAATATCACAAACAAACAAAATACACATAAACACAACTAGATGTACTGCAAAGCGGTACAAAATATGACCGCCACTCAGTCCTGCACATACTCTTCGCAAAAATAAATCACGCTTGTCAATTTGTCTCCATCTCCTATTCCATCCTCTACTCTTGCAACTTTTGTGTATGTAAATTAGTGTGTGCATTTGCTTTTGTGTATATGTGTGCTTCTCTGTGTGTGTGTTTTCGATTGTGAATGTGTGTGTGGGGGTAATGGGGGGTGTGGGTGTGTGTGTGTGTGTGTGTGTGTGTGTGTGTCTGCTTCCCTGCATGTGCTTGTGTGTGTGCCTGTGTGTGTGTGCGTGCAAGCTTGTGTGTGTGTGTGTGCACATGTGCGTGCGTACGTACATATACCTTCATGTCTACTGTGTGTGTATGTGTGCATGTGTGTGTTCACGTATGTGTGTGTGCCTGCATGTGTGTGCATGTATCTTTATGTGTGTGTTTGTGTGTGTTCATGAGTGCGTGTGTGTGTGCATGTGTAGAGTACAGTCACTAAATGTACACATATATTAATTTATTGTATGGTCCCCCATGAACGGAATGGCACCAAACTTGGCATGCATTCAGAGGCTGTCAATGACCCTACACTTCAAATTCTGTGCTGTTTTGAACAGGTCAGCCAGAGATACCTGCGATTACAGATTACAACGCCTCGTTTTTGCTTTTTTATTTTTAACTAGGTGGCGCTATACATCAAATGAGTGGATATAAGATGGGTTGGCATGACCCCTTAAGCCAACATACAAAAAAATGTGGTCCTCCTAGGCCCTACAGTTCTCAAGATATTCACAGAAAACTGTGTCCACCCTACCCTCCTTTCGGGGGGTCCAGTCCACAAATGGGCCGACATCAAAACGAAAAACATGGTTCCGTGTCATCGTTGTGGGGCTACATGCCCACAAAGTTTCGTGCACCAAAGAATCGTTGAGACAAAATGACTAAATGACTAAACTATGTTCCGTGCAGAATGACTAAATGACTAAACTATGTTCCGTGCAGAATGCCGTCTAGTTCTTACCTGTGACCTTCTTCTCGTCGTCGTCATAGTTACTGGAGGTGAGGAGGTGGCCGAAGATGAGGGCAGGGACGTACATTTTCTCCTCTTTGTGTTCAACCACCGGAATGCCCTTCCCGTTGTTCCAGATGGACACTACGTTGGACTCGCTACAGACAGAGAGAGAGGACCAAAACATTACGAATAAATATGTAGACGCACGCACACACACACGTGAGCACATAAAGAGTAAAAACAAGTTCATTCGCATGATTCTAAAGTGTAAATACAGAAACTGATGGGTGAAACATAATCTGAATAAAACTGTCATCACACGTGTAACAGAAATGACGTCTCTCAGTGGCACGCCCGCTTGCTCTCGATTGGAACTTCTCCTCTTGCTCTCTCTGTGTACTTTTTCCAACCTGAAACATGTCATGGACTAAGGCTTGACCAGACATCAGACATCACACACACACACACACACACGGACTAAGGCTTGACCAGACATCAGACATCACACACACACACACACACACATGGACTAAGGCTTGACCAGACATCAGACATCACACACACACACATGGACTAAGGCTTGACCAGACATCAGACATCACACACACATAGTGCTGGGCGGTATGACCAAAAATGTATATCACGGTATTTTTCAAAATTCTTACGGTTTCACTCTCTCTCCTACCTCCTCTCTCTCTCTCTCCTACCTCCTCTCTCTATCTCCTACCTCCTCTCTCTCACGGTATATGACGGTATTTTTTTTTCATGCATAATCAGATGTTCAGCATTTTCTACAGGTTGAGAGAGGAATTGCTGCAGTACATTGACTAAGGATGGTCTATTTTACTGTCATGATGTAGGATAACTCCACACTAGTGGTAATGCAGTTTTGCATGGCCCCAGAAAATGATACTGTTTACAAAGAGCCACTCATGATTCTAATGAAGAATCTAATCAGAATGCAAAGACAATTGCAGTCAAACTACAGAACTTTTACTGTGCAAATTTCACAAACATCTTATATAACCAATAAAACGTATAAAACCAATACAATAAGTAGTGCAACTTGCAATAATTATACTTTTTTGAAAATTATACAATTTAAAATAAAACCTCTCTGCTAATATGCTTACTCTGTCAAATAGGCCTATCAGAAACATGCCTTATTGTTATTGGTTTGCATGACGTTAGTGGTAGGCTAACGTTAACTTCATGTGGATGTAGATGTCTTGTTAGCCTGCCATGAGCTTCGGTTCGGTTCGCTAGGCAAAACATTGACAAAAAAGTTCGTTTTGGGGCACTGATGACGGTCAGGATCATCTCTAACTAGCCAGCTAGAATTGCTCAGTTCATGTCTAACATGCTTTACTTGCTACCTGGATAATTTCAGCGAATATTCTTAAGGTGAGATGAATGATAAGATCATTATACTTCACTCACTGTGTTCGGTGGGTTGCTAACTAACGACATCACCTACTAGCCAGCTAGTTACAGCTGTTGAACAATCTCAATAGAATTTTTGTGACCGTAAATCCCTTTCAATGCAGTATCATTTAACGTTTTTTCCTTAACTAAAGAAACGATTTAAGGTATTCTGTGCAACACCCTTAAATAAACCCCTTATCTAAGGAGAAATTAAGCCTTAAGGGTCATACTTCAGGGGAAAAACTTAAGGTGTTTTGTGTTTACCCTCACTATGCCTGCCTCGCAGTCGCACCATGCGCGCGTGTGAAAAAAGTCCCGTCTGAAACACTGTCGCGCGGCGCAGCGTTCCAAACGTTGTGTAATCAAATACACCGGTATGCCGGTATATTAAAAATTCATATCATAACGAAAATATACACCGGTTTACGGTGTGAACCGGTATACCGCCCAGCACTACACACACACACACACACACACACACACACACACACACACACACACACACACACACAGACTAAGGCTTGACCAGACATCACACACACACACAAACACACACACATGGACTAAGGCTTGACCAGACGTCTCACACACACTCACACACACACACACAAACACATGGACTAAGGCTTGACCAGAC
This sequence comes from Alosa sapidissima, assembly GCF_018492685.1. Taxonomy (NCBI): domain Eukaryota; kingdom Metazoa; phylum Chordata; class Actinopteri; order Clupeiformes; family Clupeidae; genus Alosa; species Alosa sapidissima. The sequence goes on along the minus strand of NC_055977.1, from coordinate 277,788 downwards.
ATCAGACATCACACACATACACACACACACACACACACACACACACGGACTAAGGCTTGACCAGACGTCTCACTCACACACACACATACACATGGACTAAGGCTTGACCAGACGTGTGTGTGTGTATATGAAAAAGCAGGTATGCCTGGGAATGCTGGAGTCTCTTGGACACAGGGAATTCTGGGAAGCAAAAGGGATTGTGGGAAGAATGTGCTGCTGAGGTGATGGCGTGAGCGGCATGAGATGCAGGTCCTCCACAAGTACCTCATTATCAAGCTGGAGGATTCAACACACACACATTACACACACACACACGCCCCAGCAGGCAGGCAGGTAGGCGCGAACAAGAACACACACACACACACATTACACGCACGCACACATCACACACACACACACACATTACACGCACGCACACAGTGTTGGGTTTCTCAGGCTCCAAAACACACTCCCTCTCAATCTCGTTTATTTCCATATCCTGTCTAGGCCGCACAGACAGCCTTGTTTCATGATAATGAGCACTGTGGTTCACACATACACACACACACACACACTTGTACATACATCTAACTCTAATCACCATGGCTCAGTGACCACAGCTATCTCCCAGGCTGCATAACATACTCTTACAATGAGTGAGAGAGCGCCTGTGTGTGTGTGTGTGTAGCGGGGATCTTATCTTGGGTGACACATTAGCACACAGCAGCTTCACTGCGGCAAAACAGAAAATCCTCTCTCCTGCTTCCCTCGTTCTCTCTCTCTCTCTCTTGCTTCCCTCTCTCTAACCTGCTTCCCTCTCTCTCTTCTGCTTCTCTCTCTCCTGCTTCCCTCTCTCTCCTGCTTCCCTCGTTCTCCATCTCTCTCTCTCTCTTGCTTCCCTCTCTCTAACCTGCTTCCCTCGTTTGCTCTCTCTTCTGCTTCTCTCTCTCTCCTGCTTCCCTCTCTCTCTTCTGCTTCTCTCTCTCCTGCTTCCCTCGTTCTCCATCTCTCTCTCTCCTGCTTCCCTCGTTCTCCATCTCTCTCTCTCTTGCTTCCCTCTCTCTCTTCTGCTTCTCTCTCTCCTGTTTCCCTCGTTCTCCATCTCTCTCTCTCTCTCTCTCTCTCTCTTGCTTCCCTCTCTCTCTCCTGCTTCTCTCTCTCCTGCTTCCCTCGTTCTCCATCTCTCTCTCTCTCTCTTGCTTCCCTCTCTCTCTTCTGCTTCTCTCTCTCCTGCTTCCCTCGTTCTCCATCTCTCTCTCTCTCTTGCTTCCCTCTCTCTCTTCTGCTTCTCTCTTTCCTGCTTCCCTCTCTCTCTTCTGATTCTCTCTCTCCTGCTTCCCTCGTTCTCCATCTCTCTCTCTCTTGCTTCCCTCTCTCTCTTCTGCTTCTCTCTCTAACCTGCTTCCCTCGTTCTCTCTCTCTCTCTCCTGCTTCTCTCTCTCTCTCCTGCTTCTCTCTCTCTCTCTCCTGCTTCCCTCTCTCTCTCTCCTGCTTCCCTCTCTCTCTTCTGCTTCTCTCTCTCCTGCTTCCCTCGTTTTCCATCTCTCTCTTGCTTCCCTCTCTCTAACCTGCTTCCCTCTCTCTCCTGCTTCCCTCGCTCTCTCTTGCTTCCCTCTCTCTAACCTGCTTCCCTCTCTCTCTCTCTCGCTTCTCTCTCTCTCCTGCTTCTCTCTCTCTCTCTCTCTTGCTTCCCTCTCTCTAACCTGCTTCTCTCTCTCTCTCTCTCAAATTCGCTTTATTGGCACGACAAACCATATGATGCATTGCCAAAGCGTTCACAGGAATAATAATAATTAAAGAAAATACTAAATGATATAAACATGTACAAACATTGTTACACTTCGTCACACACACACAGCACGTCACAACCATACAAGACCATTGTCTGTACACGTGCATAGGAAAACCAAGACAGGAGGAGAGGAGGGGGAAACACACAAATCACAAATAAAACAGAATAATGATAATTGTACACAAATATGAATTATGAACTATGGCAATGGAGAAGGGTGTGTGTGTCTGCATGTTTGTGTGGGCATGTGTTCGTGTGTGTGTGTCTGTGTGTGTGTGTATGTATGAGTGTATGTTCATATTTAGGTAGAGTAAGTTTCACATCAGCAGGCCCTTTCATTATGGCAGGAATATACGTATTGAGCGGCAAGGAGGAGGCATTTCTCTTTCTCTCTAGTGAGGAATGGAAGCCTCTCCTCATCGCTCGCTTGCAGGAATTCAGGGAGGACATTTGTCATCTTTTCAAAATAAGTTCTCCTAATGTTAACATATTTTGTGCACTGTGTCAGGAAGTGTATCTCTGTCTCTACTGTGTTTAGGTCACAGTGGTGGCACAGTCTAGTGTCTTTCGGCAGCCATGTTTGTCTGTGCCTTCCCACTTCTATTGCCAGGCTATGTTCACTGAGTCTGTACTTTGTCAGTGTGGTTCTCAGGTTTTTGTCTTGAATGTGTGTCAGGTAGGGTGCTAGCTGATATTCTCTGTTTAAGGCCAAATAGAATTGCATTTTACTTAGATTTTTTGTTTGATTCTTCCAGTGGATTATGTAATTTTTTTAATAGTTTTTGTAATTTGGTTTATCCTAATTTCAGTTGCTTTGTGATTCAGATGCTGCGGTGTCAGTGGGGAATTTGTGTGTGTGGAGTGGTCTGATGAGATCAAACTCAAACTGTGTACTTTTAAGATGAATTTGCAAAACTCTGTATGGAGGGTTTCAATAGGGTGTTTTTCCCATTGATTGAAATCTTGGTTTGTAAGTGGGCCCCACACATCACTACAATAGAGGGCAATTGGTTCAAC
>NC_055977.1:72500-272500 GCF_018492685.1 Alosa sapidissima | reverse complement strand
ATCCTTGATTACTAGCAAGATAGTAACGAATTACGTTGCTCTATGGGAGCAAAACGGGACAGTTGGTCTGTATAAGTGGGAGTGTCACCTTACGTCACTAAATAAACTTTCTCCCTTAATAAGCAATAAGAAAAGATAAACATAATTGTGTTCACAGTATTATTGTCTATAATCATGTATGATACCAATGAATCATTCTTTAGGACATGATATGCATAATTTAATTAGTCATGTGAACCGAGCTAGCTAGCTTAAAATGCTATACAAGTGGATGGGAGTAGCTATGTCAATACAGCTATGCTCTAACAAGTGACTAGTAGTTGAATATCTTTCTTAAACTTAATATACTGTTGCAAATTCACTTGAGTATAAACTATCCACTTTAACTAATGTCAGTAATGTTATTCAGCTAGTTGTCATTTCAAAGAAATTACACTTCTCCGTTTAAAATGTTACCTTAGCTAAGAGGCTAGCTAGCATGCTAACAACCGGACAGTAACTGGCAGCAGCATGGTCTGGCTGGGGGGGGGGGGGGGGGGGGGGGGGGGGGGATGGGGATGGGGTGGGCTGGGCTGGGCTGGGGGAGTGGAGTGAAAGCAAAGCAGACTTACCCAGAATCTCGTCAAAGATTTTGTACAATCCTGGAACGAAGGTGATCTCTCGCGTGTTCATGCCGATCTCATCATCCAAAAACCCACATTTGCTGTCAAATCAAAAAGAAAGAAAGGCAAAGTCAGCACATAGTGTGAATGCATGCACACACATACACACACAGAAGATTATGGCTACATGTCATGTCATTGTATTTCATATATTTTGGAATTCATATAAAGATTATATATTTTGTTAATGATTTATAGTATTTTATGATGTGCGTAATTACTAGTAGGTAAGAATATTTAGTCATTTGAATACTTCATATTTTTTTTATCTATTACACTTAGGCATATCATTAATGTGTTGTGTAGGTCTAATTGAGTGCACATTTGTGGTGGCTAGTGCGTGCCTGTTACTTTAAGAAATACGTGAAAGTAATTAGCCTTCAGTCTAACAGTTTTAGGCTAGTTTAAAAATAGTTCTGCATAGTACGTAAGGGGTGTGTGTGTGTGTGTGTGTGTGTGTGTCTCACCTAAGTGACGGGCTCCACAGAGCCGATGTAGGTATCTGGACTTGTGTGTGTGTGTTTTGTAACAGTAAACAGAAGTCACGGTTCGGTTCATACCTCGGTTCGGACATCACGGTTCGGTACGAGTTCGGTACAATGGAGGGAAAAGCAAAACAAAAATGCAAAAAGCTATTTTTTTTTTTTTTATTGTGCATGTCTCAGGCTGTACCACCTAGTGTCATACAGTCTCTCCCCTAAGCTATCTGCAACAGCCTGAAGTGTGTAAGATGTGAACAGTACAATAAGTAAAAACTGAAAATAGGCCTACAGCATCTCTTATTTCTGAAAGTGCAAATTACATAGAATAATGATTTTTACAAATTCCACTTAAGCAAGGCCTTCAATATCCGTGTTTAGTTGTATATGGAAGGGTCTACAATGTGCCTCAATATTTTTCAGTGTGTGTACAGTAATAATCTACTAACTGTGAAAATATCACACTATTTTGCCTTCTTTTAAAAAAACGAAATTGCTCCTTTCATTTCATAAACAGACTACAACTAGAAGTCACGTGACATTTACCCTTTGACGTTAACTCACTGTAGCATGATTTGTTTATTAGCCTGGTTCGTGGTTAGCGTTGACACTTTCTTTTACTGTCTATGCACTTAACACTGCCAGCTCCTTGTGTGAGAAGTTACTAGTTACCCTAACATAAAAGGTAAATATAGCTGTGGGGGGCCAATGAGGGGGCCAAGCAGAATAGGCCGGAGTAGCCGCGGTGACAAGATAGAACTCAGTAGACACCCGGGATCAACAGGGCTGAGTATTGCCACCGTCTCCGCCAGCCAGCCCCCCCCCCCCCCCCCCCCCAACTAATCACTCTTGCCCGTCCCCACCCCGTCCTACCCTGCCCTGCCCTTGCACGCATGCATTAGAATTAACTGGATGGAACATGTTGTCATCAGTTTCACATCAAAAAATAAAAGATTCATAAAACACATCAGCAAATACAGATCAAAATGCAATATTGCTAATTGCAGCACCCACTACAGGTCAAAGGTCACCACATTTTTTGAGCGTCCCTCCTAATGGGGTCATGAATCTATGTTGTAAGTTTGGTTATGACATATGGCAGGGTTGCTGAGATATGAGCTCACTTTCTGTTTGGCGGCTTTGCCGCAAATTTCGATTGGCTGTTACAGCCGAATGCTTCTGTCAATTGTTCCAGAAAGCAATGCACTGATAAGGCATCGGCTGAAGATGGTCTCTGCCAATTTTGGTGAGGATCCGCTGAAATTTGTGACCTGCGAAAACTTGTATGTGTTTTTGATTAAATCCAATATGGCGGCCGAATCAATTACGATGACATCACAAATTGGCTTGGGTCGGCCTAAGGACCTCAAACAGTATTACCAGACACCACTAGTGCATTTTAATTCTAAGCACAACAGCAGCTACAGGCCAAAAGGCATGTTTCTTAATTACAGCGCCACCTTGAGGTCAAAGGTCACCAGATTTCTTGAGCGTCCCCCTGATTGGGTCCTGAGTCCATGCACCAAGTTTGGCTTTGATACATGCAAGGGTTGCTGAGATAAGAGCTCACTTCCTGTTTGGCGGCTTCGCCGCAAACTTCGATTGGCTGTTACGCGCGAATGGTTTTAGTTCCGAAGACAAAAAGCAATACATTAATGAGTCATGGTCTGTAGATGATATCTCTGAAATTTGGTGTCGATCGGACAAAATTGAGGTACTCCCACCCTTAAAATGGCGGAAAATCCATCATGGCGGAAAATGACGTCATAGGGTGCGTTGAACTCGGCTTGGTCCAAGGATTCCAAAGATACCTCACCCCACACTCACAATCTGGTAAACAGGTCAGAAGTTACGTGCGTTGACGCAAGTCCAACTTTGGCCTGTTGGTGGCGCTAGAGCGCGGGAGGTGCCGACATGAAACTTGGTGACATGAATCATTGGACTGTCTCCAATCAGTGTGCCAAATTTCAGAACTTTTTGCCAGACGGTTCTATGGGCTGCCATAGACTTCCATGGCGGAATAATAATAATAATAAGAAAACTAACAAACACAATGGGTGCCTTCGCAGCTTCGCTGCTTGGCCCCCAATAATAATAATAAGAAAAAATAGAAACACAATGGGTGCCTTCGCAGCTTCACTGCTTGGCCCCCAATTACCACGCGATTTACATAGCTTTCTGTCATTACGAAATCATTTTAACCCATAGGTTTTGGCCCTATTTGTATCCAAAGGCTGGTGAAGCGTAGGGGAAGTTTTTTTTTCCTCGTTTCAGTGATTGGTAGCCTAGGCTAGATCATGTGGGTGATGGCGTTGAATATGTGTAGCATGTTCGATATATTTCCACTCACATAACGTTAGCCAACAACTGCTGAACAACGCCGACAGTTTCGTCTTATCCACCACACTCTCGCCTGTACTACTGTAACTGAAGTTCTCAAACTTGCGATCTTAAAGAGACCACGGGTCCTCTAACTCTTGTGGGTCGCCACCACTCGCTTAGTGCTGCTATCTCTGACTGACTCGACTGACGACCTGACAAAAAAAATAACATAGGGGCCAATCAATCAGAGCTTCAGAGCTAAGGCGAGGCTACAGATTTGCGTTAGGTGTCGCTAAAGAACAGTAATTCTGCATTACATTAATTAATCCGCACGCCAGTTTTATGTAGCCTATTTTTATACCGTGTATTCTCCGTGTAAATTCATGCACCGAACCGTGACGCCCGTACCGTTTCGGTTCAATACGAATACATGTACCGTTACACCCCTAGTGTATCTGGGTGTGTATCTGGACATGTGTGTGTGTGTGTGTGTGTGTCTCACCTGCGTGACAGGCTCCACAGAGCCGATGTAGGTATCTGGACGGAGTAGGATGTGCTCCAGCTGGGTCTTCTTCTGGTACACGCGCTCCACGGACATCTTCTTGGACGCGTCCTTCTTGCTGCCCTTCTCTCCCGCGTCCTTCTTGCCACCCGCGTCCTTCTTGCCACCCTCGCTCCGGGGCCCGTCGCCGTGCCCATTGGCTTCCTCCTTCTTGCTCGCGTTGTTCTTGTCAAACAGGGTCTGAGGACGGACACATGTGCACATGCGTGTTAGGGACCCTTCTGCATTTAGACACATGTGCACACGCGTGTTAGAGACACTTCTGCATTTAGACACATGTTGTACATGCATAGCCATGTTACAGAGACCACTCCATATACTGCGCAGACTTGTCCGTTTCAGTTACATGCACCGCCACCAAGGCCAACATACTGCCCATGCAGTGCACATCGCCACCAAGGCCAACATACTGCCCTTGGAGTGCACATCGCCACCCAGGCCAACATACTGCCCATGCAGTGCACATCGCCACCCAGGCCAACATACTGCCCATGCAGTGCACATCGCCACCAAGGCCAACATACTGCCCATGCAGTGCACAACTCCAAATTGTGTGTTTGTATATTGTGTATTTGTATCTGTGTTATCTGTGTGTTTGTATCTTTGAGCACACATGCCTATCAGTGTGTTTGTGTGTTGTGTATTTGTATCTGTGTTATGTGTGTGTTTGTATCTTTAAGCACACATGCCTATCGGTGTTAGGAACAAGCACTGATCAACGTTAAAGTGTAACTCTCGTCAAACTGCAACCTAGGGTCCTTGAAGAATTATGCCTTTAAACAGAAGTTTGACTCAGGTACATCCACAATCATGCAGACAGACAGACAGACAGACAGACAGACAGACAGACAGACAGACAGACAGACAGACAGACAGACAGAGAGAGAGAGAGAGAGAGAGAGAGAGAGAGAGAGAGAGAGAGAGAGAGAGAGAGAGAGAGAGAGAGAGAGACAAGTGTGGAAGGTGCACATAGCTCTACAATGAAAGAGCTATGAAATGAAATTATTATTATTTATTTTAATATGTTTTTGACAACGTGTGTTGCTAAGGGGCAGTTAAGGTGTGAGGTCTGTGTTGCTAAGGGGCCACCTAAGCTGTAAAGTGCTGCTGGAAACACTGATTGCAGTTGCAGACTTCCACTCCGTGTTGGGGAGTTCCACTCCGTGTTGGGGACCTCTCCCTCTCCTCCTGCCCACACTAAGCGCCGAGAGCCCTTAACTGGAGCCAGCTGTGACTCAGGATGGGACGGACGTCATGGAATGAAAGGTTTCAATTCAATGCCAGCACCTCTGGCTGAGCTGAGCGGTTGAGAAAGACACTGAAAACAAACGACCGCTGAGCAGAGTTAGGGAAACTGGACCGAACAACGACCGCCGAGCAGAGTTAGAGAAACTGGACAACGACCGCCGAGCAGAGTTAGGGAAACTGGACAACGACCGCCGAGCAGAGTTAGGGAAACTGGACCGAACAACGACCGCCGAGCAGAGTTAGGGAAACTGGACCGAACATGAACATTTTCAAAGACAGTTTATTTGGCTGCATGTTGTTACTGCACAAGTTACTAAGAAAGACTAAAGAAGCCTGATCACTTCACACAAAAGGTCTCAATGAATCACCAATTTGTGAAAAACTAGTTTTGACTAGAGGTAATGTTGCAGTCATCAACACAATGTAAATTTATTTGTCAGTCAATGTTCACTACACAATTATTTTGATCAATACTACAACACAGTTAATTTGATCAATACTACAACACAGTTCTTTTGATCAAGTTTGTGGGCTCAGCATTATTCTGAACCCCAGTCTCTTTAAGAGTGCAGTGAGGACCTCTTGAACTACTGACTACTGTGGGTCAGCCTAGCGGACAGGTATGCTGGGGGTCAGCTTAGGGGATAGGTATACGTCCACATTAATGCAGTTTCTGATGCCAAACAACTACATCTGCCTTCCACATGGAGCAGGACATTAATTTATTACACGGCTCTTCATAATGCTCCATTCACTTGAAAGGGCCGCTATCAAGGAAAATGGGTTTTGTGCTTCTTATTCACATCTTTCATATCACTCAGCAAGTAATTGGTTTGCTTATTGCAATGGAAAGTCGACGTCTGCAAGTACGTTGCCACGCAACACCTGAAACTTCTATTTGTGTGGCGAACTATTTGTTTTCTCTGTGGAAGCTACTAGGGACATCGGTATCTGCAGATAAAAGCTTCATAACTTAATTATCGGCCCGACATCGGTATCTGCAGATAACAGCTTCATAACTTAATTATCGGCATCCGCCAACATGGACATTTCTGCCGATGTGCCTGGCCGATAAGGTGACCTGTTAATTATGCGCACACGAAGCAAATGTTTACGTTACTATGAGCGCCAACAACATACTTCAACATGTTGGCTGTGTGCCAGTATTTCCAAATTCCGGAAACTGATAACAAAATTGCTATTTGCAGTGCTTGTAAAGTACCAGTGATGCGAGGAGGGGTCAAACGATACTCTTTTAACGTTACCAATTTAATTACACATCTTAAGAGCCATCATCCTGAACTCTACAAAGCCCTAAGCCAGAAAAAAACGGCACCAGCTAAAACCATGACGACGCATTGCTAAGCTCTTGTTTACAATGCCAATCAGTTTCTAAAGTGTGTAACGTTAGATGCATTTCTGTTCATTTGAGAACAATGTGTCATATTGTCAACAACACAGTTCTTGGGGAACTGTCTTGTAGGCTACTGTTTAAGTATGACGCTTGTGTGTGAAAATATTAGTCTACTTAATAAATGTGCCATATTTGAAATAATTTAAATATTTTTCATGAGTGAATGTCTATTTCTAAAATGATACAGGATGAAATCAAAGTAAAGTTTTTAATGTCCCGTATTGACAGCAAGTAGCCTATTCAAGCGATGGTTCATGGCTTTGCACCATGACCCCGATCACGGAAGAAACGTTGACGCAGCGGTATAGTAGCAGATAATCAGGGAAGTCTTATTTAAATAAACTCCTGGTGCACTTACAAACTTTCTAATGCCTCGTTATTGGACTAAAGGTCATAGTTGTACTACTGCAGACGTTTCGTACCATTCAGGGCATTAGTGGGGTAATTTACGAGATAAAAGTTGGTTCCATCACGACTGCAGAACGTCATTCGTTTCTGACAGCGCAACTCGACCAGGGTTCGACCAAGCGAAAAAAAAAAAGGTTCTGGGAGGGTGTTTGGCTCGGGTCATGGTGCAAAGGACCCTAGGGTGAAATTACTCCGAACCATCGCTTTCAGGTGAGGCGAGTCAGGTGACCCCTAACTAAGGGGGTCAAAATCACAATTTGAACTAATGCAATTAGCTAATTGTAAAGTCTGTTATTAATTGTGCAGCTCGCATCTCTGTCACGATGGTTCATCTAGTCACATCTATGATTTTTATATTCATGTCATCTCCTTGGAGACAGACACTGAAGCTCACCAATCAGGAATGCTGTTCTTCTCATGCACTAGGCATGCCCACCAATCAGGAGCCAAGTTAAAGCGAAATTTGAAATATTTAACTGAAGCTTGGCTTTCAACAATTATATTGCAAATCAGATTGCAATCACAACATCTGTCAAAAAAAATTACAATTTTCCCCAAATCATCTGCCCCACCCCAAGACAATGCAGGAGTGGAGTCCATTCACACTCTACAATCTGAACTCACAGACGTGACCCACTAAAGCAAAATCCCTAAGATCCACCTTTAGTTTCAGGTAGGGTTCCATTCAGGTTACTTTTAACTCTATGGTGAACAAGACAAATGGCTGATTTGTTATGTTATCAGCAAATGTGCAAGTATTCCCAAACTCTTGGCAATTCATCATAGTCACCTTAGCACTGGAATGGGGCTGTACGACATTCCCTACGACATTCCCAACACCTTAGTGCTGTGGGGCTGTACGACATTCCCAACACCTTAGCACTGTACGACATTCCCAACACCTTAGCACTGTGGGGCTGTACAACATTCCCAACACCTTAGCACTGTGGGGCTGTACGACATTCCCAACACCTTAGTGCTGGAATGGGGCTGTACGACATTCCCATTGACACTGGGATCAACATTCTGTTTCAGGTAGGGTTTCCATTTTCATACAGTATCCAGCTTTTAAACTCCCTGAAAGAAGTCAGCCACATTCTATCAGGCTAATGGTATAACCTTTATACCAACTTGGGCCTTTAAACTTGGGCAATGCCTTCTCCACAGAGATGAGTGCACCAGCAACCAATGCCAAGATGCCACTCATAGGGTCTACAAAGGGACAGCTCATGCAGTAAGACCTAAAAGATGCCACTCATAGGGTCTACAGGGATAGATCATGCAATAAGACCCAAAAGATGCCCCATCAACTGAGTTTACACTACAGTTCGTTTGGAACTGTAAAGAGTCACTGGTTTATTGCAAATTGATCAAGGGGGACACAACTCATGTTTTGCCAAAGACTGTTTAACAAAGTTATTATCAATAGTCTAAGAGAGGCTACACTTGGCTGCACCTTTTTACTACAAGTTACTCAGGGGCCTAATCAGCGCTCACAAAAGATCTCCCATCATTTTGTGGAGACATATCATCAGCACAATGTCAATATATCGTTGAGTGTTGCCACGACAGTGTTCATTTGACCATGTTCGCAGGGGCTCCTCTCGTCAGAATACCGGTAGTAGCCTAAAGACCTCTTGAACTACCAACTTCAGATGATAAAGACGACCTCTCCATTGTGTCCGCCAACGTAATCCTCTTACACTACAAAGCAAGCAGTGAGACCCCAAGTCCTGCCTGACGTTTCCCGACCCTCATCAGCCTCTAGACCAGCTGGCACTATTGTTATGGCAGAATATGTTATACAGTCTATGGGCAGAATGCACGTTATGAAGTAAAACGATCTGAGGTGGCCAACACTACTGGTTTCGAAACTTGAGAAACTCACCTCTGCAACACTGAGTCCATATGCCTTTCTACAATCATGACTGTTTTAACCAAACAACATGAAGCAATTTCCCCAATATCCAGGCGTTATGTTATCCATTACTACAAGTAAGGTTAGCTGGCTAGCTAGCGATGTTTCTTCTACACAAAGAGAAGTTTTTGGAAGAACCCTGCCAGTGCACAAATGGCTCGCGCACAAACAAACCATGAGCACAAAATGTCGACCCCATCTCCCAGATATTTTCACGAATCCAACACGTTTGTATTTCACTGAGGAAACTAGTACGTCGCTGTAATTCGGTGTTGTTGCCTTCTCTCATATGTGGTCTTTAATTAAGAGTTAGCAAGCTAGCAGGCTAACATTGTTAGCTAGCAAGCTTGCTCCCACATGCTAACGTTAATGGTAATGGACATCCAGCTAGCACGTAACGTTAAGCTAACCAACCAAGACACATACACATTCTACTGGGATCCTACAAGGTTGTAAATGAGAATACATAGGTGTGACTGAAAAAATAATATTGATAAAGCAGAGGACAATTCTTCGTCTCCGACTGGAAAAGCACGTAAAAGCCTAAATTATCTACTTACCACCCAAGTCAAACCCCCGCTTCCTGCAGCTCCGTTGGACATATTCCTTTTGTGTTTCTCAAAATGATGGGTTTAAAAATCCTCCAAGGTCTTTGTGAAAATTGTCCATAAATTCATAGAACACATCAAAAGTGTGGCCCCATGTATACCATACTCAGTGTGGTATTATTATGAACTGAGCATGAATTTCTGACACTGAGAGAATTACATGAAGACAGTTTCCCCGTCTAAAGGGGAGTGTATCCCGGCTATTGTTAAAATCGACGAGCGGTGGCACAAGGCCTGAACCTCCAAGCTGAGCTGCAACTTGCTGAGATATAAATACTGTACAAATGCTTACTTAAATAAATTCATATCATATCATATGAATTGCGTATAAAAAAAACTAACAATTATGACATTTAAATTAAGTCCATGTATAACGCGCGGCTATTTCCACGTTAGTTAAATTTTCATTCAGAAACAATAACAGCGCCGATGCGTCTGTCCGGCTTCTCCACCCGCACGGCGACGAAGCGAAGCCCCCTGGCTGACCAATACCGATGCAGAGTTTCGAGGAGCCGGTGCATCTTCCAATCACTGACAACCATCAGTCCACACCGACGAAACCCGGGATGAATCCGTAGACATGAACCCAGACAATGCTGAAAACTCTTTCGGCTGTGATAGATCGGCTACTAGGCTACTCGGCGCACAAGAAAGTCCAGGCCAAAACATTTGAAAAGTACTGTGGCATTTTAATGTTTTGACAACTTCATAGAGGTAGAAAAGCATTTTCATATCGTAATTTAATAGTAGTGAATAAATGGAAATTTCAATGTCACAAATATTTACAAATAGGCTAGGCTTATTTTATTTACAAACAACACATTTAATCTCAGAGATGCAATCAGGCCAGAATCCAATAGTATTAGCATCCAGGTAGCAGTACGTGTTAAAATACATGTACGTGGAACATTAACATTTCCAACAGTAATCCAACACACAGGACAGTATTTAACACAGAGACAAAAACAAGACAGATATGGTACTGCACTCACTCACTGATATGTGTATTCCTACTTGTATTGCATGACTAACAGTACTCCAGTACAGTCCATCAAATATTGCAAATCTCAGATTAGATTTGTTTCCCTAGAAAACCACCAGTAATAATAATAATAATTATAACAGACCAAATCGATGCAGGTATAAATGTCACCTTCGCCATGTCTTCTCATATGAGAACTTTCAACTGTTTATCAAATTCACATTCAGGAGTTGACAGCATAATGCAAAAGATATTTAGATATTTATACAATACAAGAGTCATTTGCCTGCCAGTCTTATCTGAAGCGATCTGCTGACCTGTGATCTGGCATGCAGACGCCTACAGGACCATGTGAGAGTGTGTTGTTCGCCGCCCGTCTTGCTCAGGCGTCTTCCATCTCCACGACGATCTCCAACGAGGATTTCTCAGTCTCATTCAGACCCTGCCTGAACAGCTGAGCATGTTGCCATGACGACCCTCCATCCAGATCCACCGTGACAACCATTTCTGTGGCGCCAGCGAGGCTGGGAAACGTATGGGCCTCACCATCTGTGGGCATGGGCGCGGACACGCGCGCGCGCGCGCACACACACACACACACACACACACACACACACACACACACACACTGTATTAGAAGCTTTACTAATGGTTAAAATTACTGATCACCTATATATCTGTCAGAGACAGCCAATGCAATATCATTATGATATATTAATTATATCCACTATAACACTACAGCACATATGCATTTAACACTACTTTATTAATTATATCCCATTATGACAGTCAGGGTCCTGTGGTGCTTCCCAGATATTTGAACAGCAATGCCACCAGACGAGTTAGTTATGAGCTCAGTGCAGAATGTAATCATCCAGGCCACCAGACGGGGGCGCTCTACACCACTCCAGCACTCCTGCCTGGGTCTAAACGCCTGGAGAAGATGATGGAATTGGTGAAAAGGCTAAACTTGCCGCAGGTGAATTCCACCGCAGGAGTGGGAAAATCAGAGGTCTGGAAAGTGTTTGGAGTGGTGCTGGATTCTGATGGAAATTCTACAGGTTATGTGCAATGCTCAAAATGCAAGGTGCTGATGAAATATGTGACCCTGCAAGGCGAAACCAGTCGCTTTGGTAAAATTTACAAAATTAAGTTATTGTACTCACATGAACTGCCATAAACTAAGCTTTCCAACGATATGTATATCGAGGGTAGGCTATGGCAAAAAGTATCGCTAAGATAACCACATCCAAAGTTGGCATGGTTCTTCCGTCACAATACGCCAGAAGAGGAGAAAATCACCGTTTTAAGTAAATTGTCACGCTAAAGTGTTGAATCTTCACCTAAATAATGTCAGGGTTTAACAGTCAAAACGTATGTTTTACGTTGGGCCGCGGGCCGGGTTCGGGCAGATAATTCATGTTGATGTGTCGGGTTACATCGCAGTGTTTCCCAGAGAATTGAATTCCATTTGTGGTGGTTGGTTTGCAGAATTAACTTAAATGCAACAGTTTTTAACAAATTAGCACAGCGTGGTTATGATGCTAACCAGATTTAAGCACAATTTAGTACAACCTGGAAAATCATTGTGGTGGTCAATGTTCATATTGTGGTGGGCCGCCACAAATAAGTCAATATGTGGGACACTGCATCGGGTGTCTACGCGGATCTTTGGTCTAAACGCGGGACTCTGGTCTAAAGTGGGTCGGTCCAGTACCATTACGCGGGTTCAGTACCTCCAGGGAGATGGACGCTGTCCTGTCCTGAGCACACACTGCAGCGGGCACGGCCCGACTCAAACGTCTCGGTGTGAGCAGTCACGGTGACCGTCCTTATCCGCATTCCCGCTGCCGCACAGTCCAGCCGCCAGCTGACCCTCCCAGAGCTGGAGCCCTCGATCCGCGCCAGGTACACCTGCACAGGTAAACAGAGCAGGTGAACAGAGCAGGTGAAGAGCCAGGTACACCTGCACAGGTAAACAGAGCAGGTGAAGAGCCAGGTACACCAGTGGGGTGTACTACGACTCTCGATTAGTGGGTTAGTGAGGTATGTTGCGCTCAAAGCCAGGGTATGCTGTGACACAAAAGTGGATCTGTTTTAGTGTCGCTATATCACCATGGTATCTTATGCTGTCAACCAAACCTGGTCGGGAGGAGGTTATGTGCTAAGTTATAGCTCAAATCGTGTAATCTACCGCAATTCTACCAATCAATTGTCTTAAAAACAAAGTTCTCACGTGTAGGATTCGGTCATATATCTTACAGGTGGAGCTCCGCCTCTACTAACATTTTGGATCTCGAATGCACTTTAATAGTGCTGTGCGTGCAAATATCCCACTATGGACGTGCATACCATACAACAACTGATGACAATTGATTTATTTGATGTTATAGGTTAGACACAAAAAAAGACCGCAGTGTAGATTAAGCTATCACTCAAGAATGCGGAAGTAATTGTTTTGAAATAGAGGCGGTCTTGTGCGTCTCCACGTTACACGATTGGCCAAAGTCATCCCAACACCGAGAACGCGCACAGATCTGAACTGAAAGCCTAGTTTGACAAATATATCACATAACTGCTATCGTAGTATCACTTAACGTATACCCCTGAGTCAAGGCTTTGTCAAGCCTCGATATGTCTACATAGCCTAGATATGTCTAACGTGCTTCGTAGTATATCCCATTGCACAGGTAAACAGAGCGGTGAGGAGCCAGGTACACCTGCACAGGTAAACAAAGCAGGTGAGGATTACACACAGAGCTTTGGAGTTGAGATTTACTCCATGGCAACCACAAGGCTTTACGGATTTCTAGTAATAATTGGTTATCGAGGTCCTTTACGTCACAAAGATTAACACATGGACAAAATCTCATACGGAGTTAGATTCCGTGATTGACAGACTCTGAATTTAAACATCAAAAACCATTTGTAGAGTTTTTGTCATAACAATGGGTGACCGTTTCCACTCAAGCAACAAGAAGTGATTAAGAATAAAGTCTAAATCACAGAAGTGATTAAGAATAAAGTCTAAATCACGGTCTAAAGGTTCTTTCAGACATAAGTCCACATGTTCTGCAGATGTCAAGTGGTTGGGCCGTATATCTGAACAACAGAATCGGACATTTAGAACCGAATTCATCTGGCCCTTACACTACTCTCCTCCTAGTAGTTCAGACATTACATTATGCAAATGAGCGCATGTCTGAATGAAGCAAAGAACATGCAGAGATTCTGTTCATGTGCGTGTGTCGTTCACACTGATGTCGGCATAATGTCCGCATGTAAGCATCATGTCTGAATCACCCGAGGGGTCGGACCTCCGTTTGACCAAGATCTGCATATAGTGTGGAGGACATGTCATATAGTGTGGAGGACATGTCTGAAATCTATGAAAGGGAGTGAATGAATCGGAGAGAAACCAGGAAAGAAAGAAACAAAACAAGTTCACCATCTTCCAGTCTGTCTCCACTTTTCTGAAGCGCGCGCGCACACACACACACACACACACACACACACACACACACACACACACACACACACACACACAGAGCAAGTTCACCTTCTTCCAGTCAGTCTCCACTTTCCTGAAGCGCGCGCGCACACACACACGCGCACACACACACACACACACACACACACAGCAAGTTCACCTTCTGCCAGTCTGTTTCCACTTTCCTGAAGACGGATTCTCTCCTCCATGCTGCCGTCTCCCAGCCACTGATGACATCACCCCCGGCGCGTGTGTACAGGTCTGTCGCCACGTTATAGCTGAGGCGGAACACTTTCTCACTCATCTCCGCCTCCGTGGGAACAAACACAAACCCTGGGGCGTCCTGCACAACAACAACAACAACAACAGCAACAACTGAGATGGAGAGGTGCGGTCAGTCAGACACAGAGATACGTGAAACTGCTGTCGGTCACCAGATATCTAGCAGCATTACTCCACACCTGTGCAGGTGAGATATCTAGCAGCATTATACCTGTGCAGGTGAGATATCTAGCAGCATTACTCCTCACCTGTGCAGGTGAGATATCTATCAGCATTACACCTCACCTGTGCAGGTGAGATATCTAGCAGCATTACTCCACACCTGTGCAGGTGAGATATCTAGCAGCATTATACCTGTGCAGGTGAGATATCTAATCAGCATTAGTCCTCACCTGTGCAGGTGGTCCCGCCCCCGTTTCTCCTCGTGCGGCCCTCCAGGCCAGCGACCCTGATACACGGCCTCCCAGGTCTCCTGCCCGCGGCGTCTTCGGGGAGATGAATTCCACCAGCTCCACTAGGAGGCGCTCTAGCAACACCTGACGCCGCTCGCTGCTCAAGGGCTGCTGACGCTGCAGAGCGCACGCACGCACACACACACACACACACACACACACACACACACACGCTTTAAAGGGTAGTTCCGGAGTTGAAACAACCTGGTCTATTTCTGGTTGATAACGGCTTCAAACTTTCGTTTGGGAACAAAATTACATTAAAGCGTACCTTTTGCCAAAATGCATCCTAGGGTGTTTTTGTGAATGTACCCGAGTCAAACTTTAGTTTAAGGCGAGACACGGCAGGTGAAAACATAGTTTTTTCCATGCACTGGTCAATTTCGAGATTTTGAGCTAGTCTGTTACCTTAGCATGTATTCTATCACACTACTACAACAAAAAAAGTCAGATTTACACATTTAGGTGTTTATTTAATTATATTGTGTCAACTCGCGCCTGTATATTTATCCTAAATTCGGCGAAAGTTAGCATTCTAACCTTGCATGCACTCCCGCGACCCAAAACATATCGTGTGTAGTACCGTTGGAAAGCTCTGTTTTTCCTGTAGCACGCTATGTGATCCATATATGGACACTTCCTTTGTATCAGCAACCAATCGCGAAAGTTCAAAGACGAGTCTAGGCTGAGAACGGAATCTCATTGGCTGTCTTTCAAGGCCGTTTTCTCAAAATGAGTCTCCTCTCCCACTCTGAGCAAGAAAACTCCACTTCAGAAGCACTTACATACACCAAACTTTCTAGACTTATGCCTAACTATATTTTGAAGATTTTTACAGAGGGGTTTGTTGATATATTATTCCTAGCCTGACTAACGTGACATTTTATGCCTATCGAAAATCGATTTTTTTAGGGCTATTGACATCATACTCTGATTTACAGGATAACAAAAGTAGATATTCATAAATCCCTCTGTACATTTTTCCCCATCTATTATCTGAACACAATGAAAACATAATTTTGAACCTGGCTGTATCCAATGCTCAGGTTTCTTGCCTTAAAATGTATGCAAATTAGCGCATATATAATTAGATAATGCCTAAGTTTCTCATATTAATGTAAGTAATCAACTGGGTAAGTTTCATAGTGATATCTGCTTGTTAAAAATTTTACCCTATTCACCTGTAGTGTCTCGCCTTAAAAGCATAATTACATCCGAAGCGCCACTTTTAAGCTTGTCCGTGTTGTCGTTTTCGGGTCAAATGGCCTTTTGAATGAGAATCGTAGGGGCACTACTATTTTGATACATGATTGCGTCAAAATCGCTATTTTTAAAACACTAAGAAGACTCGACACAACATGAAACTTTGATCGAAGTATCATCAGTGTCTCTACACATGAACTTGAGCATTGAGAACATTGTTTGTGTACACAGAGTTTACTAAAAGAAAGGCAGTTAGGGTTAGCATTTCATCTACCGTGGCGTTGAGGGCGTTGACCGTGTGTAGAAGCCATGCCTCGTGGACCTGTGTCCGTCTGGACCGGACCTCAGCGTGCTTACACGAGTACCGCCAGGTCACATCCACCACCTGCACCAATCAGCTTGGAGTTAGAGGTCACATGATACAGATACACCAATCAGCGCTCAGTAACAGATTAAATGAACCAGCAGGATGGCGTGCACTGACCTGGTCCTTGGAGAAAGCCAGGATGTAGGAGAGCTTCTTGCCCCAGCCCACCTCGTACAGCAGAGGCTTATCGCAAGCGTTCTCACACGGGTCACAGTGCAGCCAGCGCTCCTGAGACTCGGAGTACAACTCTGTCCACACGTGGTCTACAGACAGGGACAGAAGGGAAGCCCGAGAGAGAGAGAGAGAGAGTAGGAAAGAAACCAGCCAAAAGTTTGATCACTCTTTTCTCTACAGTTTTTACAGTAGCCACAGAGTAGTTCTCAGAGACATCTACATTACCCAGAATCCCCAGCATTCCAATATTAAGCACTAGAATTACCCAGAATGCACTACATTACCCAGCACGCCCACTGTGTATTGTACTGCTCATTATTCCAGACGCTACCACGCGTCCCTACCATGGAAGTGTCATATAGAGCTAGAGAGAAGGAGGAAGCACTTAATTTCACTGCCCCATGCTAGAGAGGGAGGAAGCACGGTCCCCATTCATTTCACTGCCCCATGCTAGAGTATATTATGTTGTCGATGTTGACGTAGAGTACTACAGTATGTTGTTGATGTTGTAGAGTACTACGACAACGTAGAGTACTATGGTATGTTGTCGCTGTTGTCGTAAAGTACTACGATATGTTGTCGTAGACCATGGGTTCCCAAACTCCATCAATGTGGGCCTCCCCTCTGAAAACAGTGACACCTCTGCGCATTTTACAGTAAGTTAGCTATCGGAACATCACATATTACCGTCACGTATGTCCAACCTCTTACGTGTATCTGTCACTTAATATTCATTTCTATACAAACCAAGGCAGCGGATTCCTAAAGAAACGCAAGCACCCACACCATAAGTTTATCTAAATTAGCTACCCAATTAGTACCAAAAAATACATTTTACCGTGACTCGAAGAGCTGTAAACAGTGTTGTAAGGCTGCGTGTACAAATCCGCTTGGAGCAGCTAGCTCAGCTGGCGGCACTGTTGCTAAATTACGTTATGAGGTTTGGCACAAATACATTCTCACTCAGGATAGGGATCAATAATACTTTCCACTATCCCAAAGATTTAGTATACATCTCTTCTATGATTTATTTCGATTTTATAATGTTGACAATTACATAATCATTGGAAAAAAACATAGATAGTTCTAACATGAAATAAACGTTTTTCCTTCTTTTTTGAATCAACCTTCCGCGCCTCCCCTCAAATTATTTGGCGCCCCCCAGGGGAGGCGCGCCTCACAGTTTGGGAACCTCTGTCGTAGACTATTACGGTATGTTGTTGTAGAGTATTATGGTATGTTGTCGATGTGGTCATAGAGTACTAGATAGATAGATAGATACTTTATTGATCCTCAAGGGGAAATTCAAGGGTCTCAGTAGCATACAGACATAACAGACAACATGCACTTACAGCAGAAATGGTAGACATTAGTATAAGTATAAACATATAACTAAACTCCACTATACAATAAAACAGTAAAAGATAAGACAGATAAGAAAACTAACAAAACTAAATACACTATATAAGTTAAATTAAGAAAGTCCAATGTGCTTGAGGGTGATCAAGCATAAGACGCTTGTAGTGACAGGGCCGGGACTGGTAAGGTGCTAAAGGGAGTGAGTGTCATGGTGAAGGTGCAAACAGTAGTCCAACCATAGTCCTTAGTTATGTGTGCCTGGCAAGGTGCTCAAGAGAGTGAGTGTCATGGTGAAGGTGCAAAAAGTAGTCCAACATTAGTCCAACAGTGCAAGAGTAAGGTCTAGAGACCAGCATAAATAATATAGACAAATATGAGAGTAAAGTATAATGTAGACAAGGTAAAATAAAAAACTATTTCAGTGAAAGAACAGGTTGAGGTAATAGGGTTATAGCCATTCATTCATTCAGTATTGTATCAGAAGCCTGACCGCAGCCATTGATCATGTGGGCTAATATAGCATGAAAAACAGTGTAGCAGTAAAACAGTAGTGAAAACATTAGGCTGTGTACAATAGTAAAACAGTAGTAAGCAGTAGTGGGCAGTCAGTACTCAAAAAACATGGACATGGAGAGGGTGGAGAAGCAGACCGACTAAGCAGAGAAGTCTATCTCTTCTCTTCCCTTTAGTGAGGAATTGAACAGTTCAATGGCCCTAGGAACAAATGACTTCCTCAGCCTTTCAGTTGTGCATGGCAGGGAGCGAAGTCTCCAGCTGATCAAGCTCTTTTGGTTTTTGATAGTGCTGTAGAGCAGATGACATTAATTGTCCAAGATGTTGATCAGTTTATTTAGGGTCCTTTTGTTAGATATTGAAGTGAAGCACTCCAGTTCAGCTCCCACTATAGAGCCAGCCTTCCTTACCAGCCTGTCAAGTCGCCCAGCATCCTTCTTCTTTGTGCTTCCTCCCCAGCATACCACTGCATAGAAGAGGACGCTGGCCACAACAGACTGGTAGAACATCCTGAGGAGCTTGCTGCACACATTGAAGGGCCGCAGCCTCCTCAGGAAGTACAGCCTGCTCTGTCCTTTCTTGTAGAGTGCATCAGTGTTGGCTGACCAGTCCAGTTTATTGTCCAGGTGGAGACCCAGATACTTGTAGGTGCTTACCACCTCCACATTGACCCCATCAATGGAGACTGGTAGCAGAGCGGGCTTAGACCTTCGGAAATCCACCACCATCTCCTTGGTCTTTCAAGTGTTTAGTTGAAGGTGATTGAGTTTGCACCACTGCACAAAGTCCTCCACCAGGCTCCT
The DNA here is from genome assembly GCF_018492685.1 of Alosa sapidissima. Lineage (NCBI taxonomy): Eukaryota > Metazoa > Chordata > Actinopteri > Clupeiformes > Clupeidae > Alosa > Alosa sapidissima. The sequence goes on along the minus strand of NC_055977.1, from coordinate 253,254 downwards.
GTACTCCTCCTCTTGCTCGTCCCTGATACACCCCACAATTGCAGTATCATCAGAAAACTTCTGCATGTGGCATGACTCGGTGTTGTAGCAGAAGTCAGATGTGTACAGGGTGAACAGGACTGGAGAGAGCACAGTTTCCTGTGGCGCTCCGGTTCTATTGATCACAGTGTCAGAGAGGCAGTTCTTCAGTCTGACAAACTGTGGTCGCTCGGTCACCCATCTGCAAGAGCTTGTCTCCCAGTCTGAGGGGTTGGATGGTGTTAAAAGCACTTGAGAAATCAAAGAACATGATTCTCACAGCACTTTTCCCCTTGTCTAGGTAAGAATGTGTCCTGTGTAGAAGATAAGTGATGGCATCGTCCACGCCCACTTTCTCCTGGTATGCAAACTGTAGCGGGTCTAGTGCATGGCGTACCTGTGGTCTGAGCATACCTAAGACCAGCGGCTCCATTGTTTTCATCACATGTGATGTTAGAGCGACAGGCCTGAAGTCATTAAGCTCGCTGGGGTGTGGTTTCTTGGGAACTGGGGTGAGACATGATGTCTTCCACAGTGTTGGAACTTGTCCGAGACGTAGACTCCAGTTGAAGATGTGCTTCAGTGGCTCCCCCAGTTCAGCAGCACAGGCCTTGAGTAGCCTTGGACACAGTCTGTCAGGCCCGGCTGCCTTACGAGGATGGAGTTTTTTAAAAAGATAACTTACTTGGTCTGCTGAAATGATGGGGGGGATGAGGGGAGTGGAGGGTGAGGAGGAGGAGGGGTGCTTCTGTGAGGGTTGTCGTGTGGCTAGAGACTGATGGCCATTGGCTGAAGCCATTGTTGCCGCCCTGCTCGTGGTCACCATGTGGGGGAGAGGTGCGATAGCCTGATCAGCAGTGATGATGGAGGGGGGGAGGGGAGGGGAGGGGGGCAGCATCTGGGGTCTGAGTGTCTGATGGCTGTTGACTGAGGTCGTTGTCACCTCTTTGTTCGTGGTAGCCATGTGGGGGAGGGGTGCAATATCCAGTGATGGTGGGGGTGAATGTTGGTAATGGTAATGAGTTGGGGTGGGGGCTGGGGGATGGGCAATCGAACCTGTAGTAAAAGTGGTTCAGCTGGTTCGCCCTGTCCAGGTCTCCCTCCACAGTGCTGCTGCTCTTCTTAAGGCCAGTGATAGATTTCATACAGTCCCACACCTCCTTCATGTTGTTATCTTGCAGCTTCTGTTCCATCTTCCTTCTGTAGTCCTCCTTTGCCTCTTTCAGCTTAATCTTGAGTTCCCCCTGTACTCGCCTCAGCTCTGCCATGTCCCCCTCCTTAAACGCCATCTTTTTCCTATTGAGAAGGGTCTTGACATTACTGGTTATCCAAGGCTTGTTATTTGGATAGCAGCGTACAGTCCTTGTGGGAACAACAATGTCCATACAGAAGTTCAGATAGTCAGTAGTGCAATGTGTGACCTCCTCTAAGGGCTTCTACATACTCGACGCACCCGACCGGTAGCGCGACACCGTGACGTCAAAATGACGTAGATCTTGCTGGCGCGCCAGGATTTTAGCCAGGTAGCGTGAGGTAGCGCACCACTCATTTTTTTTCAGACGAGCGCGACAAAGCGGAAACAGGAAGATGGACTAGTTCGAGGGCAAGCGAGAGTTGCAGTGTTTTGATACAGTCGTGAATTTTTAATAGTTTGCTGGATAAGTTAACAAAGTTACCAGCGAGAGTTGCAACACATGGAATTAAGAGGAAAGAATAGAAACGATTTATTTTCAAACAAAGGATATCTATTAAGGCCTGAACAAAATCTCTTTCCACTTCAGGAAATTACACAAACTCAGCCAGCTGCTAGCTAGCTAGCCAGCTAACTAAACAGTTTAAATTATTAAAATTTCCCTCGGGATGACTAAAGTATCTATCTATATATCCATCTATCTATCTACCTGTGCGCACACCTTGGAAACTAGATGATAATGATGGTGGAATAGAATAGTGTGAATAGTAGCAACCAAAGTCTGAAGTACCATCACAGAGGCTAGCTAATAGCAGAGCCCGTTTACATTCTCTGCTACTAGTGTTTCTTAATGCAGCTTCTGCTGTGTAACGTAGTTAGCGTTAATCTTTTCACAACAGTGACACCTCTGTTCAGGAGAATATTGCAACTAGTGTCGTGACCACGACGCGCGAGTATAAATAGTTACGGCGCTTCTGTGACGTCACATTGTCACGCTACCGGTCGGGTGCGTCGAGTATGTGGAACGTTTAAGTCCTCTCCATTCAGTAGCACACTCCAGTCAGTGGACTCAAAGCAGTCTCTCAAAGCCTCATCCGCTTCCGGTGTCCACTTCCTGAAGGTGCGCGTGGCAACTGGTAGCCTCTGAACTTTTGGCTTGTACATTGGCTGCAAATGAATGAGGTTATGGTCCGACTTCCCCAGTGGGGGAAGGGGGGTGGCACTGTAAGCACCCCTCACGTTTGCATACATGAGATCTACTGTCCTGTTTTTCCTAGTTGGGCAGTCAACAAACTGGTAAAAGTTTGTGAGGGTGGAATCCAGTGTAATGTGGTTAAAGTCACCAGAGATCGCAAAGAAGGCATCACTGTGCTGAGTTTGGAGCCTAGCGACTGTAGAGTGAATGACGTCACACGCTGTCCGGGAGGGCTTGAGGCGGCACGTAGACACAAACAACAATGGCATGCGAGAACTCCCTCGGCATGTAGTATGGTCGTAGACTGACCGCTAGTAACTCCACATCCTTACAGCATACAGTCTCCTTCACTGTAACATGTCCGGGATTGCACCATCTATTGTTTATATATAGCACCAGTCCGCCTCCCTTCTTTTTGCCAGAAAGTTTATTGTCTCTGTCCAAACGAGCTACACTGAAGCCGGGCAGCTCAACGTTAGCTGGGGGGATATGGCTTGTTAGCCACGTCTCCGTAAAGCATAGCAAACTACAATCCCTGTACAGTTTCTGATTTCTTACCAGGGCAGCCAGTTCGTCAGTCTTGTTGGCCAGTGAGTTCACGTTTCCCATAACCATCGAAGGAACTGAGGGCTTGTGTTTTCACTTCTTCTCCCGACGCCTAGTCCTCACTTTGATTCCTGATTCCTTGTGTACACAAGTTTGTTGCCACTGGAGCATTGTAATAGATCCATATCCATAGGATAGAATGAAAACACTCCTCAAAGTGCGTAATCCAAAAAAGTTGCGAAGTAAAAAAAGCAAAAAGTAAAGTACTACGGTATGTTGTCGTAGAATACTACGGTACGTTGTCGATGTTATCGTTGAGTACTACGGTATGTTGTCGTAGAGTACTACGGTATGTTGTCGTAGAGTTTATCCATGTTGATTTACATATCTAAACATGAATTCCTTAACATTGCATTATATAATAATATGTTCATTGCTCTTAAAATTCCAAAATAAAAGACTATACAAGTGCAAAGTAATGCATTCTTAGTCAGAGGTAGCATTCAATAAAGTTCAGTAGTGTATAGGTCTAATTGAGTGCCTGTCACTAAGACGTTCGTCAGGGAACCCTTGCACTAAAACACAGTTAAAAGGCTGCTGATGTGTGGATGCAATTCATAACGTAGTTAGTTCAAATAACGGTTCGTAGCCTACTTCTCCTTGGGACAAGCACTTTTGAGTCTTGGAAAACACTTTTCCATTTATATCGGGATTTTGCAAACATTCAGAGTCAATAAAATGAGCCCTGCATGAGTAACAAAATTGAAAAGCAGCTGTAAGTAAGCATGCTAAACTTTACATCCAAACAGTATTCTAACGTTAGCTTCGAGATACTGCTTGATTGCATAACTTAACTTAGTACATTGAGGAGACTAAACTATGTTGTGATAAGACCTTAGCAGAGTTAACGTTAATGCAGTAGTTTTGAACAAATTTGCGCAGCATGGTCACGATGCTAAGCGGATTTAATAGTAATTTAGCCCGCCGTGTTCTATGCAATGCTGAATGGCAACAACAATCCTTCAACAATTTTGTTAAATGTACATGCAGAGGAGGGGCAGCGGGCTCGTTACGAGAGAGAGCAGGCAGGGCAAGGAATGGCTGTGTGCGTAAAAAGCAGGGATTTAAAGAAAAGGATTTCATCTTATCTTTAATTTAATTAGGCCGGTTTTGATTTCGTGGCGCCCAACCACAGATTAGTCAACGTATGAGAAACACTGAAGGTGTAAAATTAAAAATATTTGGCGGCACGCATTATGCTTGACGAATCGATGCGCATATTTTGCGTCGACGTCATCGATTACGTCGACGCGTTGTCCCAGCCCTAGTTGTCGTAGACTATTACGGTATGTTGTCGTAGAGTATTATGGTATGTTGTCGATGCTGTCGTAGAGCACTACGGTATGTTGTCGTAGAGTACTACGGTATGTTGTCGATGCTGTCGTAGAGTACTACGGTATGTTGTCGTAGAGTACTACGGTATGTTGTCGATGTTGACGTAGAGTACTACGGTATGTTGTCGTTGAGTACTACGGTATGTTGTCGTAGAATACTATGGTACGTTGTCGATGTTATCGTTGAGTACTACGGTATGTTGTCAATGTTGACGTAGAGTACTACGGTATGTTGTCGTAGAGTAGTACGGTATGTTATCGATGTGATCATAGAGTACTACAATGTGTTGTCGATGTGGTCATAGAGTACTACAATGTGTTGTTGATGTTGACGTAGAGTACTACGGTATGTTGTCGATTTTGACAGAGTACTACGGTATGTTATCGTAGAGTACTATGGTATGTTGTTGATGTTATCGTAGCGCAATTTCCTGCTGGGAGAATCAACCAATCCACACGGATGACGTAATTCCTGGCAATCGGAAATGTGGCACGTGTTTGTGAACATGGGGTCAGAAGTGAGCACATTTTTTAAAATGGTGGTAACTAACTAGCTGGTAACTAACTAGCTGAAGCGAACCCTCCAAAAGGTCCATACACAGCTATGACAGCTGGGGCAGACTGACCTGTGCTGACCCATACTGACCTGTGCTGTCCCAGACTGACCCAGACTGACCTGTGCTGTCCCAGACGTAGCGTGCCTCCAGTCCCAGGGCCCTGCAGCAGAGTGTGAAGCAGTTGGCCCACTCTCCACAGCGCCCCCTCCTGGTCTCCAGCAGCTTCTCCGGGTTGTTGTACCTGCAGGCACATGGGGAGAATTCCACATCAATACCAGAGACACAGCACTCAAAGAATCTCCCATAGAAATGTATTAGGTTAGTTTGTAATGTGCTTTTACATTATATTATCTGCATACCCAACTTAAAAACAATGAAGAATAGTGAACACTTGCTACGTAAATCAAGAATTTGAACCATACCCCAGTCAGCAGTTGCATTAAAACACACCCCATACCTGGGGAATCTGGCAGAGAATTGGCAGTACCTGGGGAATCTGGTGGAGAATTGGCAGGCTTTGCAGAAGTGATTCTCCACGCGACTGGCATCCCAGCGGAGGTCGTCGGAGGAGGGCGGGAGTGAGCCAGCCGACTGGGTCTTGCCCCCGCACCGCGAGCAGGCCAGGCTGTCCACCCAGGAGAAGAACTCGCCCTTAAACCACTGCAGCAGCTCCATCACCAGCAGGTCCTCTTCACGCAGGGAGCAATCTCCACACCACAGGGGAACACACACATTAATATCACACAGGGGAACACACACATTAATATCGCACAGAAGAACACACACATTAATATCGCACAGAGAGCAGTCTACACACACCTTAATATCGCACAGAGCAGTCTACACACACATTAATGTCTGGATGGAAGGGAATCGCCAGAGAGCAGTCTGCACACCACAGAAGCATTTCTACTGGGGATTTGGAAATTTCTATTCGAATGTGGTGTTTTGGGGGGGGGGGAATAGCAATTAGCCTAACAATGTCGTAATCCGCAGAATATGTAGCAGCGAGCAGCCGGAGTTAACATCAGCCATCTGATAACGCTACACCCTGACAAGCTGGGTAGGTAAACAGTCCGAGGACGAGGAGCCGTGCAGCTAAAGCAGCAAGATTTAGGTTTTTGCCTCCCTCCTCTAGGCTATGTCCAGTGCTCTCTGATGCCTCCCTCCTCTAGGCTATATCCAGTGCTCTCTGATGCCTCCCTCCTCTAGGCTATATCCGGTGCTCTCTGATGCCTCCCTCCTCTAGGCTATGTCCGGTGCTCTCTGATGCCTCCCTCCTCTAGGCTATATCCAGTGCTCTCTGATGCCTCCCTCCTCTAGGCTATGCCCGGTGCTCTCTGATGCCTCCCTCCTCTAGGCTATGTCCGGTGCTCTCTGATCCCTCCCTCCTCTAGGCTATGTCCGGTGCTCTCTGATGCCTCCCTCCTCTAGGCTATGTCCGGTGCTCTCTGATGCCTCCCTCCTCTAGGCTATATCCAGTGCTCTCTGATCCCTCCTCTAGGCTATGTCCGGTGCTCTCTGATGCCTCCCTCCTCTAGGCTATATCCAGTGCTCTCTGATCCCTCCTCTAGGCTATGTCCGGTGCTCTCTGATGCCTCCCTCCTCTAGGCTATGTCCAGTGCTCTCTGATGCCTCCCTCCTCTAGGCTATGTCCGGTGCTCTCTGATGCCTCCCTCCTCTAGGCTATATCCGGTGCTCTCTGATGCCTCCCTCCTCTAGGCTATATCCGGTGCTCTCTGATGCCTCCCTCCTCTAGGCTATATCCAGTGCTCTCTGATGCCTCCCTCCTCTAGGCTATATCCGGTGCTCTCTGATGCCTCCCTCCTCTAGGCTATATCCAGTGCTCTCTGATCCCTCCTCTAGGCTATATCCAGTGCTCTCTGATGCCTCCCTCCTCTAGGCTATATCCGGTGCTCTCTGATGCCTCCCTCCTCTAGGCTATATCCGGTGCTCTCTGATGCCTCCCTCCTCTAGGCTATATCCAGTGCTCTCTGATGCCTCCCTCCTCTAGGCTATGCCCGGTGCTCTCTGATGCCTCCCTCCTCTAGGCTATATCCGGTGCTCTCTGATGCCTCCCTCCTCTAGGCTATGTTCGGTGCTCTCTGATGCCTCCCTCCTCTAGGCTGTATCCGGTGCTCTCTGATGCCTCCCTCCTCTAGGCTATATCCGGTGCTCTCTGATGCCTCCCTCCTCTAGGCTATGTTCGGTGCTCTCTGATGCCTCCCTCCTCTAGGCTATATCCGGTGCTCTCTGATGCCTCCCTCCTCTAGGCTATGTTCGGTGCTCTCTGATGCCTCCCTCCTCTAGGCTGTATCCGGTGCTCTCTGATGCCTCCCTCCTCTAGGCTATATCCGGTGCTCTCTGATGCCTCCCTCCTCTAGGCTATGCCCGGTGCTCTCTGATGCCTCCCTCCTCTAGGCTATATCCAGTGCTCTCTGATGCCTCCCTCCTCTAGGCTATATCCAGTGCTCTCTGATGCCTCCCTCCTCTAGGCTATGCCCGGTGCTCTCTGATGCCTCCCTCCTCTAGGCTATGCCCGGTGCTCTCTGATGCCTCCCTCCTCTAGGCTATATCCGGTGCTCTCTGATGCCTCCCTCCTCTAGGCTATATCCGGTGCTCTCTGATCCCTCCCTCCTCTAGGCTATGTCCAGTGCTCTCTGATGCCTCCCTCCTCTAGGCTATGCCCGGTGCTCTCTGATGCCTCCCTCCTCTAGGCTATGCCCGGTGCTCTCTGATGCCTCCCTCCTCTAGGCTATGTCCAGTGCTCTCTGATGCCTCCCTCCTCTAGGCTATATCCAGTGCTTTTGTCACTTCTCTGATAGGCATAATGGTCCATGCTAATTTGGCGTCATCAAACATAGAGGCAATTAATAAAGTGCTAGTGGTATGGGCGTTCATTCAGTGTGCGCGCGCGCGTCTCAATAAAGTGCTAGTGGTATGGGCGTTCATTCAGTGTGTGTGCGCGCGTCTGCGCAAAAGAAATTGAAACCACTCAAGTTCCACAGATATCGTTGGTAGACTGAGTTTTGTTCAATATAACAAGTCAACCACGCGTTTATAGTGGAATTGGCAATGCATAAGCCCGTTTATACAGTGGATAGATGCGCATCGTAAATATTAATAATAGGCAAAAATTTGAGCATTAAATATTTGAATATAATTTGATTATTAAAAAATAATAATGAATGAAATTCAAATTGGGTTATGGATGAAGATTGACAGCCCTAATTTCTACAGATCTGTTCAGAGAGCAGCATTTCTACAGATCTGTTTAGAGAGCAGCATTTCTACAGATCTGTACATCACAGCAGCATTTCTACAGATCTGTCTGTCTGTAAACGTTGCCCTGATGGCTTTACATTTTGTTCCAACAGCTGTTCCATATCTACTGACCACCGGGTAGTGTTCTGAGCTCTTCCATATCTACTGACCAGGTAATATTTCACAGTTTTTGCGATTTCACCAGGGAGCTGCCAGCCAAATTGCAAAGCTGGTTCCTGGCCTGCAGGGTGCTACCAGCTATACTAGGTGCACAATTCTCCCTCCTAGCTCATCATCAGAATGACTTTGAAGCTGTTACATTACGGTAAAACAGACTTGTACAGGATGCCTGTTATATGAGCGTAAAACAAACTTGTACAGGATGCCTGTTATATGAACGTAAAACAAACTTGTATAGGATGCCTGTAACAAGTCAGAAAATGGAACAGGCTATATTTATAAAATGGAACAGGCTATGTTTATAAAATGGAACAGGCTATGTTTATATGTTCAATGGAACAGGCTGGAACAGGCCATGTTAATAAAATGGAACAGGCTATGTTTATATGTTCAATGGAACAGGCTGGAACAGGCCATGTTAATAAAATGGAACAGGCTATGTTTATATGTTCAATGGAACAGGCTGGAACAGGCCATGTTAATAAAATGGAACAGGCTATGTTTATATGTTCAATGGAACAGGCTGGAACAGGCCATGTTAATAAAATGGAACAGGCTATGTTTATATGTTCAATGGAACAGGCTGGAACAGGCCATGTTTATAAAATGGAACAGGCTATGTTTATATGTTCAATGGAACAGGCTGGAACAGGCCATGTTTATAAAATGGAACAGGCTATGTTTATATGTTCAATGGAACAGGCCATGTTTATAAAATGGAACAGGCTATGTTTATATGTTCAAATGGAACAGGCTATGTTTATATGTTCAAATGGAACAGGCTATGTTTATATGTTCAATGGTAAGGAATTCCATTTCCACGAAGTGTATGACTATATTTTATATTTTTCTATTTTGAAACACAAACACTGCAAGGCATGTGCAGCAGAACTGCAAGAAAATCAATCTACTGTATATCAACTATGCTACTATGTCTGCACACACACACACACACACACACTCTCTTTATCTCTGTCTACTCACAGATGCATACTCTGAGTCTACCCACCCTGCCCACCAAGAGCACCAGCCTTGAGTCAAGCCTCAATGACCGCTCAACAACTTTTCACTGACCACATGACAGCCCCACTGACCACATAATAATAATAATAATAATAATACCTTCGACTTATATAGCGCCTTTCATGGTACCCAAGGTCGCTTTACAACACATGGATGGGGGGACCTCACTAGTAACCACCACCAATGTGTAGCACCCACCTGGGTGATGCACGGCAGCCATTACACACACTAGCTTGAGGTGGAGAGTGAGGGAGTGAATGAGCCAATTACAGTGGGGGATGATTAGGGGGCCAGATTGAATGAGCCAGGTTGGGAATTTAGCCAGCACACCGGCTAAATGACCCCACTGACCACATAACAGTCCCACTGATCACATGACAGCCCCCACTGACCACATGACAGCCCCCACTGACCACATGACAGCCCCCACTGACCTATGTCTGCTAGCTGCGCCTGCTGCAGGCGGTGCTGGGCTCTGGAGCGGAGCTGAGTGTGCGGGATGCAGCGGAGGGCCTTCTGCTGCAGCACTGCGTTCTCGTACACCAGCACATGCTGGAAGTTGGACTGCAGCGTCCGGAAAAACGCCATGCTGCTTGCCTGACGGAGAAAAACATGGAGGACAAACATTCAGACATGCCGTTCAGAGACAAACACAGATTAGATATGAGGAAGAACCAGTTTCTCTCTTACTCTGATTCACACACACACACACACACACACTCTGTTTTTGGTTGAAGGAAAAACTAAAATGACAGAATGATAGAAGGGGTATTTTGGCCACTTGCCAAAATAAATATGCTCAGACATCAAGAATCTAGAAAGAGACTGGTTATTACCAACACCACTGATGCTAGAAAGAGACTGGTTATTACCAACACCACTGATGCTAGAAAGAGACTGGTTATTACCAACACCACTTAATCACACCTTTCTGAACAGGAAGTGAATCACTTCCAACTCAAAACAAACTATTGAAGTCTGCCCTGCTGAGTCACAACAGAGAGAGTTAATCTCTCTCTCTCTCTCTCTCTCTCTCGCTCACACACACACACTCACACACATACACACACCCACCCACTCTCACACACACACACACACACACACACTCACAGCGGGAGGCTGCTGGGAGGAGCTCTGCACCGAGGAGGCGGCAGCTACAGGAGGTGGAGGCTGGGACAAGGCAGGGGCGGCAGGGGCAGCAGGGGCGGCGGGAGCCCTGACGAACATCTGCCCTGCGGCTCTTCCTGCTGGTGCCACTACTGCCCCCATCTGCCCTGCGGCTCTTCCTGCTGGTGCCACTACTGCCCCCATCTGCCCTGCGGCTCTTCCTGCTGGTGCCACTACTGCCCCCATCCTCTGGCTCCGCTCAGCGGCGATGATCTCCCTCACACTCCGTAACTGCTGCACAGACGCCGTCTCAGGGAAGATCAGGTGGGTCTCCGCCTAGAGAGAAGGAGAGAGAGAGAGAGAGAGAGAGAGATGGACATGCAAGGAATGAGCTAGTGGTCTGAGCTAGTGGTCGATGCTTCATCCAGACACATACCAAGAGACAGAGAAATGGCAGAAAACAAGAGGTAGCTGTGCTCCCAGCTTTTGTGTGAACAAAACAAATGACCAAACAGTCTTGAGTTAATAAATTACATGCTTAAAGAGGACTCAAACCCTCTTTAAAAGCACCAAACAGTATTGAGTTTATGCTTAAATGAGGACTCAAACCCTCTTTAATTACACTGTCATTTTACATTTGGAACAGTTAGCCTCCTGATACGTATGTCCATAACACCAGGTGGTACACCCACCATAACACCAGGTGGTACACCCACCAAGCTACTACACGTGTTTTACACATGTGTCAACATTACTTGAGCAAACATTTCACAGAGAGCGGACTCTGCTAAGGACATGGTTGAGAATGAGGACATGCAACTCGCCACTGCCTACCTCTTCGAAACCCATCTCAAAGAGACATTCCACGGCTCCACGAACAGGAAGAAGTCTGGTGGAGAATGTTGGATTGCCGATTCGGATTGATTTGTATTTATCTTCATCTGGGTTCCTACAAAAGAGTTTTCAATAGTATGTAGCCTAATCTTTCAAAACAGTCAAATGTGCATTAACATCACCAAACACCATCAGAGACATTTAAGATTTTGAAGCAACATTTCCGACGTCCCTACAAATCAGTTAATATCCTTTGCAAAACAGCTGGTGAAGTCTGCTGAATTCGTAGAAAGATGACACTGCATTAAATTGCTAGTACACCAGAGGTAACTAATGTCAGCTAGCTGGATGGTTTGCATGCTAGCTAACCGCCCTCTACTCAGCGATCCACCGTGTAGCAGAAATGTATGTGGCACAATCTAAGTTACCTAAGGATGTTGTCTGCGTACGTAAGCAATATCTTCGAAACATCTAGAAAGACTTCGTTGGGGTTTTCGCAGAGTGCACTAACTCCTGCGCCTGCCATAATCCTCGGTCGTCGCCACAAGAAGCGCTCCGGCTAGGCTGCCTGACTGCCGTTTGTACGTTGAACCTAGTAGTTGTCCGTGTCGTGCCTGAAACAGGCTGCATCATATATTTTGAAGTACCGTAACTTTATCATCTATAGACTTTAATTAAAATGAGTTAAAACACTTAACAATAAATATCTTAATATATATTTTTTCAAGAATTATAATTATTTAATGAAAATTAATAGTATTTTACAGGTGGCAGATTTATGGGTTTCTAAGCGGTCGTGCTGTGTCACATGGTCCTTGCAAAGTGTTTCATGTTGTCAAATAATCTGTTGAACTACCAACTACACGTATTTTGAAGTGTAGATGCTGCTATTTATATCCTCAGGTATGTTTTTCAGACAGTTAGACAGTTTTTTTCGTTAACTGATTCTGTGTGTTTGGTGACAAAATGTGTTGAATATGAAATGCCATCGCTTTGGCTAAATGGACTGTAGAGCAAGTTAATTCGCCTTGGCGAGATCCAGGGTAAAGGGTAACATAACATAGTGATTCTCACAGTGGGGCCCCTGGCTTTCGCCTGCTGCTTCAAGTTCAGCTTCAGGCTTTCAGAAATTATTTCCAAATGCATGTAGTATATATAGTATATTTTGGGGGCAGCCTTGGCCTACTGGTTAGCGCTTCGGACATAACCGGAGGGTTGCCGGTTCGAACCCCGACCAGTAGGCATGGCTTAAGTGCCCTTGAGCAAGGCACCTAACCCCTCACTGCTCCCCGAGCGCCGCTGTTGTTGCAGGCAGCTCACTGCGCCGGGATTAGTATGTGCTTCACCTCACTGTGTGCTTAGTGTGTTTCACTAATTCACGGATTGGGATAAATGCAGAGACCAAATTTCCCCTCACGGGATCAAAAAAGTATATATACTTATACTTACTATACTTATATGCATGTCTAAGCAATAATTCATATGCAGTGACAAAGAAATGATTTTGATATAATTCATTGTTTTTACAAATACACTACCCCGTGTCTATGTAACGGATGTCAGCTAGCTTAGCTGTGCTTGTGGAACGTTGGTAAACCTCATTCCCCGACGCCTCAAGAGTGCTGCTGGCATGCGAGCCAGTAACCTGGGCTATTTAATTGGCTCAATTGTTAGCGCGCTCGCCTCCCGATCCGAGGTGCTGCCCTGCTGTTCGCGGGTTTGAGTCCGGGCGTGTGCAGGGCTGAATCGCGCAGGTTCAACACAACGCAGGTTACATCTACAAGACAATGGGATGGAGCATCACCTGTCAGTCAACAGAACATACAGTACTGTGTAGGCTTAGCCAATAAGACTAACCCACAATAACAATGATAGCCTACATGGAAACATTATCAACTTAAAGCGGCAGTTGCCAAGTCTGACAGATTTAGGGGACAAAATGTTGAATGTTTAAAACTCTCATGCCCCTCCCCCATTTTTGGATTTTTGCAAAACAAATAACAGGCTCTAGGTATAGGAAGTGTGGTTTTTTTTTCTAAAACCGGCTGATTTATGTCGGAGCATAGTGTCGGTTTCAGTGAATATGATCAAAAAAATCTTGCCAACTGCAGCTTTAACTAGCCGTCGCAGGGCTCTTAACTAACTTTAAAAGTTATTCTCTACACGGCACATCTCTACTCTTGACATCACTTCCTGGACTCGTCTGTTGGTCTCTGAAAGATCTAACCCCTACTGCTGCCTTAGACCTCTGAAGTTCGCCTACAAAAAAGCTGCTATCTTTGAGATCCGATATCTTGTGATTTTTCCTATGGGAAAATAACATGGGGATTTTGAATTATCGCACCTGTTATCTATCCTGCCTGCACGTCACATTTCAACTGTGAAGAATGCTATTAAAATTGTCTCCTTAATTCCAAATAGAGACACCGTTGACCAAGTAGATTCCAGTGTAGTTAAGAGCAGGTAAAAACTTGAGGCTGGCTTGCGGAAGAATAGTTCTTTATTCTGGATGTAACAACAGAGTTCTGGTAGCTCTATTGTACGCACAGCACAGCACAGTGTTGCAAAGTGAAGCCTAGGTAATGAACTGAAGCAAAGAACTAGGAAACTCCTGGCTAATTATAATACCAGAATATACATTCATGTCTGGGGTCAAATTGGAGGGGGGTAAGCGGGTAGTGATATAGCCTTATTCAATTAAGATGTTTCTTGTGGGGGAACAATTAGTTAGGTACACCATTTGCTATTGTAAGGTGACAACATTCTGTCTGCTACAATAAACGTCCTGTCCCCGCAGTTTCTGTATTAAACAAATAACCAAAAGAATACATACAGAAAACCACTAAAATATAACAACTGTGTGTCTGTAGGTGATCAACTATGAATGTGAAGTGATCCAAACAGAGACGAAGTGAGAAGATGTCTGTCAGGTGTTGGCAGAAGGTTCTGCTGAAGCCTCTGCATGGCAGGCTGCCCTTGGTCACCAGGTGCAGCTGGAGAGCAAGCGCAGGCCTCAGACACTACGGGTCTCCCGGCCGCATGCGGCCACACAGGAGGGTGGTCATCACTGGCATTGGTCTGGTCTCTCCCCTGGGCATGGGCACCGCTCTGCCTTGGCAGCGCCTGATAAGTGGCGAGAGTGGCATCATCGCCCTAGATGCAGAGGAGTACAAGACGGTGCCCTGCAGAGTGGCTGCCCGTGTGCCAAGAGGAGATGGCGAGGGGGCGTTTCAGGAGGAGCGCTACGCCAGCCGCAGCGACATCAACAGCATGTCCCCGGCGACGGTCATGGCCATCGCAGCGGCGCAGCTGGCCCTGGAGGATTGTGGGTGGTATCCCATCAGCCTCGAGGAGCAGCTGAGTACGGGGGTTGCCGTGGGGATGGGTATGGTGTCTCTGGAGGAGATTGCGCGCACCGCCGCCACCTTCCAGTCGCGCGGCTACAACAGGGTCAGTCCCTTCTTCGTGCCGCGCATCCTGGTCAACATGGCCGCCGGGCACATCAGCATCAAGCACAAGCTGAGGGGACCCAACCATGCCGTGTCCACTGCCTGCACGACCGGTGCACACGCCATCGGTGATGCCTCGCGCTTTATCGCCCACGGAGACGCCACGGCGATGGTCGCCGGGGGAGCGGAGGCGTGTGTGGGGCCACTGGCGCTGGCTGGGTTTGCCCGGGCACGTGCCCTCAGTACCAGCTGGAACGAGACCCCGCGGCTGGCATCGCGGCCCTTCCATCCGGAGCGCGAGGGCTTTGTGATGGGGGAGGGCGCCGCCGTCATGGTGCTGGAGGAGCACGAGAGGGCCGTGGCCCGGGGAGCGCGCATCTACGCCGAGGTGCTGGGATACGGCCTCTCCGGCGACGCCAGCCACATCACCGCGCCCACGGCCGACGGAGACGGAGCACTGAGGTAACGCACGGCAACCGAGAGCACCCGTAGTTACACAATGACCACAGTTACTCACAACTGATGCACTCCGCATTCAGCAGGTTGAGTCATTTGTTGTTCTTGTGTACGCACACATAAGATTTACACAGGGATTTCACAGGTTGAATCATTTGTTGTTCTTGTGTACGCACGCATAAGATTTACACAGGGATTTCACAGAAGGTCAAAGTCAATAGCTTGTAAATCGGTGCTTACCAGGGTCTAAATTTCATTGCGGGTATTGCGCATAATTCGTTCAAGTCCCGCAACTTTAGCCACCATAATGCAAGAAATTCCCGCATACACTTGTCTGATGACGTTAATCTAATCATGAAGTGGCATGAATGCGGTGCTATTGACCGGACGGATCAACTACCGAGTTGAATTGAACATAGCCTCATGCAGACGCAGACACACACGCACAGAGAGAGAGAGAGAGAGAGAGAACCACTTTGAACTTACGCAAATAGGCTACGCAACCATGGCAAACTTTTACATCTGGAAAGAGCTCCTCGGTAACTATCCTGCTAGCTCAGGTCACGTCTGCCAGTAATGCTCACTAAAATCATTAGTGAACATTGCAAAACACTTGATCCCAGAAAGATTGTCTTCGACTTGTTAGTTTTTTGGGCATTTATTTTATCTAATGACATATAAGACATAATGAATTGCATCCACCTATCCTTACGCTCTATGCGCAACTTTTATTCACTAGCCAAAAACCGTCAGGCTGAAGGCTAATTACGCTCACGTATTTCTTAAAGTGACAGGCACTCAATTCACTCAACCAACACATCACCAATGTGCACTCAATTAGACCAAAACACCACATTAAAGATATGCCTAAGTGTAGTTTAAAAATCAATATGAAGCATTCAAATTACTAAATATGTTTAGCTACTAGTAATTACTAGTATGTAATGCCAGAGGAATTACAATAGTGGATGGAACGCTGCTAAAGTTGGTGGGGAAATTCCTGGAAAAAAAACATTAAATCACTTAATCTTTGAGTTCATACAAACCCTCGTACCAAAAGACCTTGTGTGTCAAGGCGTTCTTGAGATATAACACTCAAGGTGTTTTTCACCTTGACATTTGACCTTTGACCTCCAACATCAATTCACTTCATCTTTGAATCCATACAAATACTCATACCAAATTTCAGGCATGTAAGGCATTCTTGAGATATCGCACTCAGAGTGTTCATTGACTTGACCTTTGACCTCCAACATCAACTCACTTCATCTTTGAGTCCATACAAACACTTGTACCAAATTTGAAGCACATGCGTCAAACCGTTCTGGAGATATAATGCGCAAAGCATGAGATATGGCTGTGACTTTTATTTTGACACACGGGAAACACTTAAACAGGATGTGTAGTTTTAGGGAGCACCAGATTGTATGCATTAGAAGCTGAGACAGTTGATTTCACAGGTGACACCTGTGCCAGTGTTCTAATTAGCCCGGGAACTACTCTGGGAGCTTAACAAGTGCAGCTGGCTTTAGGCCATTATGACATCACAGCCTTTGAAGTCTAAGGGGGGAAAATTTGCTTTTTAACATTTTTTCTAATCCCCTATTTCTCAAAAAGTATAAACTTTTTTAAAAATCTGAAAAAATAACTCTCTTGCCCCACTCCAGACCTTCACAATGGTTATTTCAACAAGTCTGTACGTTAAGCGGTCAGAGTCGCATTAATTCTTGAAAAGGTAAAAAGAAAAGGTTATAATAAGAAGAAGCAGCCAGGAGATTTCAAGATAGTGGATTCCATCCACTATAATAATATACATTAACTAAATACACTCTCAGTTCAGTTAACTTTATTGTCCCAAAGGGAAACTTGTCTCGCAGTCAGGTACACATAAATAGCACAAGATACACAAAGACACAAGATGGGGTAAAAGACACAGGTTAATATCAGTTAAGAAGGTTAAGAAAGAAAATAAGAAAGAAAGAAACTGTCTTATCAATCTACGTTCCTCTATATGAATTTAAAAAGATACGAAATAGAAACATATCACATAAGCCACCATTTTCAGTGTGTGTTTGCAGGGCTCTCAAGTGTCACGCATTGAGCGTGACAGTCACTCATTTCAGTCTTTTGTCACGCACTCCCGCCACACATTGTATTTCTCACGCAGAAAAACAATTTCTATATTTAATATGCTGCGGCAGCGCCCAAAATGTTCTTTGATTTCTCAAGTGCTTTTAACACCATCCAGCCCCTCAGATTGGGAGACAAGCTCTTGCAGATGGGTGTGGACGCTCACCTGGTAACCTGGATTACAGATTACCTGACCGAGCGACCACAGTTCGTCAGACTGAAGAACTGTCTCTCTGACACTGTGATCTCCAGTACCGGAGCGCCACAGGGAACTGTGCTCTCTCCAGTCCTGTTCACCCTGTACACATCTGACTTCTGCTACAACACCGAGTCATGCCACAGTTTTCTGATGATACTGCAATTGTGGGGTGTATCAGGAACGAGCAGGAGGAGGAGTACAGGAGCCTGGTGGAGGACTTTGTGCAATGGTGCAAACTCAATCATCTTCAACTTAACACTTCAAAGACCAAGGAGATGGTGGTGGATTTCCGCAGGTCTAAGCCCACTCTGCTACCAGTCCACATTGATGGGGTCAATGTGGAGGTGGTTAGCACCTACAAGTATCTGGGTCTCCACCTGGACAATAAACTGGACTGGTCAGCCAACACTGACGCACTCTACAAGAAAGGGCAGAGCAGGCTGTACTTCCTGAGGAGGCTGCGGTCCTTCAATGTGTGCAGTAAGCTCCTCAGGATGTTCTACCAGTCTATTGTTGCCAGCGTCCTCTTCTATGCAGTAGTATGTTGGGGAGGAAGCACAAGGAAGAAGGATGCGGGGTGAATTGACAGGCTGGTAAGGAAAGCTGGCTCTGTAGTGGGAGCTGAACTGGAGTGCATCACTTCACTATCTGACAAAAGGACCCTGAACAAACTGATCAACATCTTGGACAATGAGGGTCACCCACTCCACAGCACTATTGTTAAGCAAAAGAGCCTGATAAGCTAGAGACTTCGCTCACTGCCTTGCACAACTGACTGGCACTGAGAAAGTCATTTGTCCCCAGGGCCATTGAACTGTTCAATGCCTCACTTATGGGAAGAGGAGAGATAGACTTCTCTGCATAGTCTGTCTGCCTCTTCACCCCCTTCATGTTTGGTACTGTCTGTCCACTAGCCACTTGTACCACTGTCTTTATGCCTCACTGTTTGCGTGCTATATTAGCACATTAGCACATATGCATAACCCCCCCCCCCCTCCATGCCACAGCCGAACTGTGGCCACACTTTTATACATTATCTTAAATAGTTAAATACATAGATTAATATAGACTTTACTTTACTTTATTTCTGCATTGTTGCACTGTTGGACTTACTCATTTGCACTATCACCATTGCACTACCACCATGACACTCTTTCACACAGAGCACCTTAGAGCACCTTACCATATCTTCCTATGCACAGAGAATCACAGGCTCAGTCCCCCATCTTTTAATGTTACAACAAATCCACAACTTGTTTGACACAAACAATGACAATGTGACTGCTGCTATAGAGAATGTTTCCCAGATAATTAGCATCAGTTGTTCATGACTGTCTGTAACTTAGCCAACAGTTTCACAGCCTGTTCATTGACAACACTTGCTCAGAACAAGTAGCCTTTCGTTCACATGATGACTGACATATTGTCACATTCTAAACATCTCTCTCTCTCTCCAAATAGGCTTAATCATTTTATTAGCACTAAACAAATTAAAGTGTATTGCATAGCCTATTGTTATAGGTCACTTTTAAAATCACGTCATATTATATAATTATATCCTGGCCGTGGATGCATTAATCATTGCATCTGTATTCAAAAATGTCGGGTAAAAAACAATTAAGCATCCTCTCATTCACCCTGAGAGGAAAGTCCCCTGAAAGGTCCAGGTTAGTGGATGCTCAGAGGTGGTGAAAAGGCCCATTATTGAATTGTCAGTGCCATGTGTCAAATCATTTCTTTTGCCGATCTGAGCAATTATAAATTATACTTTTGCCCCATTTTGACTTAGGAGGGCATTGCTCCTACATACTTTAGACAATAATCAAACGTCTGCTCTCTTTTGGAAAGCTGAGACACTGTTGGAAAACAATTAGAAATATAGCCGCAAGCGGCAATGGCGGGCCCGAGCACCTGCGGGCCGCAACCCATGACATGTCGGAATCCAACAAAGCACCGACGTGGTGCATTTGTGAAATGTACATATTTGATGCGTGTGCTATTTGTTTTTGTATTTTATTTTCTGCCACATTTACTCGCTTGGTCAGGTGGGGGCGCAATGCAAGGCAGGCCCATTGGGTGTCATCATAATCATAATATATATTAACCTGAGAAATTTCAGACCATTCATTTTAAGCAAAGAACATTTCTGATACACTTTTTGGTTGGCCAGATGGTGGCGCTATGTTAGACATGGAAATTAGACATGTGAATATCATCACAATAATGATATCCAAATTTTGTGTAAACTTTCAGATCAATCACATTGTCCATTTCTGGCACATTTCCTGCTTGACCAGGTGGTGGCGCTATGCTAGGCCTGTGAATTATGCATGTGAATATCATCACAATAATGATATCCAATATTTTATAAAGTTTCAGATCAATCACTTAAGGCATTGTCCATATCTGGCACATTTCCTGCTTGGCCAGGTGGTGGCGCTATGCCAGGCAGGCCCATTGGGTGTCTGGATATCATCATAATCATGATATCTATTAACCTGAGAAGTTTCAGACCATTCATTCAATGCACTGTGATTTATGACTCATTTCCTCTTTATGTGGTGAGATATTAAAATCATATCAAATATATAACATATCAAAAATCCCTTCACAATTTAATATCAGCGACATCTTGGCATAATGTTTGCCAAATTTCACATGAATCTGACAAACAGTCTAGGAGCAGTATGTTAAAATTGATCATGTGACATCAGTGTAATTGTCATTCTTTCTGTTGCCAGTTGGTGGCGCTATGCCAAACATGCATTATGGGCATGTGAATATTATCATTAACATGGTCTTCAATGACCTGTGAAATATAAAACATTTCAAGCCATGCATGGTGAGTTATGACACATTTATTGTTTATGTGGAAGGGTATTAAAATTAATAATTTCGCCATTTCGGCAAATTACAACATATCAAAAAAAAGCTTCACAATTTATAATCAGTAACAGCTCGGCGTCATGTATACCAACTTTGACATGAATCGGATCAACCGTCTAGGAGGAGTACGTTAAAATTGATCATGTCCACAACGCACAAAATCTCAATTACCTCACTTCCTGTGGGCGTGGCTAATGGCATGTTAATACAAAAGTGCCAGCTCTTTAGAGAACATCTAAAGAGACCCAGCTCTTTAGAGAACATCTCCTCTCATAGCAACACTTACAACAAGTCTTACTGATCCTAGCACTCACCAGCCGTCTCAAACTGACAAGTAACTGTTAAAAACAGCACTCACTGATGCACTTATTCTTACTGTACTCTAATGTTTTTAAATTGTCCTCTAATGTTTTTAAATTGTCCTAAAATTGTTGAGAACTGCTCTAAAACTTAAACTGTTTACTATGTTGTTAGTCGCTTTGGCTAAAAAGCGTCAGCCAAATGTAATGTAATGTAAATGTAATGTAATGTAATGTGTGTGCCAAATTTCATGCGTTTTCACCGATGGGAAGCACCTCTTCTAGCATCACAATTCATCACATTTTAGTCCGCACAAAATCCCAAATACCTCACTTCCTGTTGGGCGAGGCTAATGCATTGTACATACGAAAGTTGTTCATCTTGGGGAGATACACACACACCTACCAAATTTGGTGTGTCTAGCTGAAAGTATGTGCCAACCACTGGATCAATCACCTAAGGGGGCGCTACTGAGTCCCTGGGCCATGCCCGGGGCCAAGCCTTTATGCCTGTGTAGCCATTGTGATACCAGATGTGTGTGCCAAATTCCAAGACTTTTCATCCATGCTAACCACCTCAAAAATAGCAAAAAGGTGAACTAATAATAATAATAATAATTATAATAATAATAATAATAATCCTTTCAAAAACAATAGGGCTTTGCGCCCTTCGGTGCTCGGGCCCTAATAACTGTGTGATGTACTGTCACAAAGTTACAAAGGCTAGATTATTCTTTTATTTTTCTACTGGATAACAAGCATCTTTGAACTGACCACATTTCAGTCCTCTAGGTCTTGACTTGATATGACTTGAGTCCTAGCATTACGTCTTGTCATGCTGTGTGCAAAAGTAGATCAATATAGAATGACAACATGAACACATTATACCATTATTTGCCAAGGTATGCTCATGCATTTGGTAAAATATGAAAACTCCCCATAGGACTTTGGGTTATCCAAAATGCATACTGGCAATCAAATGCTTACTGCATATGAACCCCACATAAGCATAATCTTGGCCTCCAATGAAAGGTAATGCTCTGCTTGCTCTGCTTCATGCTTGCATTTGGATTGTAGGCTACTTCAGGTTCTGATATGCCTACAGTAAATATGGAATAATTACAAAAAATTCTATTTAAATTCAATTGGTGTGTATAAGACGGGCTATATTTCTGCACAACTAATATTGGATCAACTGGTAACTGACCTGGGGCTGTATGCTAGCTGGTGATGCTAGTTGCACGTGTAAATCCTCACACCCCTAACCTTAAGAACGCTTCTAACCGCTGAGTTGGAAGCCTGGGCTTTTAGCTCAGTGGTTAGAGCGCTCGACTCCCATGCCAGTGTGTGTTGACCTGGCGGCGGGGGGGGATTGTCGACGGGGAATGTCACTCTTGCCTGTCCTCAAAACTTGAGAGCCCTGTGTTTGTGTGCATGGTGAGAGTCAAGCAGAATCTATACTGTAGGGTGGCCACTGTTATGAATGATCCCACTACTATATATTTAATATTACATATTAAATACATTAAATATATTTAATCTTGAGAGAGTTCCTTCTAGGTAACTATCCCGTTAGCTCATGCATCATGTCTTATCATTTAGGCTATTATATATAGTTAGTGCTCACCAAAATCTTAGAAATTAACTTTGCAAGACACTTATCTGTTCTATGATCCCAGAAAGATTTTCTTCGACTTGTACGTTTTTTGAACATTTATTTAATCTAATGACATGGCAAACATAAAGCATTGCATCCATATATCCTTGGACTAAGCGAGACTATGTGTGTGTGTGTGTGTATGTGAGACTATGTGTGTGTGTGTGTGTGTGTGTGTGTGTGTGTGTGTATGTGTGTGTGTGTTTCATTTGTGTGTGTAGACCAGAGCCCGTTTACGGAGAGCCGGATCACTCCCTATTAACTCCATTGTACCTGCAATCTGTTGCAGTTCCGCTAGGGGCGATCACGATCAAGTGCAAAAACAATAGGGGTCTATGGAGCTAGACGGCTAAATTTGTCTCTTTCACCTGGTTGTCGTTGAAAAATCAAAGATTTGATTGTGGTTTCTGCAAGCTCAATATGGATTATAGGTCAAACGTTGAATGAACGAGTACTTACGTTCTTTTGATTTCTTACAGGTTAGGTCGTTGTTGCCCACAACACACTAGCTTTCTGCTAATGAATGACGTCATTGACGCATTTGAAAGGCTTTTTAGAACAAATAAGTGACTCAAAAAATATAATTCTCAGCTGTGTGTATTGTCTCTGCCCCCTCTTTCAAATGCATCATTCAAATTTCTGTTCAAAAAATGATATCCCGAGAAAAGTGGATTTTGAGGGTTACAGCTCCATAGACCTCCATTCATTCTGCACTTATTCGTGAGCGCCCTCACGTGGAACCAGAACAGGAACTGCAACCAGTTGAGAAACCGGAAGTTTCCTGGCGGTTCTCCCCTTATTAGACATTCTCTGGTGAGACTGTGTGTGTGTGTTTAATGTGTGTGTGTGTGTGTGTGTGTGTGTTTATTTAATCTAATGACATAGCAAACATAAAGAATTGCATCCATATATCCTTGGACTACGCACGACTATTTTCCTCTAGCCTAAAACCGTGACAATGAAAGCTAATTACTTTCACGTTCTTGTTAAATTGACAGGCACTCAATTAGACCTGCACACCACCACTGTATTGACATTCAAGACAAGTGTAATAGTTTAAAAATGTTTAGCTATTAGTAATTATGTAGATCATAAAATACTATAAATTATTAACATGATGTATAAAGTTTATGAATTACAAAATATGAAATAGAAACATATGACAAGCCATCATTTCCGTGTGTGGAGGGTCAAGCAGAGACTGATGTGACACACAGTATTCAGTATAACTGATGGCATCAAGGTGGTGGAGGCCCCAGATCAATACTGTCATTTCTGGTCCATGCTCCGACAACAGCTCAGATACGGAATGTACACGGAGAGCGATAAAAAGATGACCTTGAAATTGTGGCGTTAAAGGTTGAACTCTGAACTCACACTATACTGACTTTGCACACATTCACTCTTCAGCACTCATGCCCCCCCCCCCCCCCCCCCCCCCACCCCACACACACACACCTACAAGACTTTTAGCACTTTTACATCCCTCACCCTATGCTATAGACCTTTTATTATTTTCTTATTTCATCACAGGTCAAAACACACACACACACACACACACACACACACACACACATATCTGACTTTCTCCAACTTTTGCACATCTCCATAGAACTTTTTATTTATTATTTTTGATTTCTCCTCCATCTACCCATGTCCTTGATTGCCTAGCCTTTCTGCCCACCCCCACAAAAAACACACACATTAACATCATCACTGTCATCACCTCACATACATACAGCACACTGCTTGCTACAGTAAGCCTCCTCTACTTGCTGCACACTGCCCCCCCCCCTCCCTACATACACAGCACATTGTCTTCAGGATCTTCTCCAACACACATCCTCTACATACTTACAGCACACTGCCCCCACCTACCCACACGCACACTACACACACACACACACACACACACACAGTCACTGCTACACTCCCCTCCCGCCCACACACACATCTTCATCACTCACATACATCATACATACAGTACTCTGCTTGCAATAGTAAGTCCCTTCATCATACTTGCAGTACATTGCCCCCCCCCCCTACATACACAGCACATTATTTCATCAGGAAGCTTCTCCAACACACATCCCCAACATACTTGCAGCACACTGTCCCCCCCCCCCCCCAATACACAGCACATTGTCTTATGAGGAAGCTTCTCCAACACACATATTGCACACTGCCCTCTCCCCACATACACAGCACACTATCCCATCTCCCCTGTCATCCCCCCAACACACACACCAAGACCCCTGGCAGTTGGGTTAGCCCCTTGAGCCGTGGATCTGCCCAAGGTTTCTTCCTTGGTAAGGGAGTTTTTCCTTGCCCCTGTTGCTCTTGGGTGCTCCTTGTTGGTGCCCCCCACCCCCCAATTCCAATCCTCCACCACCTTTCTTATGCAGCCCTTGCCACTTAATCTACTAAACCCCTCTTCTACTGCACTTTTTACCCCCCCCCCCCTTTGCACAAATAGGCTGACACCAGACATAATTTCACTGCATTTCTTACTTCCAGTAACTATATGCATGTGACAATAAACTTCCTTGTATCCTTGTATCCTTGTATCCTGTGGTGGGTGCACCTAAATAAAAAACAGTTAGTCTCACCATGGCAACCAATGCTAACAGCTAGTCTGGAGCCCTGATACTGTATATGTCTCCGGGTGTAACCATGGTAACCATGCCTGTGTTGTCTCCAGGTGTAACCATGCCTGTGTTCTCCAGTGTAACCATGGTAACCCTGCCTGTGTTGTCTCCAGTGTAGCCATGGTAACCATGCATGTGTTGTCTCCAGTGTAACTATGGTAATCATGCCCGTGTTGTCTCCAGTGTAACCATGGTAACCATGCCTGTGTTGTCTCCAGTGTAGCCATTATAACCATGCCTGTGTTGTCTCCAGGTGAAACCATGCCTGTGTTGTCTCCAGTGTAACCATGCCTGTGTTGTCTCCAGGGTAACCATGGTAACCATGCCTGTGTTGTCTCCAGGTGTATGTCGGCAGCAGCCCGGGATGCAGGCGTGGACATCTCTGAGGTGACCTACATTAACGCCCACGCCACCTCCACACCAATAGGGGATGCTGCTGAGAATGCAGCCATTAAGAGGCTGTTTGGGCAGCACGTGGCAGCGCTGGCTGTGTCCTCCACCAAGGGCGCCACTGGGCACCTGTTGGGCGCGGCGGGGGCTCTGGAGGCCGCCTTCACTGCGCTGGCGTGCCACCACGCTACCCTGCCCCCCACGCTCAACCTGGACCGCACCGAGCCCGAGTTTGACCTGAACTACGTGCCCTGCACCGCACAGCCCTGGAGCACCGAGAGCCGCAGGGTCGCCCTGACCAACTCGTTCGGCTTCGGGGGCACCAACGCCTCCCTCTGCCTCGCCAGCGTCTGAAGGTGACCACACGCAGAGCGACTTCCTGAGCTTTGTGTCCGGGCAGAGTTACTGTTCACATGTTGGTTCAGGCTCTTTCCCATAGATACATGGCAACACATGTTCATCTGGGTGACTTCAGTCGTTAGTGGGCAACTTATGGGGCAGTCGTCTAATCAGAACTCATGGAATTAAGCATGTGATTGGCTGATTGCTCAAGATGCCGTGTGTGTCATCACCATGAGGGGCCTGAGGGGTCAGAGGTCACCTCATCTAAAGGGTCAGGACATACAGAGGAGGCTCAGCGTGCTTATTACTGTTATAGCGCTGTTGGACAGGAACTGTTGGTGTGAGGGATTTGAAAGGTTGTATGAATAGTGGTGTGATAACCTCTCGGTGATTTGTTTTTGTGTTTTGTGTTTATTTGTTTCCTTGTTTGTATTGGAATTTTCAGAATAATAACAAGAATGATTTATTTGCTGTTGCTGAATAAATAATAATAAAAACAATTGAGTCTGTACTGTTTTGGGCCATTGTGAGAGGGCTGTTAGTCCTAATGACGGCCAGCAGAGGGCAGCAGTGCAGAGGAAACCCAGCCAGGCGAGGCAGAGTGCATGAATACCCTCTCTGTAGTGGCCTGTTTATTACAGAAGCTCATTTCAGATCATTGGTGGGGGTCTCTTCTGCCACTGTGGAGAGATCATTGGTGGGGTCTCTTCTGCCTCCTTCTGGAGATGGTAGAGGAGGAACCATCTGGCCCAAACATGAGTGTGTGTTGAAGGGGACCTTGACAGTCAAAGACATCCTCCAGTGGAAGGTTAGTTTGCATTGGGAACTCTCTCTCACCCTTCCTCTCTTTCTCTCTCCCTCACCCTTTCACTCACCCTCCCTCTCTCTCTCTGTCTCTCACCCTCCCTCTCTCTCTCTCTCCCTCACCCTTTCACTCACCCTCCCTCTCTCTCTCTGTCTCTCACCCTTTCCCTCTTTCTCTCTCCCTCACCCTTTCACTCACCCTCCCTCTCTCTCTCTGTCTCTCACCCTCCCTCTCTCTCTCTGTCTCTCACCCTCCCTCTCTCTCTCTGTCTCTCACCCTCCCTCTCTCTCTCTGTCTCTCACCCTTTCACTCACCCTCCCTCTCTCTCTCTGTCTCTCACCCTTTCCCTCTTTCTCTCTCCCTCACCCTTTCACTCACCCTCCCTCTCTCTCTCTGTCTCTCTCTGTCCCTCAATTCAATTCAAAAGGTGCTTTATTCGCCTTATTCACCCGGCGGCCAGTGAATCTTCTTCTTTAATCGGTGAGCTTTTTTTAGCAGTTTGCAAACGGAGTGCATTACCACCGCCATCTGCTGGACTGAGGTGTAATGACACGTGTACCCCTCAGCCTCGTTATGGCAGCCGGGTGAATAAGGTGAATTGGCATGTGTGCTTGGTCTTTCACTCTTTCTCTGTCTGTCTCTCTTTCACTCTGTGCCTCTTTCTATTTCATGATCTGCCATTTCATACTCTCTCTCCATCTACAATCTTTTTCCTCCTTTTTTATCAATCTATCCATCCAACTCTCTCCATCCTACCTCTATCTTGTCATCCTTCTTGTTCTTCTCTCTCATGTTCTGCCTGCCCAGTATATTCAGTATAAAGTATAAGTATATATACTCTTTTGATCCCGTGAGGGAAATTTGGTCTCTGCATTTATCCCAATCCGTGAATTAGTGAAACACACTCAGCACACAGTGAGGTGAAGCACACACTAATCCCAGCGCAGTGAGCTGCCTGCAACAACAGTGGCGCTCGGGGAGCAGTGAGGGGTTAGGTGCCTTGCTCAAGGGCACTTCAGCCGTGCCTACTGATCGGGGTTTGTTCTGCCCATTGTATTCATGTTCTGTATTCCTTGACTCATTCCTTGACACTTCCGTGGCCTACTGGTTAGCGCTTCGGACCTGTAACCGAAGGGTTGCCGGTTTGAATGAGCGCAGCTGTTGTTGCAGGCAGCTTACTGCGCCGGGATTAGTGTGTGCTTCACCTCACTGTGTGCTCACTGCAATCGCACTGCAATTACCCCGCAGTCAGCATTCAATCGCACGCTCCCCAGATGTGTGGCATGATGCTCCCCAAAGGTGTTGCATCATTGGTGTTTTGCTGTTTGGCAAAACTAACAGAGAGCCCACTTATTGTGACCAGTCCAAGGCACATCAGTGCAGTCATTAGCTTTTTAATCAGCATTGATAATGTCATATGCCACACCTGTCAGGGCATTGGTGAGGTGCTCACTAATTAGAGACTTCTGTGAACAAAAACAAAAGTATTGGGTTTACATTTTTGTTGAGTATAAACTTCACATGGACTATGTGAACTTTGCCATTTGAAAATGATGACTGAACTTCTGCTCAATCTATAGAGCGCTTTTCTGCTTGACAGAGCTGGAAAAGCATGTTCCAGTCAGTGAGCGGCTGTATAGGGGCCATTGTCCTGCTGAAGGCCACTCAGATAAGAAGCTACAAAACGGAAAGCACCAACATCACACTGTTGTCCTGCTGAAGGAATGTCTATCTTTCTCTAACATCACAATGTTGCTTCCTGCCATTTCTCCTCATAGCACACACACACACACACTCTCACACACTGTTTGTCTGCCACTTCTCTCATAGCACACACACACACACTCACACACTGTTTGTCTGCCACTTCTCTAATAGCACACTCACACTCACACACACACACACACACACACACACTGTTTTCCTGCCATTTCTCCTCTCATAGCACTCACACACACACTGTTTGTCTGCCACCTCTCATCTCATAGCTTGGGCTCCTGAAGTCTGAGCTCTGGGAGTTGAAGTTTAAAGAAAGTGGATTGTTTTTGATGACTGAGAGGATGGGAGAATTGTGTGCATTGTAAGGGGGAATGGGAGAATTGTGTGCATTGTAAGGGGGAATGGGAGAATCGTGTGCATTGTAAGGGGGAATGGGAGAATTGTGTGCATTTTAAGGGGGAAGGACAAAGATGTGCCTTTCCAGTCAGTGAAAAACATGTCCAGCTTGAAATTGAAATTACAATTGGAAAGAGTTGATAAATTAGATGGGAATGACTTTTGTCTCCAGGCCATTCTCAGAAAGGCTGAAATGCTATTAACTGGTCGGGTCGTCATCCACCGCTAATGAAGATATTAATTATTCACCCCGTTTTATTTCAAATGCTGTGACAGAGACGGATGAGTCTGCTTTAGTCCTGTTACTGTCAGTGGAATAGTCCTTACTTTTCATCAAGGTGACGTCTTCCTCTCTCACTTCAGAGCCCCTGATTGGGGAACTGTGCCCTGCCTGATTGGGCAGCTGGCTATGTGGAGTGTACTGTCTAATTGTTTAAGACCAGTTAAACCACATGAACACTGACTGGAGAGTGTTTACCACTCAGGCTACCCGTGACTCCCACACGGACATTGACTCGTATGTGTGTGTGACTCATACACCTTCTTGGTTCTGGACTGTATCCACCTTCAAACAGATTACCACTTTCCCTAAGCAGAAGCCATGGATGAACAGTGAGGTCAGACTCCTGCTGAAGGCACGAGACATCGCATTCAGATCAGGTGATGGTCAAGCCTACAGCTCATCCAGGGCTAACCTGAAAAGGGGCATCAAGAAGGCCGAGCACAAGGATTGAGGATCACACTCTCCCCCACCGATGTGTGTGCGGCACTGAGCAGGACTAATGCACGTAAGGCTGCTGGTCCTGATGGCACTGAGCAGGACTAATGCACGTAAGGCTGCTGGTCCTGATGGCACTGAGCAGGACTAATGCTCGTAAGGCTGCTGGTCCTGATGGCACTGAGCAGGACTAATGCACGTAAGGCTGCTGGTCCTGATGGCACTGAGCAGGACTAATGCTCGTAAGGCTGCTGGTCCTGATGGCACTGAGCAGGACTAATGCACGTAAGGCTGCTGGTCCTGATGGCACTGAGCAGGACTAATGCTCGTAAGGCTGCTGGTCCTGATGGCACTGAGCAGGACTAATGCACGTAAGGCTGCTGGTCCTGATGGCACTGAGCAGGACTAATGCACGTAAGGCTGCTGGTCCTGATGGCACTGAGCAGGACTAATGCTCGTAAGGCTGCTGGTCCTGATGGCACTGAGCAGGACTAATGCACGTAAGGCTGCTGGTCCTGATGGCACTGAGCAGGACTAATGCACGTAAGGCTGCTGGGCCTGATGTATCCCCGGACGCGTAATCAGGGCCTGTGCTGTGCAGCTGACTGAGGTTTGGACTGACATATGTAATCTGTCACCAGCCCAGGCGGCTGTCCCCGCGTGCTTTAAAACCATCTCCATCGTGCCGGTGCCAAAACACTCTACTGCAACAAGCCTCAATAACTTACGTCCAGTTGCACTCACCCCAATCATCATGAAGTGCTTTGAAAGTCTGGTCCTGGCCACCTCAAGACCTGCTTATCACCCTCACTGGACCCCTTCCAATTCGCCTACCGTCAGAACAGGAGCACAGAGGATGCCATCTCTACGGCACTTCACTCTGCCCTGTCCCACCTGGACAATAGCAACACCTATGTGAGAATGCTGTTCATTGACTTCAGTTCAGCATTCAACACCATCATCCCCTCCAAACTGATCACCAAACTCAATGAACTGGGCATCAATACTTCCCTCTGTAACTGGATTCTGGACTTCCTAACCAACACCTGTCTCCTCTTCATCCTGAGGAGACTAAAGAAGGTTCACCTGTCTCCTCAGATCCTGGTGAACTTCGACCGCTGCACCATCGAGTGCATCCTCACCAACTGTGTCATATTGTAATTATACTTACACATAGCCATATTCTACTGCTCTTTATACTGTTCTAGTATAAGTATAAGTATATATACTCTTTTGATCCCGTGAGGGAAATTTGGTATTCGTGAATTAGTGAAACACACACACAGCACACCGTGTACACACAGGGAGGTGAAGCACACACTAATCCCAGCGCAGTGAGCTGCCTGCATCAACAGCGGCGCTCGGGGAGCAGTGAGGGGTTAGGTGCCTTGCTCAAGGGCACTTCAGCCGTGCCTACTGGTCGGGGTTCGAACCGGCAACCCTCCGGTTACAGGTCCGAAGTGCACTTAGCCACGGCTGTTCTTAGTGCATATACATTTTACTACTCCTATAATGTTACTGTTACTACACTGCATGGTTCATACTGAATATCCATATTTATTTATATCCATGTTTTTTTATATAATATTACTGTTAATACACTGCATATATCTACTCTTATGTTCCAGGCTACTACACTGCATATATCTACTCTTATGTTCCTGCTACTACACTGTCACATATTTGCACATGTTGTTCATACACTGTTCTTAATGCATATTCATAAGCACTGTTCTTAATGCATATCCATAAGCACTGATTAGCTTTATAGTTAGTGAAGCATTATAATTACACTTGATTAGCTTTATAGTTAGTGAAGCATTATAATTACACTTGATTAGCTTTAGCTACAGGTGCTACATAATTTTGTTATAGTTAGTGAAGCATTATAATTACAGTTGATTAGCTTTAGCTACAAGTGCATCTCAAAAAATTAGAATATCACGTTAAGGGGGAATGGTAGCCTAGAAATCTAGACGCGCCCCTAGCGCGCCCCAGGGCTAGTCGAGCAACTCAGCAAACAGTTGTAGTGTGCACATCCCACCTTCTGGCAGGTGCAGGACAAAAGAAAACTATACTCATTTGAAAAAATATAATGTCCGCAACACTGCTATTGACTCCCAATTATTTATTGCAACGTTTCGACCCTGCTGGGTCTTCTTCAGGCAAATGATCGAGCAACTCTCCGTTGGCTTGTGAGCTCCAGAAATCGAAACTTAATCAGGACATTGAAATCGTGTATAGAGTTGTTTGGTGGGCTTAACATAATGATTGATGGCAGAGTTGCAACGGTTTGGCTTGAATTCCCTGCTACTTGAAAACAAATATCCTATTGCGTCCTATTGCGTGCAGAGGGAATTTGAAAGACCACTGATTATCCCGCCCCTCGGACTGAGCACTGCGAACGGTGAGTGCCCAGACCCTATACTACATTTTAATGTGTGTCTGGCTCGCCAGGCTAGGGGAATGGGAGAACAATTAGAATATCAAGTAAATTTTTTCCCATAATTTATTTCAAAAACTGAAACTTTCTTTAGAATCTAAATTCAATTCACATTGAAATTGAAACATGTCAAGCCTTTTTTTGTTTTAATCTTGATTATTCAAATACAAAATGTATTCTGCAGAACTTTCGACCTGAGATGAGCTCATTAAGTCAAAACACCAGCAATGGTTTCCTAAACCTTTAATCTCTCAGTCTGGGCCCAGACATAATAATAATAATAATAATAATAATAATAATAATGTGTGTCTGTGTCTGTGTCTGTCTGGGCAGGGCAATGGACTTTTTCATGACATTCACATTTTTTGAGATGCACTGTATTACTGCATGTTGATGAGAAAAGACAGTTCTTAGTGTTGGTAACAGACAGTGACAAAGCCAGACTATTTTTACTGCAGTGGCACAGGAACTAATGACTATTTTTACTGCAAAGGCACACTGTCTCGTTAATTATGTTATGTGTGGCACAGGAACTAATGTCTCGTTAATTATGTTATGTGTGGCACATCATCGGCGGCCAAATAGTCTGATTGTCTTAGTCATTTTCTCCTAATGTGACTGTGACTGCAACAGTCAATGAAGTATACTATAGTAGAAAATATTACAGATTCACGCCCCCCAGGTATTGATTCGAATGGCATTATACATGTGGATGAGTCTGAGAATGTTTTCTGCAGGGTAACATACAATACTACTACCATAGATCAAGCTGTGTCATGCAATAGCATGACTTATGCTTATAGTTCTATTCCAACGTTGATTTCTACCCAACGTATAGTAAAAAGAAAAGACAAATTTAAAACTAGAAACCTAACAAATATTCTTTCCATACCTCAGCATATTCCTCAAAAGCCAGAGGCATTTTCAGCTAACATGGGTTTACTAAATATAGGTGCACTTACTACCAAAACCTTTGCAATCAATGATTTTATTAGTGAAAAAAAATTGGATTTTCTGTTTCTTGTTGAAACCTGGCTGACTTCAGACAGCGAAGCTGTTCTTGTTGAGACTTGTCCCCCAAATTATAATTTCTTCCACTCAATTAGACAAGGCAAACGAGGTGGTGGAATTGCCTCCATTCTCTCAAACAAATATAGTTGCACACGAGTCAACTTTGGCGAATTCGCTTCCTTTGAGTATATTGCCCTCACTCTGAAGGCTGACCCAGCTGTACTTCTATTAACCTTATACCGCCCTCCTAAACTATGGACTGGCTTTCTCGACCAGTTTTCTGAACTTATGTCGCTCATCATCACTAGCTATGATCGGATAATTGTAAATGGCGACTTCAATATTCATGTCAATAAGACAACTGATGCTAAAGCCAGTAAGTTCCTTAATGTGTTGGACAGTTTAGAGCTAAAGCAGCATGTTACAGGACCCACCCACAACCTTGGCAACACCCTCGATCTAGTCATTTCCAGAGGGATAGAAGTCACAGACTTATCAGTAAATGATATAAATATGTCTGATCATCATTGTGTATCTTTTAATATTGTACTACATACTCCAAAAATTCATCCCGAAATTGCAATCAAATCGCGACTCTTGGACATTAGAGCAGAACAGCAGTTCATAGCTCTTATAGACTCCATAAATTTTGATATTTTACATCATCCCATTGATCAAATGGTAGAGGCTCTCAATCGTGAATTAGGCGCTCTGCTTGACAGAGTGGCACCCTTAAAGACTAAAAAAAGGCCCTGTAGCAAACTGACACCTTGGATGAACGAAAATATCCATGATCTAAAAAGATCATGTAGGAAAGCTGAGAGAACATGGAGAAAAACTAAGTTACAGGTTCACCGTGCCATTCTAAAAGAAAAAATTGCAAATTATAATAGAGCTATTCGGAATGAGAGGAGGAACCACTTCTCTAAGGTAATTGCTGAAAACAGTGGAAACTCTAGGGTGTTGTTCTCTACCATTGATAGGCTATTGCATCAAACACCTTTTGATACACTCAGTCAGGCATCCTCTCTAAGATGCGAAGAATTTGCAGACTTCTTCAAAAACAAAGTCATTTCTATAAGGGAGGCTATTGGTAACACAAGTAATATGTTTGATAGTACACCCAAAAACAGCCCCCCAAAATTAAGGTCCTTTAGCACTATTACTCAATCTGAGCTTGGTAAAATTATAACTCAAACCGGCTCCTCAACATGTGTTTTAGATCCAATCCCTACTACATTCCTCAAAAAAGTATATGATGGCTTAGCTCCCTTTTTTCTCAAGGTAATAAATACCTCATTAGAAACAGGTATATTTCCAACTGCTTTTAAAACCGCTGTTGTGAAACCTTTACTTAAAAAGTCAAATCTTGACCATACCAATCTGAGCAACTACAGGCCTATATCAAATCTATCGTTTTTGAGCAAAGTACTTGAAAAAGTTGTTTGTAATCAGTTAAATACCTTCCTCAACGAAAACAGTATCCTTGAAAAATTCCAATCAGGTTTTAGATCAAATCACAGCACAGAAACGGCTCTAGTAAAAATAGTCAATGATCTCAGACTAGCTACCGACTCAAACAAAGTCTCAATCCTTATTCTTCTGGATTTGAGTGCGGCATTTGACACCATTGATCATAGCATCCTAATTCACCGCCTTGCGAAGTGGGTGGGTCTCTCTGATAATGCTCTAAACTGGTTCCAAACCTACATTACTGGCAGAGATTTTTATATCAGTCTAGGAGATCATGTATCTGAAAAACATGACTTGCCTTTTGGTGTGGCCCAGGGGAGCTGCCTTGGTCCCCTGCTATTTTCTCTATATATGCTTCCATTGGGAAACGTCATAAGTCAACATAATGTAAACTTCCACAGCTACGCAGATGATACCCAATTGTATCTTTCTGTTGAGCCAACTAACCCAGATGGCCTTTGCTCCCTCACTGCATGCCTAACCTCCATTAATCAGTGGATGAGCAAAAACTTTTTGAAACTAAATGATGACAAAACAGAGGTACTTCTGGTTGGACCAAAACTAAAGCGAGATATTATTCTTAGTAATCTGGGGAACTTGGCACACCAGGTCAAACCAAAAGTAACAAGCCTCGGTGTCATCTTAGATGCAGAGTTAAGTTTTAAGCCCCATATCAGTAAAGTTACTCAGACAGCCTATTTCCACTTGAGAAACATTGCCAAAGTGCGGCCCTTTTTAACTCAACAAGATGCAGAAAAACTAATTCACGCCTTTATCACTAGCAGGTTAGACTACTGCAATGCACTTTTCACTGGTCTTCCCAAAAAACATCTAAAGAAATTGGCACTCATACAGAACTCTGCGGCTAGACTTTTAACTAAGACTAAGAAGAGAGAACACATCACCCCTGTGTTGGCTGAACTGCACTGGCTCCCTATTTCCTATAGAATTGATTTTAAGGTTATGTTAATTACTTACAAAGCTCTGAATGGCATAGCACCTTCATATATCTCTGAGCTTTTAATATCTTATCAACCACAAAGGAAACTTAGATCATCCAATTCTAATCTTTTAATCGTACCCAAAGTGCTCCACAAACAAAGTGGAGAAGCTGCGTTTATCCATTATGCCCCCAAACTATGGAACACCCTGCCTCTGTACATCAAGCAGGCGAGTTCAGTAAATATTTTTAAAAAAGATCTGAAAACATACCTGTACAGGAAAGCTTTTAGTTAACTCATCTTATCCTGTAGACTACATTTTCAGATTATTCTACATCTGCTACTATTGGAGGGCGCAGCCAGCCAGAAGCAGATGGGCTCCCCCTATTAAGTCAGGTTCTGCTCAAGGTTTCTTCCTGGAATATGGGAGTTTTTCCTTGCCACAGTTGCCATATGGCGTGCTTGTGGGGGGTAAGAGGGTTAAGGCTGCCAGTCTTATGACGTCATTTTCTATATTTTTGATATGTTGCTGAGCATATCATAAACAGCAAAGAAAAGTGATTAATAATGACTGACTGACTACTATTGTGTTACATGCTTCAAATGTAAAGCACTTTGAGCTGCATTCTGTGTATGAAAGGTGCTATACAAATAAAGCTTTATTATTATTATTATTATTATTATTACTAACAGTGAATGAAGTACACTAACAGTGAATGAAGTACACATGGTGAACAACAGCATATCTCAGGAGCTGGAGGAAAGGAGGAAAGGACAGGAGTGTTTAAAGAGAAAAGTACAGAAGTGTTTTACGGAGAAAAGGACAGGAGTGTTTAAAGAGAAAAGTACAGAAGTGTTTTACGGAGTGTTTTACGGAGGAAAGGACAGGAGTGTTTAAAGAGAAAAGGACAGAAGTGTTTTACGGAGGAAAGGACAGGAGTGTTTAAAGAGAAAAGTACAGAAGTGTTTTACGGAGGAAAGGACAGGAGTGTTTAAAGAGAAAAGGACAGAAGTGTTTTACAGAGGAAAGGACAGGAGTGTTTAAAGAGAAAAGGACAGAGTGTTTTAGCACAAGGTGTTCATGTGTGTCCATGTCATGGGGGGCAGGGTACACACACACAGTGATTAGTGCTCTCTGAATATACACACACACAGTGATTGGTGCTCTGAATACACACACACACACACACACTGATTGGTGCTCTGAATACACACACACACTGATTGGTGCTCTCTGAATACACACACACAGTGATTGGTGCTCTGAATACACACACACACACACACTGATTGGTGCTCTCTGAATACACACACACACTGATTGGTGCTCTGAATACACACACACAGTGATTGGTGCTCTGAATACACACACACACACACACACTGATTGGTGCTCTCTGAATACACACACACACTGATTGGTGCTCTCTGAATACACTCCCATTCATCTGTCTTCTGCTACCAGTTATCTGAGCATTTGCATTCTGCATTGATCCCAAACCCCCTTATGGTCAGTCGGCCTTCAAAGATCTTCAAAGATCTAACAAGATCTTGTTGTTACGGCCCTAGTGTGTTCCCTAACCCTAACCCTAGTGTGTTCCCTAACCCTAGTGTGTTCCCTAACCCTAACCCTAGTTGCCCTTGTTTAGGTCCCACCTACTGCTGATTGCCGGAAAGGGAGTTAATAATTGGGGTTGATTTGACGGCCCTTAAAAGACCCAAGATGGCATTAGTTCAGTGCCTTTGAGCCCGCCAGCATCCACGGTTGTGTGAGAGCCGTGGATGGCTGTGTGTATTGTGTTTATGTTGTGTATTGTCCTGAGCTGTTGTCATGCTGTGTGTTCTTGACCTGCTGTGACGGTCACGGACGGACCGCACACTTCCTCCCTCTCCCCCTTTCTTGCCTTTTCAAGTTTGTGTAACACACACACACACAAACACACACACACACACACACACACACACCTGTCGCGGTCAAAACCGCTCACCTTTCCTTTTGCCTTTTTCGTAATCAAGCATTGATATGCACACATACATCTGCACTGACGCCGACGTAGGCATTGAGGTTCCCCAAACGCGCTGGATGAAAGCGCTACCGCAAGTGCCGCAAGAAGCTAACTTGCATTCAAGAGACTTTTCCTTCACTGTCTACACATGTAAAAATGGACAATTGCATGAAAAGAACCACGCTAGACAAACTATTTCAAATGCTTTTCTTTTTATTGTGTTTAGAAAGTTGCTAGTGCTTTTCTAGGTGCAGAAAGAGAAAAGTAATGAGAGCTCATACCAATTCGTTGTGTTTTCCTTGTTGACGGACCCACGGATGGCAAAGAGGGTCGTCAAGGAACAAGCAATCGTTTATTTGGTTCCGCCCGGAAACGGTCCGGGCCATCTTGCCAAAATGTCATAGGGGTGACGGAAGCAGTTGTGGCCAAATTGTTTTATGTTTAATATTTACTATGACGTTAGGCAATGTTATATTTTAAATCTCACTTGGGTAATTTGTTTTGTAAATAATGTGAAATGTCCCACTGATGCATCAGAGTCTGTGTTATGTTTATTTTGTCTAGTGTATGTTAAATGTTTCCCCTTTGTGTTGAGATGGTGCTGGCCACCTTCTTTATGTAGGTTGTCTGAGTCCTATGTCTGGTAGTCTAGCCTTGGGTCTGATGGTGAGTGTCTTGAACTCCACTGCAATTGTTCTCTGCTTTTGAATAGAGACTTAGCAAATTTCTGCGACATTGAACAGTTTGTTCATTTTGGACATTTTGATACTTTTGAAGATTTTTGTTTTTTTTTGAAGATTTTTTTTTTTTTGTAAAAACTCAATTTCTGAAAAGAAAATTTTGAAGATTGAACATCTTTTGGCTTCATAGCCACCAAGCTTGAAAATAAAAACTTTTGCTTGGATTTTTGCTCCCTCTGTTCTCTTGGCCTGATCCACTTTACATTTTTGGTAACCGCTCGATCCAATCTTTCACACCTGCTCATTTATAAGTTTACTACAGTGGTAGTGTGTGCCGAGTGCGGCAATTACTCCCAGTGGGGAGAGTGGCTACGATGTAGCAAAATACTGGCCTAGTGCGGCCAGGGTGTGCCGGGTTCGGCAAGACTACTCCCAGTGGGGAGGTTAGTGTTTGTATGTTTATGTGTTTGTTTGTTACTATTTGGTTTAGGCCTAGCCGTCTTCATACTTTTAGTGTGATTGTCTGTTTGAACTTTTATTTTGATAAACCGGTCATCTCAATTATTTACTTCCTTGTTTGTGTTTACTGTTCTCCTTTATTTAAGTTAACTAGTTACGCAGCCATATGCCCCTAGGCATTTTAACATCCAGGCGTAACACACACACACACCAGCATGCCATGAGACCCCCCACACACACCAGCATGCCATGACACACACCAGCATGCCATGAGACACACACACACACACCAGCATGCCTTGAGACCCCACACACACACACCAGCTTGCCATGAGACCCCCCCCCCACACACACACACCAGCATGCCATGAGACACACACACACACACCAGCATGCCATGAGACACACACACACACACACACCAGCATGTCATAAGACACACACACACCAGCATCCCATGAGACACACACACACACACACACACACACCAGCATGCCATGAGACACACACACACACACACCAGCATGCCATGAGACACACACACACACCAGCATGCACACCAGCACACCAGCATGGCCGCCTGCACTACTCCACTTGCACACTTGTACACTTTACAACTTGTTGTTGTTGTCCTGAAAACACAACACTTCTGCTGCTCTTACATAACTTGCACCACTATGCCACTTTCTTTCTTACTTAGGTCAAACAGAACTACCCAAGCCTTTTATTGGCCTGACTTTGCACTAGTATTTTATTGACTGTCTATGCACAATTTCAACCAAATTTTGCTGCTCTTATTTTTTCATTATTATATGTGCCCTCTTATTTACTTATTTACTTACTTTTTTGTTTACTTGAATGTTATGTTTGTCTGTGGACTTAAATTGGTAAAATATGTCTTGTCTTCACCGTGGGATAGTGAGAAACGAAATTTCGATCTCTTTGTATGTCTGGAACATGTGAAGAAATTGACAATAAAGCTGACTTTGACTTTGACTTTGATGAGACACACACACACCAGCATGCCATAAGACACATACACACACCAGCATGCCATGAGACACACACACACCAGCATGCCATAAGACACACACCAGCATGCCATAAGACACACACACACCAGCATGCCATAAGACACACACACACACACCAGCATGCCATAACACACACACACACACCAGCATGCCATGAGACACACACACACACACCAGCATGCCATAAGACACACACACACACCAGCATGCCATGAGACACACACACACCAGCATGCCATAAGACACACACCAGCATGCCATAAGACACACACACACCAGCATGCCATAAGACACACACACACACCAGCATGCCATAAGACACACACACACACACACCAGCATGCCATAAGACACACACACACACCAGCATGCCATGAGACACACACACACACACCAGCATGCCATAAGACACACACACACACACACCAGCATGCCATGAGACACACACACACACACCAGCATGCCATGAGACACACACACACCAGCATGCCATAAGACATACACCAGCATGCCATAAGACACACACACACACCAGCATGCCATAAGACACACACACACCAGCATGCCATAAGACACACACACACACACCAGCATGCCATGAGACACACACACACACACCAGCATGCCATGAGACACACACACTCTCTCTTTCTCCATTTTCCTATTCTCTCTTTTTTTATTTGTCATTTTGTTTCAGCCAATTAGGCGACTTCCAGGCTGAATTATGTTCACCATGGCAACAGAGTTGTCATGCATTCCATTTGATGTGGAGTCCCACAGGATATCGGAGCTTCATCTCTGCCCTCTACAATCCACACACACACACGCACAGCGTTATCTCCGCGCACACACACACGCACAGCGTTATCTCCGCGCACACACACACATGCACACCCAGCGTTATCTCCGCACACACACACGCACAGCGTTATCTCCGCACGCACGCACACACGCACGCACGCACAGCATTATCTCCACACACACACGCACAGCGTTATCTCCGCACACACACGCACGCACAGCGCTATCTCCGCACACACACACACGCACGCACGCACGCACGCACGCTCAGCATTATCTCCACGCACACACACAGCGTTATCTCCGCACACACACACGCACAGCGTTATCTCCGCACACACACACGCACAGCGTTATCTCCGCACGCACACACACACGCACACACAGCGTTATCTCCGCACGCACACACAGCGTTATCTCCGCACGCACACACAGCATTATCTCCGCGCACACGCACGCACAGCGTTATCTCCGCACACACACGCACGCACAGCGTTATCTCCGCGCACACACACACGCACAGCATTATCTCCGCACACGCACGCACAGCATTATCTCCACACGCACACACGCACAGCGTTATCTCCGCACACACACACACACACACGCACAGCGTTATCTCCGCACACACACACGCACAGCATTATCTCCGCATGCACACACGCACAGTGATATCTCCGCACGCACACACAGCGTTATCTCCGCACACACACACGCACAGCATGATCTCCGCGCACACACACACACGCACAGCATTATCTCCGCGCACACACACACACGCACAGCGTTATCTCCGCACACACGCACGCACAGCGTTATCTCCGCACACACACACACACGCACGCACAGCGTTATCTCAGCGAACACACACACGCACAGCATTATCTCCGCACACGCACGCACAGCATTATCTCCGCGAACACACACACGCACAGCATTATCTCCGCGAACACACACACGCACAGCATTATCTCCGCACACACACACGCACAGCGTTATCTCCGCACACACAGCGTTATCTCTGCACACACACACAGCGTTATCTCCGCACACACACACGCACAGCATTATCTCCGCACGCACACACAGCGTTATCTCCGCACACACACACGCACAGCATTATCTCCGCGCGCACACACACACTCACAGCATTATCTCCGCACACGCACGCACAGCATTATCTCCGCACACACACACGCACAGCGTTATCTCAGCACACAGCGTTATCCCTGCACACACACGCACAGCGTTATCTCCGCACACACACACACACGCACGCACAGCGTTATCTCCGCACACACACACGCACGCACAGCGTTATCTCCGCACACACGCACGCACAGCGTTATCTCCGCACGCACACACACACACAGCGTTATCTCCGCACACACACACACAGCGTTATCTCCGCACACACAGCGTTATCTCTGTGCACACACACACAAGCACAGCGTTATCTCCGCACACACACACACACACACGCACGCACAGCGTTATCTCCGCACACACACACAGCGTTATCTCCACACATACACACGCACAGCGTTATCTCCGCACACACACACGCACGCACAACGTTATCTCCGCACACACACACGCACAGCGTTATCTCCGCACGCACACACACACGCACGCACAGCATTATCTCCACACACACATAGCGTTATCTCCGCGCACACACACACGCACAGCATTATCTCCACACACACACACGCACAGCGTTATCTCCGCACACACACACGCACGCACAGCGCTATCTCCGCACACACACACGCACAGCGTTATCTCCGCACGCACACACACACAGCGTT
Source organism: Alosa sapidissima (assembly GCF_018492685.1). NCBI lineage: Eukaryota > Metazoa > Chordata > Actinopteri > Clupeiformes > Clupeidae > Alosa > Alosa sapidissima. Next base: position 211,191 of record NC_055977.1, on the reverse strand, counting down.
ATCTCCGCACGCACACACAGCGTTATCTCCGCACGCACGCACAGCGTTATCTCCGCACACACACACGCACAGCATTATCTCCGCACACACACACGCACAGCATTATCTCCGCACGCACACACACACGCACACACAGCGTTATCTCCGCACACACACACACGCACAGCGTTATCTCCGCGCACACACACACACGCACAGCGTTATCTCCACACACACGCGCACGCACAACGTTATCTCCGCACACACACACGCGCACGCACAGCGCTATCTCCGCACACATCTAGCGCACAGCGTTAGATACGCCCTTTAAAATTAGAACCACGCCACCGGAATGCTGACGTTCCATGAACTGCACAAATGACAAGGGGTCAGATGTCCTCCAGACACACTCCTATACAGAAGCACTCTCCTCCACACACACACTCCTATACAGAAGCACTCTCCTCCACACACACGCTCCTACACAGAAGCACTCTCATCCACACACACACACAAACTCCTATACAGAAGCACTCTTCTCCACACACACACACGCTCCTATACAGAAGCACTCTCCTCCACACACACACACTCCTATACAGAAGCACTCTCCTCCACACACACACACCTCACATCTCACTCCTCTACACTCTCACTCAGTGCAAAGAATGGCATCATAAAAGGTAAGTGTGACGTCTGCAATTGTGTGATTTCTCATCCGTGATAATTATATGTGCCCTGAGTGACACACACACTCTGGTCACACACACATACACAGTTGGGTACTATGTTTGTCTTTAAGCTCAGTGTGTGTGTGACCTGACTGGGATGGAATGAGGCCCGACGGGTTCCTCCCCAAGGGAGAGCCATTGATTAACTCCTACACACACACACACACACAGCTCCTACACACACACACACCTACTACACAGCCACACACACACACACCTACTTACCCTCGCTGCTGATTGGCCAGGTCACCCGACAAGGCCCTTTCACATACTTGACCTTTTCACGGCAGCTAAGCTCGTGTACCAGGACGTCCAGAATCAAGCGCTACAGAGCCGCTCAGAGTTGACCTTTTAGCAACTACACAAACAACTCCAAATTTGGAGCCACAAACCATCCAACGTATGGTTACTATGCTGTGGAAAACATTGACAACAGGCGGTGAATATTTGTTAATTTATTGATACCAGCACTGCTCAATGTAGCAGAAATCAGCTGAGTAATCTGTAGTGTTTAACATTTAGGGAAGCATGGCTGAGGTTGGCTCTAAAGGACATTTTGTTGATTTTGGAAGTTTCATGGAAACGGTGTCACTTTAAATTCATTTATGAGCCGAGAACTTCCTTGTCTGTGCACTGACCAGTGTGTGTGTGTGTGTGTGTACAGTAGTGTGTGTGTAGCGTGGTGCAAGTTCGGTAATAACGCACGCCATGCCTCCTCGTTTTGCGTATTTATCAAACCTGAATCCCATCAGGCAATTAGCGCATACTCCACCCTCTAAAAGAGCAAAGAATGGGCTCGCATATATCTATCATGGATCTTCTTTTCGCATACTAAACCCTCTAAAAGAGCAAAGAATGGGCTCGCATATATCTATCATGGATCTTCTTTTCGCATACTTCACCCTCTAAAAGAGCAAAGAATGGGCTCGCATATATCTATCATGGATCTTCATACGGAAAAGCGCTTAAATTTAGTGACAATCAGAGCTAAAGAGCGCGAGCGAGCGAGGAGCGGAGCGAATGAAATTTTGTTGGAGTGCGGAGCGCCTTTCAATGTAGAGGTCGTAACGGCTGCTCTGTTCCGCTCCAATTTCGCTCCGAAACCTTCACACCACATGTCTGAGGCATGCCCAAATCCACCCAGAACTCATGTCTTCAAAATGAAACCAAGACAGCTACATTTGTAAACAAAGACACTGACTACACTAATGCAACGGATTAGAATTAGCCAGAAGGCTGTTTCCCATAGCTAGCATTCAGATACAGGAGCAGGGATTCAGACCGCGAATATAGCACACACTAGGCACGTCAAACACTCACACACACTACACATACAGGGGTGGACACACACACAAACAACCACAGAGTTCTCCCCCGTATCCCAGAATACATTGTCCCAGAGTCCGTAGCACATAGTCCAGTGTGCCGACGTTACAGTAAGTTCGTTGGGGATGAAGTCGCTAAATATTTTAGAAAGGAAACTGAAAGTCATAGGGCTTACAAGCGTACTATTCCTACAAAACTACCCAGATAGCAAAAATACACTGGGACAGAACTGGGCCACACCTACCACAACGTCCGGCATGGATCTGCACAATGCACTGTAAAAAATGTAACTTGCAACATTGTAGAGTGAGAAAAGGATTCTAAGTTGAATGAACAAATGTCCCTTCTAATTGTTCAAGTAACTCAAAAAAATTAGTTGAGACACTTTTCCTTCGCCACAAGTTCATAGGAAGTCGAAAATTAAGTTGAGTGAACCGATATTTTCAAGTGCTGATTGACGCCACTTCACCAATGCCACTGCGCATGCGCACTTCCCTGCCTCGAAAGTTTTGCGGTCAAGTGAAGTGAGTGAGAAGTCCGTGGCAGTTCGACTTCGACAAGGTAAGATGGACGCTCTTTTTATGTGCAATTTTCACCTTCATTAAGTTATAAATCACAACGTTTCAATATGTACATGCCGGAATAGTCTTGTTGCTATTTGCAAAACTTTTAAGGCAGTGATATCGCCGTAGCATTGTGGTAGGCTATGCTAGGCAGGTCCAACGGCTAGCTAGCTTGACGCTAAGCCTTGGTGAACAAATGATTTTCCAAAGGAATTTCCCTCGCAATTCTGCTTAAACTGACTGCCAATGCAAACATTAACACAAGCATTATCTTTGTCCTTGCCCATTTCGGTTGTTGTTGGCACAGGCTCATGGCGGGGCATATTAGCTGCTACGACAGCTAATATGGATGAAATAACTCCCAAGACAAACTTGGATGTTAATTTATGCATTACATGGTAAAATCAGGAGTTGCATTGTGATTGTTTATTCCTTTGACCTCATTTACCATACTGCCAAATGCCATGGCAATATCAGAGAGGAGTTTCATTGGTTTCTACACTTGCAACGAGGAAAAACGAATTGCACATGCTGAGTTCTAGCTAGCTCTTGGCTGTTGAGGGTCGAACTTCGTGTACTGTATATCGATATTGATGTAGTTATTTTTAATCAGGATAGCGTTTCATGTCGAGATTGATTTAGGCAAGTGTTTCAGTGGTATTGCGCTGAGCGTGAGCCACAATTTAGGCAAGTGTTTCAGTGGTATTGCGCTGAGCGTGAGCCACAATTTAGGCAAGTGTTTCAGTGGTATTGCGCTGCATGTGGCACACACATGCCACATGCACAGCAGTTCACTCTGTACATTCAGCGAGCTAATCTGCCTCCCTACTCTCTAGTCCTATAGCAAAGCAAGCTATCTAATTTCTTCAGCAGTTATTTTGCTAATAGCGTGAAACTTGACAATGTTAAATGTAATAATGGTAATATACCGTATTTTCCGGACTATAAGTCGCTCCTGAGTATAAGTCGCATCAGTCAAAAAATGCGTCATGAACAGGAAAAAAACGTATATAAGTCGCACCGGACTATAAGTCGCATTTAGAAAAGTATTTCACAAAATCCAAAACCAAAAACAGACACTATGTAACTGGATTATTGAGGCCAAAAAGATTACTGTTAATGAAGAGGAAGGAGTAAGGCAGCCAAGAGGAGGGCAGGAAGGTAATTGCAAAGCAAAAGATTCACTGAAAGAAAATGCCATGTGGTACACCAAAATGTATCTAAAATGTGGAGAATACAATGCAATCAAGCATTTTGGGCGATGTGGAGTCACAAACTGGCAGCAGATTAAATGCTCACAAGAGAGAAAAAGATGCAGTTTTAGACGTGACTGAAGCAAGCCAGGCGATAGGCCTATAGGCCCGACGGCAATTGTAAAGCAGTTTACAAAAGATTCACTGAACAAAAATGCTGATATGATACATGAAAATTTAGCTAAAAATGTGGAGAATGCAATGCAATCAAGCATTTTGGGCGATGTGGTGTCACAAGCTGGCAGCAGATTAAATACTCATGATAGAGAAAAAGACGGTTTTAAAAGGACGTGACTGAAGCTGAGGCAAGCCAGGCAATAGGCCCGAATTGTAAAGCAATTTACAAAAGATTCACTGAACAAAAATGCTGATGTGGTACATGAAAATGTAGCTAAAAATGTGGAGAATGCAATGCATTCAAGCATTTTGGACGTTATATTGGCACAAGCTGGCAACAGAACAAATGATCGCAGGCACAAGCTGGCAACAGAACAAATGATTGCGCATAAATTATTACTAAGTATTGAGCATACTAAGTCCCGCAACTCTAACCATCACAATGCGAGAAATTCCCACACATTTTACAGCGCTATCTGACATTAATCTAATAATGCAGCGGCCTGAAAGCGGGACTATTGACTGGACGGACCAACTCTGACTTCAATTGAACCCCATGCAGAGACACACACACGAGCGCAGGACCACTTTAGGGGTGCCTCTCTCTCTCTCTACCTCTGCAGGATTTGTCACCGCTAAAGTCAAATTATAGCCTACAGGTGCTTCTACATCAACTGCTATCGACAGGAAAGGAAAACAAACGTTTAGCGATCAGGAACCGTCAGGAATTTTGCAAATACAGAAGCATGACAGCCTAATACAACGCGAGAGAACATGGATGTGTTCTCCATTTGAGGAATGTTATAATCGATTGCGGACGTGAACAGACAGCTACAGACATGGAGCGCGTAGTAGGCCTACTTTCACTTTCTGTGCATATTCACGTGAAAGATAATTATTAGCAAAACAGCGATCAAATATTGCATGGCAATGAGTTTTGTTTTAAAATGTTTTCATGTATGTCTAGATAACGGGTGAGGAATGTTTAGGGGACAGACCATCATAAATCCTCAGCACCTTTATTTGGACCATGGCTTGTAGGCTATTCGAGTCAGCTATAGGCCTTTATTTCTTGTGTTTTACTGTGAGACATAGGCCTATACTTTTTGTTATAGGAGCGGCATACCGGTAGGCTATCAATGGCAATGGTTCATTAAGCTTCATGTATGAAAGAGTGCCGGGTTTCCATCCGCTTATTGAGAGATAAGGCATCCGCTTTCATTCATTCATGGAACGTGTGCTGTGCTGCAAGGGAAACCTTATTCCATATAGCCAAAGAGGTCTAAGATAGCCTACATTTACTTATTTTTTAGATTATGCATGATTTACTTTTTTATAAAATTCATAGGCTGATGCCTGGCAGCAACAATTGTGTTTAAATGTAGGTTATTGATTCAGCCTCTAGCTCAGAAAAGGGCTGCGTGCGACTGGTAGCTTGAGAGCAAGTGTTGGAGACTCATGGTGTAGAATGATGACTTTTCATTGGCAACAATATTAAACCAACCAACAATATAAATTATTAAGAAGAGCTCTTTTATGAGTTAAATTGAAGCAAAATTATACTGGCTTTTATTTGTCCGAATCTGAGGCCCGGCTATAAATAGAATCCAGGCCATAATTTGAGCATTTAAGTATGCACGTGTGTTTCAGGCATAGCGAGCACTAATCTCTGACTGAAAGTGCACAGGACTTGTGCATTTGAGAGTGCTCTCTCAAGGCTGTAGACGGTAATGTTTCATGTAGGGTTCATGTCAGTTAATATAAATTAACATTTAAAAACATGTTCAATTATATAATTTTTTTGATATATAAGTCGCACCTGACTATAAGTCGCAGGACCAGCCAAACTATGAAAAAAAGTACGACTTATAGTCCGGAAAATACGGTAAGCATAGTGACTGTTAACCTGTATCTATTAATTTGATGTTTATGTAATATTGAATGATTGAATAAAGCAACTTATCATATAATAATAATAATAATAATAATAAGCTTTATTTGTATAGCACCTTTCATACACAGAATGCAGCTCAAAGTGCTTTACATTTGAAGCATGTAACACAATAATAGTCAGTCAGTCATTATCAATCACTTTTCTTTGCTGTTTATGATCTACTCAGCAACATATCAAGAATATAGAAAATTACGTCATAAGACTGGCAGCCTTAACCCTCTTACCCCCCACAAGCACGCCATATGGCAACTGTGGCAAGGAAAAACTCCCATATTCCAGGAAGAAACCTTGAGCAGAACTTGACTTAATAGGGGGAGCCCATCTGCTTCTGGCTGGCTGCGCCCTCCAATGGCAGCAGATGTAGAATAATCTGAAAAAGTAGTCTACAGGATAAGATGAGTTAACTACAGTGGGCAGTGCTTCGACTTGGTCAGCTTCACTCGCGGTCCGCGCGTGGGATCACGCAGTATCACGCAACTTTAATTTGTATTTTTCCAGTGAGACGCTGTAACAACCCAAACAACCGGTAGCTGGCTCAAGTGAGCAGGGTGTCTCGTAAAAAGAAATGGAGCCTGGAAAACCCTACACAGACTTCACTACAGACTTTAGCAGACTGGTTTAGAAATAATTTAATAGCCAGAAATATGCCTGCCCTGCCCTAATAAAGAAATATTTGGTTAACTGCGAGTGAATCCTGTTTGCAGCCGTAGAAGAAACGCAGGACAAATTAAACATTCTGGTTTTCTCCGAGTGCAACGATGATAGACAGACATAATTTGGACAAAATATAGAGCATATTAACCTTCGTTGCTCAGCCAAATGCCTTCCTGTTACGTCCTGTTATCACGGAGTTACAGGCGATAAACGATTTTTGATGGTCACAAGTTTACTTCATTAGCGGTTTATTTTTTTGATTATTAACGAGTGTTTTTCATTTAAAGGTTTAACTTTGTGCTTATTCAGTAGAGCATTTAGTGCTCTTCCCAATCCCAGACGTTCACATTGCATGTTTGTTTGTAATGGATGCAACCACGAGATAGGCTACGCGTTTGACGGCAATGAGTTGTTAACAGACATGAACCAAGACATATAGCCCAGCAGCAATCTAGGGACTGTTCGTTATTTATTGAAGGGGCCACCGGAGGAATTTTGAGTGCTTCAGTCAAAAGTTGCATGACCCTCCCTTGCCTGCTAGAAATTGTTCAATGACCCTCCGACAGAATTGTTAAAAAAGACATGACCCTCCCCTGCCAATTGTCGCTGTCTTCCGCCCGCGCTGCTTTGCGCCACAGCCACACACTGTGATAATAACGTTATTAAATGAATCTTTCCCGTGAGCTTGCATGCTACCAGTCCTTCCTTTTCAAATGTGTTGCGCCTGTTTGCACAATTTCATAAATAATCATATGTGATTAATAATATGACAAATAATCCCTGTGCACGGGGACCGAAACAATGCATGCCAACTTTTTCCGTGTTTCTCACGTATTTTAACTTCCCCCGCTGTCTTGCCGTTTTAATGTTTTCCCGTAGAATATCCCATATTTTAATACTCTCATAACAGCCCTGCCATCGGGCCTATCTCTGTGTTGCCCTGTTGCTACCCCCTGCCCTTCCAACGAAACAGATGTCTTCAAATCATCGTTTTCCTTGCTTGAAGGCGAACTTAGAGTGATGTTAACCTATTTAAGTTTAACGGCGTGATTGTTGTGAGAGCATGATTCATTGGCGCTTGCATGTTCGGCCTTCTACGTGCGCACCTGAGGCTACTCAGCTACTAGAGAAAGAATTTCCCCTGTTTGTATGTTCACTCCAAGTTGGCCTACCATAACTTACCAACTCTGCACTGTAGACCCTAACTGGCTATTTATATTTTTCTGTGAAATAAGCAAATGTATTTGTTCAACTTTATGAAGCAGAATTACGCACTAGGCTACTTGGAACATAACACATTTGACAAAGGACAGATGTGTGTTATAGTGACAAAATATTAACTTTCAGTGTTTTACGATGTCTTTGTCATGGGGAAGTTTTTTTCCCCATGCATTTATTCTAGGCTACTGTCAGTGACTGCCGTGAGAGAAGTGGGTTCTGTGTTTCGTTCCTGTCAGTGACTGACGCGAGAGAAGCGGGGTCTGTGTTGTGTTGCGTTGCGTTGCGTTAATTTATTTTCAATTGGGCATGCCGTGCTATGTCGTCCACAGCTCAGTTCTGACAAAGTCGAAATTACTCCTTTTGAAACAATGAGTGCCTGTGTTTGTATGGTTATATTGCTTGACGGGGGGATCCCAAGCAGCTTTCAGCCATAAGGCTACTTTGAGAACATTTCCTAATTCACCCGACACTAATATTCAAAATGTTGAAAACTATTTCGGCATAGCCTATAAGCAGTTTAATTAAATGTAATGTTAGTTGTAAACAAACGGGCTACTTGGAGAGGCTTGGCTTAGTTGGCAAGAAAAATCTTCACGATATAGCCGATTCACGTTGACTGGGGGGCAGGGGGGGCCATCAGACATTTGTGCCCAGTTAATCCGGCCCTGCCCCCAACAAATCACACCTTTCCACCAGCTGTGACAGCTTAAAAGAAGTCCAGAGGACTCCTAACTCACAGACCTATTCACAAACCGGTTTTGTGGCATTTCGCCTGTTTTGAAATCCTACGCGGCTACAGGAGCTTCCAATCGTGAGGAAGCAATTTTGCATTGTAGGCATAACTTACATGCAATAACGCCACCAACAACAACCAAAACTAGGCTACTCATTGTCAACATGTAAATTAAATGTAACATTATTGTGAATCAAATTAAAATGTTCTCTTTTGCAAAAGTAGGCATCGGCATAGTAACAGATTAATTTAATAATGTTACAAAGATACTACATCAATCCATATGTTTCATTAGGCTACTAGGCTATTTGTTTTGCCTTACTCTTGATTTAGTCTAGGCCTTTTTATTCAGTTATTCATCATCTTCCGTCCTTGTGTAGCACACGCATTCTCAGACCTGTCACCTGCCACTCATCATAAGGGAGGTGCTCACTTCAGTCAAGCTCGTGCATGAGTAATAACGTCATCCATAGCAACGAAGACTCACTCACTCTTAGACTGATGGTCAAAGATTCTAGAGCGCTCAGCTCCAGAATCTGTTCAGGAGTTGTCATTTTCCCTTAGTAAGAGTAGGTCTGAAAGGCTTTGTGAATAACTTAATAGGAGAAACTCCTATAGCTAAAATCTTTTATTGCTATTTAGGAGTAGCCTAAACTTTTTCTTTCATTCCCATCTTTGATCAAGGAGGCATTGACTGATGATAGTGGATATAACGTGTTATCCCGAGGCCTTTGCAAGTCAGCATCTCCGATGGTAGTCTACCCTATTACAGGGCTCTCAAGTGTCACGCATTGAGCTTGACAGTCACTCATTTCAGTCTTTTGTCACGCTCTCCCGCCACACATTGTATTTCTCACGCAGAAAAACTATTTATATATTTAATATGCTGCGGCAGCGCCCAAAATGTCTCTGGCCGCGCCACTCTCACTATGGCACTGGCAGGAATCAAGCGTGTCTCCCCTGGAGTTGAGCCTGCCACTTATCAGCCAGTCAAATATAACGAGAGGGGCTACACAATAGCCAATCAGAAAATAACTGTATTGTATCTGGGTAAGATTTAACGCAACAACCAATGAAAAACGCGTATCCTGGAATTGTTGAACGTGAATTATTGAACGTGAACCTGTTACCTACTTCCAAGTTTCGTTCACCTTGGAGCTTCGAGCATCAGTTCATGGTTTCAGCACAGAGTAAGTCATCTTTTACTGTTACAACAAATCCACAACTTGTTTGACACAAACAATGACAACGTGACTGCTGCTATAGAGAATGTTTCCAAGATAATTAGCATCAGTTGTTCATGACTGTCTGTAACTTAGCCAACAGTTTCACAGCCTGTTCATTGACAACACTTGCTCAGAACAAGTAGCCTTTCGTTCACACGATGACTGACATATTGTCACATTCTAAACATCTCTCTCTCTCCAAATAGGCTTAATCATTTTATTAGCACTAAACAAATTAAAGTGTATTGCATAGCCTATTGTTATAGGTCACTTTTAAAATCAGGTCATATTATATAATTATATCCTGGCCATGGATGCATTAATCATTGTATCTGTATTCAAAAATGTCGGGTAAAAAACAATTAAGCAACCTCTCATTCACCCTGAGAGGAAAGCCCCCTAAAAGGTCCAGGTTAGTGGATGCTCAGAGGTGGTGAAAAGGCCCATTATTGAATTGTCAGTGCCATGTGTCAAATAATTTCTTTTGCAAATCTGAGCAATTATAAATTATACTTTTGCCCCCTTTTTGACTTAGGAGGGCATTGCTCCTACATACTTTAGCCAATAATCAAACGTCTGCTCTCTTTTGGAAAGCTGAGACACTGTTGGAAAACAATTAGAATAACTGTGTGATGTACTGTCACAAAGTTACAAAGGCTAGATTATTCTTTTATTTTTCTACCGGATAACAAGCATCTTTGAACTGATCACATTTCAGCCCTCTAGGTCTTGACTTGATATGACTTGAGTCCTAGCATTAGGTCTTGTCATGCTGTGTGCAAAAGTAGATCAATATAGAATGACAACATGAGTACTTTAGACCATTATTTGCCAAGGTATGCTCATGCATTTGGTAAAATGCCCTATGAAAACTCCCCATAGGACTTTGGGTTATCCAAAATGCATACAGTAGGCTACTGGCAATCAAATGCCTACTGAACCCCTTATAAGCATAATCTTGGCCTCAAATGAAAGGTAATACTCTGAAGTTTCATGCTTGCATTTGGATTATAGGCTACTTCAGGTTCTGATATGACTACACTAAATATGGAATAATTACAAAAAATACAAATCTTTACAATTTCTATTTCAATTCAATTGGTGTGTATAAGACGGGCTATATTTCTGCACAACTAATATTGGATCAACTGGTAACTGACCTGGGGCTGGTGTATGCTAGCTGGTGATGCTAGTTGCGCGTGTAAATCCTCACACCCCTAACCTCAAGAACGCTTCTAACCGCTGAGTTGGAAGCCTGGGCTTTTAGCTCAGTGGTTAGAGCGCTCGACTCCCATGCCAGTGTGTGTTGACGTGGCGGGGGGGGGGATGATTGTCGACGGGGAATGTCACTCTTGTCCTCAAAACTTGAAAGCCCTGCTATTAAAAATATACGTTTTCGATGTCCCAAACGGAGAGCCATACTTTATTGTTTTAACAATCTCTATGCTACTCACCAAAATGTAGGCATGGGAACATGATGAAGTATCCAACTGTCGTGTGTTAAATTATTGTGATTACGAGCCAGTCACTGTTTTCAAACATTATGCGTGACTCGGACATCTATGCAACAGACTCATATCGTCCTCGCATTCGCAAAATGAGGACATACAGACTGCTCAGATAACAGGTGTACCTCCAGTTATGCACGGTTTTAGTCAAGTCATTTAAATGTGCTGGTGAAACAGTTGTGTACTCTATTGTTATTTATCCCTATTCACCCACGCCGTCAATTCTGTGGCGCAGTGCGTTAAGGCCAGCTGATGACAACCGCCGTTACGCAGCAGTTATCAGTCCCCTGTCCAAGAGTTCGAATCTGGGATAAGGCCAAATTTTGAGAAATGCTGAATAGACCACAAACAATTTCAATTCTTCAACACGGTCACCGTTAGACTAGAGGGGAGAAAGAATGGGAAAAGTTCTGGGCACAGTTCTTCCAGAGCTTTGTGCCAAGTAATAAGCGTTGAGTCGAGATGTTTGTGTGAATGAAACGAAGCGTATATAAGCCATAGTGTGTGATGCGTAAACCAATGGTGTAGAGATGACGCCACAGGGTTTTATTTAAAAAAGCCTACGTTTGTATGTAGGCAATTTATATTCACAATACTTAGGCCTACTAAAATAAATAGTATTTTATTTGTATTGGTTGTTTAGAGTAAAAAAAATCGGTCGGTCTTAACGCAAGTTTACAACCGGCAAGTCACCCAAAAGGGGAAAAAAAATTATATTTGGGTCGGTTCTAAATTGACAGGGTCGGTCGGGTTACGGCAAACGAAAATATTTTTAAGGATGGCCTGGCAGTGTTTTTTTGCGAGTCTGCATGACATGAAAGAAATGACATGTCAAGCAGTCAATTGACTACATTGCAGTCAAGAAGTAGGGCAAATTAATTTACGAAACCAAAATGTGGGTCATAGTTGTCTAAGCCTCTATTGAAAACGTCGCCAGATAGTATTAAATCAGCAACAACATTGTTTTCTGCAGAAGCCTACCCAAGGCTACAGATTAATTCTGAACAGTTATTTCTCTTCCGGCTCAATTATCACACAAGACACTGTTTTGATTTGCGTAGTTGCGTTACCCCTGACAGTAACGTAGACAGCAAATTTCGATTTCGATTTTCGTTACCACCGTGTAGTCAAGCCTTAATACATACCCAAGTAGCCTAAATCGAGGTAATGTTTAATTATGCATGATTTATTTTGTTATTGAATTCGTAGGGTGGGATTACTCTCGGCAAGTCTCCTGCTTTTTCAGTAGGGGTGGCAGGCAGAGCGATGTACAGTGGCAGAGCGACGCACAGTGGCTGAAAGTGGTACTAAAGCTTCACGCAGCTTCACGCCTCGTAGTGCGTGACTGAAGTGGTCATTTGAAAACGATGCCCACTGTAAAGGCTTTCCTATACAGGTATGTTTTCAGATCTTTTTTAAAAATATTTACTGAACTTGCCTGCTTGATGTACAGAGGCAGGGTGTTCCATAGTTTTGGAGCATAATGGATAAAAGCAGCTTCTCCACTTTGCTTGTGGAGCACTTTGGGTACAATTAAAAGATTAGAATTGGATGATCTAAGTTTCCTTTGCGGTTGATAAGATATTAAAAGCTCAGAGATATATGAAGGTGCTATGCCATTTAGAGCTTTGTAAGTAATTAACATAACCTTAAAATCAATTCTATAGGAAACAGGGAGCCAGTGCAGTTCAGCCAACACAGGGGTGATGTGTTCTCTCTTCTTGGTCTTGCCAAAAGTCTAGCCACAGAGTTCTGTATGAGTGCCAATTTCTTTAGATGTTTTTTGGGAAGACCAGTGAAAAGTGCATTGCAGTAGTCTAATCTGCTAGTGATAAAGGCATGAATTACTTTTTCTGCATCTTGTTGAGTTAAAAAGGGCGCACTGTAGATGGTGGTGTTGAGGGAAGGGTTGCTGGAAGAGGATTATACTGTCTCACACACAGCCTTTTTTCGCAAACACACACATGCATGCACACACACTCACATCCAAATGCACAGACACACACATACGCACGCACACATACACACGGTGTGATGTCACGAGAGGCTGCGTCCTGGAGGGGCACTACATTCCCGTGAGATGGCTGCAGTCACAGACAGCTTTGGCTCCATCTGCTGGTAGATGAGCTGAAAGGCTTTTTAAGGCTCAGAGACACGGTTAGTGGCAGAGTGGGGTTTGGGAGACAAGCTCCAAGTTGTGCTCTTCCGAGAGGTACAGACCGTCAAAGTGGAGTATCTGAACATTGGAATACTTGCCTGAAGATTGGAATGGAATACTTGCCTGAAGATTGGAATACTTGCCTGAAGATTGGAATACTTACCGAGAGACTGAAGGACTTACCGCTGGGTTGGCCACGGGCTGCAGCGCTAAACTAAGGCTAAAGACTGTTTTCGCGAGGACACTTACCCGAGGGAATCGGGATTATTATTTCCCTGTGGAAGAGACATTGTTTAAGTTGAAGATCGACCGTATCCTTAGTTACGCTTTTGAGTTTGGAATACTGTTTCTGTTAATTCCCAAGACCTTTATTAAAATCCTTCATTGCATTCTAACCTGGTGTCCTGGCACTGCTTGAACTGTCCCGCTCAGAACCTTGTAGGCTCTCATGATATCACAACGGACAAACACAATGATAGGCGCACTATACAAGGACAACACGGGTTTACGGCAGAGAATGTCTAGGATGATTTTCACATGAAATGTAATTCCCATTTCTTCTTGAAGCCAAAATAAACCTGAGAATGTTTATCGAACATGCTTGGTTTTTACTGCAGGTACGTTCATTTTATACCAGCTTAATGTTACATCAATAATAGGAAAAAATAATGTTAGTTAGGTTAGCATTGGTTGAGTGATGGAGGCCAGTTTGATTGTTGATGTATTTATGAAAACATAAATGCAGTTATACTGACCAAATTGATAGCAGCACTGTAATTGTATCTTTCGACTTTCATCTCATTCTTTTCTGACCATACTAACAGGAGCTAAGTTCGTTAGTCACAACGCTAACCTTCGCTAACACGATGGTTTGCTAACATCTACGGTTGATTCGCTCAGTCCTTGGTGGCTCTGTCAGTGCTTTGTAAAATGTTGCATTAAGACCACAAAAAGTGAAAAAAAAAAAAACATCTGAGCTAACGTTCATTCCACGTTCATTCATACTTCAGTCTTCTATTTTAACAAAGGTGTTTCAAGTAAGGAAGACCATGGTTTAAGCTTCAAAGCCACTTAAAGTAAAGTAACTAGGGCTGGGACAATTAGTCGACGTAATCGACTACATAAATTCGTCAAAGTGAATAATTTGTGTCAACTCACAACTCACGGTCTCATACAAAGCGGGGAACATGGGACCCGGGGAACATAGGTACGTTCCCACGGGGCCCTACTTGCATCACACACACACACACACACACTGAAGCCATACTCGCATCAGACACTTGGTGTTCTGTTACGGTTATATTTAAAGTTACTGTTCTTGGTGTTCTGTTACGGTTATCTTTAGTCATTGTTCTGGGTGTGAGCAACTCTTTAGTTTACTAATCAGACCATCTGCCTATCTATACTTGGATAATATCATTTGACGCCTCAGAAATGGATCAAAGTTTCATACCCCCCCTTTTTCCAATTCAACCGATTGATTAATCAATGTTCCAATTAATCCAGTAGCTCATAATGTGAACAATGATGCTCGATAATCCCTTCTTATTAGTAGGCCATAAGCCTATCATGAAAGGCCACTTATTTCCCTTCATGCCTTGTTTGTTGTTGTTGTTTATGCCATTTTTAATTTTCTCACAAGACCAATTATGTGGGAATGGAAGCTCGAGCTGACACTCAAATGCAAATGCAGAAGTGGAAATTACAGCTCCTCCATTAGCAAAACCACAAAAGACCCTTGCTTTCTCAGGGAAGTCCATTTATGTTTATTTCAGGCTATTATTTTATCTCTCATCTCCTAATCATTACATTCTTGTCCTGGTTTCATTGTTATTGCCAGACATAGTAATCACATGTTATGCTGGCTGAGGGAAATGTGGGGAATGGCGATAAGGTATTTTGCACAGCTGCAGATGAAACAAACGAAAATAGTATTTAACATCTCATCGCAATCCACAGCAGGCACAAACATCTTTCATCAGTTTGTGTGAATGAAAATGGCAGCAGAGGAGCGGGCTCTTTATGAAGCTGACACATACGAACACACACACATACGAACACACACATGCACACACGCACATTCACACCGCATGCACACACACAAACCAAACACCCATACACACACACACACACACAGGTATATGCCACTACTAGTATTACTAGCCACACAAACATGCACGCACAGGCACACACACACACACACACACACACACGTGTTTTCATACGATTTGTTTCTGCTCCTCCTCGATTTGTTCTCCCTGCCTTTCCATGACCACACAGAGAGCTTAGAAATCAGGAATGAAAAGACACACACACAGGTTTCCCCAGTGCACGGAGGGCTTTAGAGATCAGGAATGAGAACACACACACTCAGATTTCCCTGCAATGTCATTATGGCTCATTTAGCTGATGGCATTTGGGTGGGGGTGGTTCATCTGATGTTTGTGTGTTTGTGTTGATATGTTTGTCTTGTTGATGTTCTTGTTTATGGCATTTGTGTGTTTGTGTTGTTGATGGCATTTGTGTGTTTGTGTTGTTGATGTGTTTGTGTTGTTTATGGCATTTGTGTGTTGTTGCTTTGATGCATCACTATGGTGTCAGAATTCTTTCAGGATGCTGTAATGTAGAGTTCTCATGACGCCTCTCCACCCCACCGCTCATGATACCTCGTATTACAGTATTTTAAAACACAAATATACACCAATAAAATATTCAAGCCATTTTCTTCAACCCAATAAAATATATATGACAAAGCACAAGCCGTGGTAGCCTTGTGGTTAACGAGCTGGGCTAGCGTGCAGTTGGGCTAGCGTGCAGTAGCCTGTAGGGTGGTGGTAGTGTAGTGGTTAACGAGCTGGGCTAGCGTGCAGTAGCCTGTAGGGTGGTGGTAGTGTAGTGGTTAACGAGCTGGGCTAGCGTGCAGTAGCCTGTAGGGTGGTGGTAGTGTAGTGGTTAACGAGCTGGGCTAGCGTGCAGTAGCCTGTAGGGCGGTGGTAGTGTAGTGGTTAAGGAGCTGGGCTAGCGTTTAGTAGCCTGTAGGGCGGTGGTAGTGTAGTGGTTAAGGAGCTGGGCTAGCGTGCAGTTGGGCTAGCGTGCAGTAGCCTGTAGGGCGGTGGTAGTGTAGTGGTTAACGAGCTGGGCTAGCGTGCAGTAGCCTGTAGGGCGGTGGTAGTGTAGTGGTTAAGGAGCTGGGCTAGCGTTTAGTAGCCTGTAGGGCGGTGGTAGTGTAGTGGTTAAGGAGCTGGGCTAGCGTGCAGTAGCCTGTAGGGTGGTGGTAGTGTAGTGGTTAAGGAGCTGGGCTAGCGTGCAGTAGTGTAGTGGGTAAGGAGCTGGGCTAGCGTGCGGTAGCCTGTAGGGTGGTGGTAGTGTAGTGGTTAAGGAGCTGGGCTAGCGTGCAGTAGCCTGAAAAGTTGTGGGTTCAGTACCTGGCTTCCACCATTGTGCCCTTGAGTCAAGGCACTTAACCATTAGCCAAGGTTCCCCGAGAGACTAGAAAACGGGGGTATATTTAATTAACAGTAGCCTACAGGACGGCTCTCACACAGCTCGACGTAATAGATAGAGATATATAGATAGATAGATACTTTATTGATCCCCAGGGGAAATTCAAGGTCTCAGCAGCATACAGACAACACAAACACATTCTTTAACAGCAGAAAGAGTAATTAAAGTATATAATATAAAAACACAACTAAGCAATAAGGACAGTAGAAGATAAAGAATATGCTAAATATACTAAAATACAAATTATACTAACTAACACTTAAATACAATATATACAAATGACAAAAATACATATTATACTAACTAACACTTAATCTAAATCAATTCTAAAAACAGTATCCACATAGTGGTGATTAATCAATCAGAGGCACTTGCAATGACTGAGGCAGGGACTGAGCCTGTGATTCTCTGTGCATAGGAAGATATGGTAAGGTGCTCTAAGGTGCTCTGTGTGAAAGAGTGTCATGGTGGTAGTGCAATGGTGATAGTGCAAATGAGTAAGTCCAACAGTGCAACAATGCAGAAATAAAGTAAAGTAAAGTCTATATATCTATGTATTTAACTATTTAAGAAAATGTATAAGTGTGGCCACAGTTCGGCTGTGGCATGGAGGGGGGGGGGGTTATGCATATGTGCTAATGTGCTAATATAGCACGCAAACAGTGAGGCATAAAGACAGTGGTAAAAGTGGCTAGTGGACAGACAGTATCCAAACATGGAGGGGGTGAAGAGGCAGACAGACTATGCAGAGAAGTCTATCTCTCCTCTTCCCTTAAGTGAGGCATTGAACAGTTCAATGGCCCTAGGGACAAATGACTTTCTCAGTCTGTCAGTTGTGCAAGGCAGTGAGCGAAGTCTCCAGCTGATCAGGCTCTTCTGCTTAACAATAGTGCTGTGGAGTGGGTGACACTCATTGTCCAAGATGTTGATCAGTTTGTTCAGGGTCCTTTTGTCAGATAGTGAAGTGATGCACTCCAGTTCAGCTCCCACTACAGAGCCAGCTTTCCTTACCAGCCTGTCAATTCGCCCCGCCTTCTTCCTTGTGCTTCCTCCTCAACATACTACTGCATAGAAGAGGACGCTGGCAACAACAGACTGGTAGAACATCCTGAGGAGCTTACTGCACACATTGAAGGACCGCAGCCTCCTCAGGAAGTATAGCCTGCTCTGCCCTTTCTTGTAGAGTGCATCAGTGTTGGCTGACCAGTCCAGTTTATTGTCCAGGTGGAGACCCAGATACTTGTAGGTGCTAACCACCTCCACATTGACCCCATCAATGTGGACTGGTAGCAGAGTGGGCTTAGACCTGCGGAAATCCACCACCATCTCCTTGGTCTTTGAAGTGTTAAGTTGAAGAGGATTGAGTTTGCACCATTGCACAAAGTCCTCCACCAGGCTCCTGTACTCCTCCTCCTGCCCGTTCCTGATACACCCCACAATTGCAGTATCATCAGAAAACTTCTGCATGTGGCATGACTCGGTGTTGTAGCAGAAGTCAGATGTGTACAGGGTGAACAGGACTGGAGAGAGCACAGTTCCCTGTGGCGCTCCGGTGCTGCAGATCACAGTGTCAGAGAGACAGTTCTTCAGTCTGACGAACTGTGGTCGCTCGGTCAGGTAATCTGTAATCCAGGTAGTAGGCTACTAAGCCAACAACGTGGGCACAGTAACCAGGTTCCCTGTTAAATCCCAAGATGAAAATGCTCATTAGCCAACTACTATATTCTTACTACATCGAATGTTAACATAGCCCAACATATATCAGTATCAATCTTCCGCTAGCTAGCTAGCATTAACGTCAGTGGTTTTTGCAAGGTGATCTGTATAGGCTACTCACCTGTTACCTTGTATGTATTTTAAAGTTTTGAATACTCTCCTCCATAGCATAATTAAGTCCCTTTTGATTGCTTCTGGAGGAAATGAAATCCTTTATCAATCAAAAGGTCCTCAAAGCCTGCTTTGATATACAGTCAGCTGCCATTCTCCATAATGTATTTCTAATCAAGTCTGGTTTGTTTGTCAGAGTTTCACACGGTGTCGTATTTATCCGTCTGTAAAATTTACATAACACACAACATAACCCCCCCCCCCCCCCCCCCCCCCTCCCCCAACACACACACACACAAACACACAGGTACACCCCCGCCCACACACACACACACACTCATCCCATTACCGCCAAGGGACAGTGCTGAAAACAATATTAAATATTTGCAGAGCCAGCGAAAAGAAGCAGAAAGCGAATAAAACGTTGTCGGAGGGAACGGCAGACTGACGATTGATGTGTTGAAATATAAACCTGCGAGCAAAAAGCGAGAAAACAGGGAAGAAATTGGCAAAACTGCATAACCCAATTGACGCAAAGTGTGTCAAAAAACACACCCTTTCTTCTCTGTTACATTGCAAGGATGAAACCTTTATTGCGTGACAGAGAAGAAGTGGGGCTTTCCAACGAGACTACGCACTTGTCTGTACAATCAAGTATGAAAATTAGAAAAAAATCATGAAAATCAAATGAAATCAAATTGCATCATATTTACAGTCTTCTCTGCCTTCACCTGCACCCCATCCCTCTCGTTTGAATTACTTGCAAACCCGTGATCGCATAGATATGGCAAGCATATCAGATGAAAGAGGAGACAGAGGGCTATCCATGTATATGTATATCGATCCTTCTGGCTTATAAAAACAGACAAAGACTAGCTTGTTGTTGTAGAGAATCATTATGAGTGCATACACCATAGGCACACACAGGCTAACACGCAAACTCGGGTCACGTTAGGTGAGATCAGTTCGTGTCACAGATATGGAGCGCATTTCATCACTAAATAAAAAAAATGCCATTTATTTCTGTAAGGCCACACCACATGTCTGTAAATTGCTCAGCCCCAGAGAATTCCTCCACCATGGCAATGATATTGCCAGATGCAGGACAGTCTGCTCTACACTAACACGTAAGGCAAGTCGAGCTGCCAGCTTGCAGTGGTGTGATACATGTCAAAATATAAGATTTTTAATAAAACGCTTTTTGTATTTTTATTTAAACATGCTAGTAATAGTCCAGTAGTAATAGGGTTACACACGGAACAAATTAGCAGAATTCTGCTTCCTGTTTGCTACCTCAAGTGAAATGCAAATTAGCAGAATTCTGCTTCCTGTTATTCTGCTTCCTGTTTGATACCTCGAGTGCTTCCTGTTTGATACCGCAAGTGAAATGCAAATTAGCAGAATTCTGCTTCCTGTTTGATACCTCAAGTGCTTCCTGTTTGATACCGCAAGTGAAATGCAAATTAGCAGAATTCTGCTTCCTGTTTGATACCGCAAGTGAAATGCAAAATTAGCAGAATTCTGCTTCCTGTTTGATACCTCAATTGAAATGGAAATTAGCAGAATTCTGCTTCCTGTTTGATACCTCAAGTGAAATGCAAGTGAAATGCAAGAATTGAATTGGAATTTAAGAGCTAGTTTCAATTCAATTCTGGAATTTTGCACAAGCCTGCAAATTAGTAACAAGCTGAATTTTTCAGGATATGTTCAGAATACCTTTAGGAATGACATACTAAAAGTCCCTGTGAAGCCCCCTTGTGCTCTCTGAGATATTCAAGATGGCGTCCAAAATGGCCGCCATTTGGAGATTTTTCCGTATCTCAGGCTTAAAACCTGATACAAATGTAATTAAAAGGTCAAAATATATGTTTTTTAGGGTAAGTAAGTCAAGTTCATCATTAGTTTATTGAATGGAGACATTTCATAATAATAAATCACTTCAGTCATCATCCTCATCATCAGAAATTGGTGTTGATTCTTCAGTTTCTCCCTCATCATCTAGTAAAGCTGGCATTGGTGCTGCATTATATGAAGTCAGCATTATATATAATATTATGTGCTATTATAAAGGTTATAGAGGGAAAATTGCTCTCATTGTTGTCTAACTATGCGTTCAGACCAAGAGCTACCAAAGTTGCAAAATCACTTTTGTCACTGGTAAAATGCAGCTGCTAAATAATAAATCTGTTGTTTTTGTCACGCAAGTCGCTCACAACATGAGAGATTTGAACCTTCTAAGTTTACATATTTTTCATAGACATTAAGATGGTTTATAAACATGATCAGATGTATACAGAAATGCCTGTAGCCTAAATATGCTTTAAAACTTGCCATCATAGTTATTCCTCTTTTGTCAAACTCTCTGAATTAACAAGGAATTCTTATTTTAACTTAGCTTACGCTAGCTGTTTTTTGGGTCACTGCACCATTTCAGCCCACCTTGGAAAAAGGTGGGCTAAAATATTATTTCACCCATCCAAATCCTTATTTTTTTTTTTTGTAAAATGAATCAGAAAGCATATAGTTTGTACACTCAACATTTTTAATCCTTAAGCAGTGTATCTGTGGCAGGGCTGATTAGTTTTGACCCCATTAGCCAGTAGCCTCATTCTGGCTTGTCCTTTTGGGTTGACTGAAGACCAGACGTGCTGCCACATTCTGAATCATCTGAACGGGTTTCCGGTTACAGACTGAGGCCTCATCAGAAGAAATACAGTTGAGTCGCGAGATGACCATGGCCTGTATCAAGAGTTGAGTGGTATATTGAGTTAGATAAGGCCTGTTTTTGTTGTGTTATAGGAACATAAAGACATGTCAATTGTAGCACCCCCTTTTGAATTTCGCAGAATTTGATGTGCTTCCAAAGAGTGTGGGGCTGATTGTATGTACTAAGTTTGATTGTGATTTCAAGATATTAACAATAGAATCATTACAGGTCCGTGTATGATTTGTTCATTTGATATTCAATTGAGAATCCAAAATAAAAAAAAGACTTGTTATTTCATTATTTGTTTATGAATGTGACACAAACAAACAAACAAACAAACTTTTCAATTTTAATGGTCAGATTAAAATCAGAAAATTTAAAATATGGCCTCAGGGCCAAACTGATTTTGATATTTATTTTTTCCAATTGCTGTGACCCGGATATGATTTATTGACTTCCATTGCCAGCTGCTGCTTCTGTTTTGAAGACTATCAGTTCTATTTAACCAAAAGACAATGGCTATATTTAAATGTCCACTCACAGAATCTCTTTTTTTCCTCAGCCAACAGTCTGAACAAATAGGTTATTCTTACTTGTATGCTCTGTTTGTGAATGAAGTTGTAGCCCACTTTCCTTTGATCAATGTGCTTGTTGAACAATGCTGGCAAGCGTGTCCCTAGTTTCCCTGTCATTCCATAGCTACCTGTCTCTGGTGTAATCTCACCAGAAGTTGGGCTAGGCCTACTGCAGCTGTCTGCCTTCCAATGACATTGTCGACAACAGATCTGAGCTGAGATCTATAGAACATCTACTTCCGTGCAATAACATGGACTAATACTACATAGCCCAGTCATTACTTCTATAATCATGGGGTAACATTATGTTCATAAACGAAACAGGCATGAGATGGGAGATGATTTTCTGACGATTCAACAACTAAGCTGAGTTTGCCATCGTTACGCAAGTCGGCCAATTTCTTGCTAGTTGCTAGACAACATTTTCTGTCACTAGGGATGGCCAAAAGTCATTAAATCTAGCAACAAAGTCACTAAATTGACAACATTGAGCACTAAAAGACCAAGAAAGCGACTTCGGATTGACTTCCAGGTCGCAGAAGTCGGAAAAAATAAATATCAAAATCAGTTTTGGCCCTGAAGCCGTTTTTTAAATGTTCTACTTTTGATCTGACCATGAAATCAAAAGTCTGCAAAACAAAGCATTATTTGTTTGTTTGTATCACATTCTTAAACAAATAATGAAATAACAAGTCATTTTTTTATTTTTCTATTTTGGATTCTCAATTGAATATCAAATGAACTAATGATACACGGACCCGGATGTAAATCCAAGGAAATAACAGACCATAATAATAGTGGCATTTGTGTTGTGCACAGTACTACAGTAAATACTCTTAGCTACCTTCCATCAGTGCCTAATCCCACAAGTATATTTGCATAATTTAAGTAGATGCACTGTCAGGAAGGCCTAAATAAAATGAAATAATTGAAAGAATTGTTTTCATGTCAATATTCAGGAACATCGCCATTGCTGAACTTGAAAATGGCAAGTTGGAGACATGCAAAACGTTAACAGTGTGTTTTTTGGAATTTGAGGCTTCCGTTGCGGGCATCCAGAGTAAGGTTAATGATGCCCTTTAACAAGAGCCAATCATCCTCACTGATGGACAGGGGGAAAGATATTGGATTCAGAGGGAACCGGAGGTACAGTTGAACACTTCACCTACTACTGTGTGTGCTTCAAAGTTACTCATTTGTAGTTGGAATGACTGACCAATGACTTCCTGAATAGTCCATGTTTCAGTATTGTCACCTTTGAACTCTTTTACTCCAGAGAGACAGAGACATTTGCACCACTAATTACCTATTCTCTTTACAGGATCAGCATTATGGAAGCAAAAAGCAAGAAAGATTTTTGCAGTGAAGTAGGAAGATTTCCTCCTTTTATAAGGAAATAAAAAAAGGAGATTGAGGTACTTAAACTGGATTTGCATTTTTTGCATAGCATTATTGTGGTTGAATTAATGGTTAATTATTGGTAAAAATGACATTTCCTGATAAATTAAAGTAATTGCAATTAACCTTGTGAATAGAAGAGTTTGCATTTGAAATACAATGTCTACAACTACAGGAGAAATAATTGACATGATTAAAATTATTTTATTGTAAAGCAGGATGTCGTTAAGAATAAGTAAAGAACTAGGATAAAATTAGTTTGTTGTGTGGTTTGCCTGTTTTACAGTCGACGGGATGATACTGGTCTCGATGAGGTTTTTGAAAAAATCGGAGGTGGTCCTAGCAGCTCAGGGATTACAAGCTGTCTCCACCACAATGAAAGAGCTGATTGAGTTTGTAGATTCCAATCGCAGAACAACAGTGGCACAAGCAGCAGCTGTTAAAGATGCCTTTACCTGTGTTGTCTGCAAAAGTACATATTTTCTTAAATGTAAAATGGGTATAAAACAAATTCAGAATTTTATTTGTCCATAACTGGAAAAAAAACAACCTCTGAGAAAATAAGGTCACAGGGCAATGCTAAAAAGGGCATGGTCTGCCAATTATACATAAAGTAAAACAGATTGAAATTGTGTTGTCAATTGAAATTGAGAAAATGTCAATCTGTTAATTCAGTCATGAAAACAAAGTTGTTTGTTTAGGCATGATCTTCTGATCAAAAATTATTTTCCAAAACTACTTTATACACCTACCCAAAAGTTGTTAAAGATACTGATTATTTAACCATCACTGTCAATTGCTGATCATTTTCCGATGGATGGAGAATCTCAGGTCAGGTGTTTTAAACAACCACAAATATACATACAGTAAATAAACAAACAAACGGTATATGATGAAAGTAGACCTCTACATCATACAGTAATGACAATAAGCAAATGTTGTACTTTTAAAAACATTATTTTTTTATCTATTTTTCAGGTGCAGTGGCTCTTCTTTCTGTCTCTTTCTCTCTTTTCTATCTCATGTTTTCTGTCTCTTTCTCTCTTTTCTATCTCATGTTTTCTGTCTCTTTCTCTCTTTTCTATCTCATGTTTTCTGTCTCTTTCTCTCTTTTCTTCTCTTTTCTATCTCATGTTTTCTGTCTCTTTCTCTCTTTTCTATTTCATGTTTTCTGTCTCTTTCTCTCTTTTCTTCTCTTTTCTATCTCATGTTTTCTGTCTCTTTCTCTCTTTTCTTCTCTTTTCTATCTCATGTTTTCTGTCTCTTTCTCTCCTTTCTATCTCATGTTTTCTGTCTCTTTCTCTCTTTTCTATCTCATGTTTCTGTCTCTTTCTCTCTTTTCTATCTCATGTTTTCTGTCTCTTTCTCTCTTTTCTTCTCTTTTCTATCTCATGTTTTCTGTCTCTTTCTCTCTTTTCTATCTCATGTTTTCTGTCTCTTTCTCTCTTTTCTCTCTCATGTTTTCTTCATCTCATTCACACTCCACCCTTTATTTTGTTCCCTCTTTCTCTCTTTCGTTAATTTAATTATATTAGTTGTACTCTTTGTCAGTATTGGAAAAAATAAACTCACCATTGTAGATGTTGTCTGAAGGTATGGTGGCCTGCTGAGGTTGTATCTGTGTCTTGACAGTTTCTCCTGCATGTATAGGCACAAGTCCCTGCCATGGTCGACTCTGATTTGATCCCACATCCCATGATTGAGCACTGCAGATCTGGAATAACAAGTGCACATGAGTTCATTGGATTTAAATGATACAATAAGGAAATGAAATTGACGTTAATACAATATAGCACATAAAAGATTATTATGTAACATTGTGGACTTTTATGAAGATTATAGAAGACTGGAGGTAGGTTTATTGCTTATTCTCTCACAGACTAGGTAGGTCCAATATGAGTACTCAATCTACTACAAAACAACAAACCCTCTACACGTACAGTATAAGTAAACACTAAACTGACTGTCACTCGTACACAGTTAAATGAGTTTCACTCTAAATTTAATCTCAGCAGCTCTGACTTTCTTATAGTGACCTCACCCCTTATCAATGACCAACCAATTCTTAAACATTCTTTTCCAGACACCTTCCTCCCATCAAAAACCCATCAGAAATGTACATATTCTATGGCACAGGAGGGGAAAGGGACGCACTTAAGTGTGTACACACACACTGGGGAAACAGGGAAAAGTCCAACAGACCCATACAGCGTGGTCAGGGACAGTATGAAGCACAATTAGACCCTGTTCACACCACAAGTCTTAATGCTCAATTCAGATTTTTTGCTCAGATACGATTTTTCACATTACCTTTTAAAATGTGGCCTACATCAGATTTAAAATGTGGCCTACATCAGATTTTCAGTGTGAACTGTTTGTGGTTCCGAACTGACCCGCATGCGCAAAAGAACAACAATAACATCAGCTACCTCCCACGAGTACCGAAGCCATGAGGTAGCGTTGTCAAGGCAGCAATTTCACTGGATCTAAACAAATCAATCTTATTCAGTGGTGGCTTTCTTCTAATCTATTTAAATAATTTTACAACGTTTCCAAGACGTTCGTATATTTGACAGTAATCATACTACAACATATATTCATACCAACACGATCAAATTTGTGACTACAACGTTTTATTTTAGCATGGGTTTCCTACGTAAAAGAGACCAGCATGTAACTTCATAGCGTGTGGTTAAAAACCTTAAATTCACAGACGTGTCTTAGCTTTATGTTTGAGGCAAAAAAAGTCACTTTTAACATTCGCCAGTCTTTGATAAAACGTGAAATATTCACTGGAATTGTGTTTCTTTCTATTACACCTCCCAGGGAATCCGTGTTATGTGGCTAAGTTGCTGCCTAGCAGGTAAAACACGTTTAAATGGCTATAGCCTACATTTTAGTGCTGTCAAACGATTAAAATTTTTAATCGCGATTAATCGCTGAATTCCTATAGTTAATCACGGTTATTTACATATTTTATCATATGATTAAAATTCTATTATTTTGCATTTCTGAACTTTCCAGGAGTCCATATCAATATAAAGCAATTTTTGTGTTGATTGGGATTCAAATGAAAGCAAAGCAAGTTACTTTAATAACTGAACTTTAAGACGTAGGTCTATTTGATTGTTTCAAATCAAATTTCAAAAGATGTGCAGCAGACCTGTAGACCTATATTCTTCAGGGGCCGTATTCACAAAGAATTTTAAGGCTAAAAGTAGCTCCTAAGTGGCAAATTTAGGAGCAAATCCTAGAAATAATAGGCGTGTCACTCCTAACTTTAGGACTCCTAATTTTTTTCACTAAAAGTAATTCACAAAGCATTTTAGACCTAAAAGTAGCACCTAAGTCTGGGACAGCTTAAAAGAAGTCAAGAGGACTCCTAAGACCTATTCACAAACAGCTTTTTGTGGCATTTCACGTTGCGATGTTTTGAAATGCGTCGCCTATGTGGCAACAGGAGCTTCCAATCGCGAGGGAACAATTTTGCATTCATAAAAGGGATGCAATAACGCAACCAACAACAACCAAAACTACTCATTGTTAACATCTAAATTAAATGTAACGTTTCATTGTGAATCAAATTAAAATGGTCTCCTCTTTGCAAACGTAGGCATAGCCTATGGTGACAGATTAATTTAATAATGTTGCAAAGATACTGCATCAATCCGTAGGCCTGTTTCATTAGGCTACTAGGCTATTTGTTTTCCCTTACTCTTTATTAATTTAGGCTAGGCCTTTTTATTCAGTTATTCATCATCTTCCGTCCTTCGCACTACTTGTGTAGCGCACGCATTCTCAGACCTGTCACCTGTCACTCATCATCGTAAGGGAGGTGTTTGGAATCATTCCCGCATTACAATCATCAGCCAATCAAGGTGGTCACTTCAGTCAAGCTCGTGAATGAGTAATGACGTCATCCATAGCAACGAAGACTCACTCTTAGTTTAGTTAGAATGGCGGGAGTGGCGCTGTTCAATGGCGACACGCAGCAGCAGTGCGCGTTATGTTTGTTTGTTTTTAACATTTGTGCGTGACTAGGCTATTAACAGTGCGTGACTACTAACACAGTTCATTGTTTTTAACTCGGCTTCGGAAATAATGACTTACCTCAGGCTGACTGGTTTTCTGCTCATTCTGACACTTTTTGGTCACTTTACGCGGGTGCTCTGTTTGGAGTACCACCTCTGTTACAACCGGGAGTTCCTACTGCTACTCCGGGATACAGGAGGGGGAATCGTGGACCCAGCTGGAATCTTCCCGGCGGAGATCATCGGGCATGGTCCTTCCAAGGGAGACCAGGGGACAAGGCCATCAAAAGGGAGGAAAAAAGCGGCTCAGAAGACAGGGCCACTGGAGGATCCCTCTCCCTTCAATAATCCTCGCCAATGTACAATCCCTCCGGAGCAAGGTGGATGAACTCCAAGCAAATGCCAGATTCGACAATATTGGTGGCCGCCTCCTCAAAAGCTGTGCAGAGCCTCTGTCTGACATACTCACCTTTATTTTTAATAAGTCACTCCAATCACACCAGGTCCCTCATCTCTGGAAAGAGTCGGTGATTGTGCCTGTGTCTAAGACCAAGGGACCTAAATCACTTAATGATTTTAGGCCAGTGGCTCTCATTTCCCTTATTATGAAGGCTTTTGAAAAAAATATAATTTGCCTACAGGGCAGGTAGGGGGGTCGAGGATGCTACAGGCAGCCTGCTCAATTCAGTTTTTAACCACCTGGAAGGGGCAAAATTTTTTGTATGACTACTATTTATTGATTTTTCATCAGCTTTTAATTGTATTCAACCCCATATTTTAGCAGACAGACTTTTAAAGACACACAACATAAACCCAGGGCTAATAGCCTGGTTAGTTGACTTTTTAACCTCCAGATCCCAAAGGGTTAAAGTTAACGGTGTTTTATCTGGCAATATTTTATCTTCTACTGGCTCCCCTCAGGGATGTGTCCTCTCCCCTCTCCTCTTTGTTTTATACACAAATGAATGCCGTTCACAATATGATGGAAGACAGGTTTTTAAGTTTGCAGATTACTCTGTCATTGTGTCTCTTCTCAATAACACCGAGACTGACCATGGACCCATAGTGAATGATTTTAATGATTGGTGTAAGCGCTCCTTTTTAAACATAAACGTAGCAAAGACCAAGGAAGTAATTATTGACTTCAGGAAGCAATGCCCCCCTCTTCCCCCCACTATCATTGATGGTCAACCAGTTGAGGTAGTACAAGAGTACAAGTACCTTGGCATAATTATTGACAGTAAGCTATGTTTTAATTCATACGTACACTAATGCTGTTTGTGCCAAAGCCCATCAGTGCATGTACTTTTACCGCAAACTGAGGAATTTTAACATTGAGTCTGTTTTAACCTTCTGTTTTATCTGCTGGTTTGGTTCTCTGTCCATTAAAAACAAAAATAGACTGGAGAGTATTGTCAGGACATGTAGCAAGATTGCAGGCATCAACTTCTCCTCTCTCTCTCACACCTACACTAAGGCCTAGTCCACACGTACCAAACCGATCTTTTTTCCCTCTGTCTTCCCTGGAACCGTATCAAGAATATTTGCGTCCAAACGGATCCATCTCAACACGACTCAACACGTTACTTCATACCCCAGGCCTATAGGTGGCACTGTGTCTTTACAGAAATTCACCAAAACTTGCAAAACTTGCGCTTTAAAAACAGACAGAATAGGCTATGGCGAAATGGCTAGTGCAAGGAAACCAGAATTGTTTGTGTGGACTGATGGTGAACTGTCAACTGTAGTCAACTGTAAAACTAATAAACTTTATTTTACGGTTTGTGAAGGGTGCAGTCCCGTCCTTTATTTGGCTAACGCAGGTAGGCCTACTAATCACCTTTACTTACTTTGGTTGTAGGATAGTCCGTGATTCACATTAGTTTTGGCTATCACCGCAATTAGGCTACTAAACGCAAGGCTTACCCAAGTTCTAGGCTATTCTGTCGCCACATTTATAATATTGCTATAAAACCTTCGTTAGAAACAGTCAATACTTTTGCCTGCATCAAATCGTGCATTCGCATTCAGTGTGCTACCATCGGCTTAACGTGAGTTCTAAGCGTCTTTGTATGCTTATATCTGATTTCACTCGACTGTGAATGCATGTATATATGTTGTAAGACATGTAAAATAAATGAATGACACTGGCACTACGCACAAATTAATGTCGCCTAAACTTACACCGCACTTTCCTAATAACTTAAGTTCTCTCGCGTCACTGACAGTAGCTAGAATGCATAAAAAAACACCGGGAAAAACAGTGTTCAGTCCACCAAGTCATAAGCTATCGGCGCTGCGCAGCACCAGTTGTGATATTTATCTTAACGGAGTGTAATCGTAGGTAATGTCATGTATGAAAACTAGTATTGTTAGGCAATACTATAAGTGCAAGTCCAGGGCAGCTGAGGTGTGGCGATGACATCATCGATACGCAAGCAGGATGTGCGGTTTCACTGTCTAAACGAACTCAAACGGGCTACGGTTTCAGATTTCTCCACTCTGGGACCAGGTTTCAGAAAAGTGCGGTTTCGGGCAGTGCGTTTACAGGATTCGTTTGGACGCTCGGCCAAGACGAAGCAAAACCTCTGCGTTTAACCTAAAAAGCGTCTCCGTGTGGACAGGCCCTAAAAGAGTGGCAAAGAAGGCCCAATCTATATAGCTGACCCCCGCCATCCCTTGTCCTGCCAGTTTAAGTTATTCCCCTCAGGCCGTAGGTACTCCATGCCCAGATGCAGGTCCAATAGACTCAGAAACTCTTTTATCCTGACTTCCATTTCCATTTTAAACAATCTGCCTGAACTGTTTTAACTACATTTGCGTGTTATGTATTGTTGTATTGTTACATATTGTTGTGTGTCTGTCCTTATGTCTGTCTGCTTGCTGCGCAATTAATTGCCCCTCGGGGACAATAAAGTTACCTTGACCTTGACCTAGGAGTTGTCATTTTTCCTTACTAAGAGTAGGTCTGAAAGGCTTTGTGAATAACTTTTAAGAGAAAACTCCTAGCTAAAATCTTTTAGTGTGATTTAGGAGTACTCCTAGTGGTAAGATAAAAGGCTTTGTGAATACGGCCCCAGAAATATAGCTGATATAAACTGAAATAAATGCTACTGCAGAAGTGCATGCACAAAATGTAGGCCTACACACATTATAAAGGGGATAACAAACAGAATATTCATACTATATTCATTATCTTTGAGTGCAGTTGAAAATAAGGAACTTTTCAACATGAGTGCATTGCCATTTTATAGGCCTACAGTCTATGGTGCACTGTCACTTGCCACACACATCAGCGCCAAAGTTTTTAACAGGCAAACACTGGATGAACAATGGATTTTATGGAGCAGCGTCGACCAAATATAGCCTAACGGCTGTTTCACACAGTTGCGTGCGTTGCAGTGCTGGAGACACATCCCATTCACTTTACATGGGCTCACTTCATCCGTTGCCGAACTGAATTGTGGGTCCGTTGCGTCGCGTTTCTACCATCGCTCGCGTTGAAAAGTTCAGCTGTTGCTGCACCGACAGACGGCACCGGCCAATCAAGCCAATCGACGGATGGCACCAACCAATCAAATTCCGGTTATACTTCAAGTCATTTGCATAGCTACCGTCGGGAACACCCACTGGCATGCGTTGACGGAATGCAACTGTGTGTAGAAGCCGTTATGCTGTCAACCAAACCTGGTTGGGAGCAGGTCATGTGCTAAGTTATAGCTCAAATCGTGTAAAACTACCGCCCACTGACCAATCAATTATCTTGAAAAAGTTATCTCACATGTAGGATTCTGTCATATAGGATTATCATGTAGGATTCTATCATGTAGGATTCTGTCATGTAGGATTCTGTCTTACAGGTGGAGCACCTCCCTACCTCTGCCAGAAACACACTGATACACACGTACAGTACTTACACACACACACGTACAGTATACCTTTCTCCCTTTGACACATATAGTACTTACACACACACGTACAGTACTTACACACACACACACATACAGTACTTACACACACACACGTACAGTACTTACACACATGTACAGTATACCTTTCTCCCTTTGACACATACTTACACATCCCCACCTAGACACACACTGTACGATTCCTCTCTCTCTCTCTCTCTCTCTCTCTCTCTCCCTCTCTCACACACATGCACACAAATGCATGTCACCTCTGAAGCTATGTGTCGCTTTTACACATCTTCAGGGGAGGTGTTTTGTGTCGCTGTTGCCATAGCAGAGATGTCATTGTCTTGACACCGCTTCTCAAGAGCAGCCTTCATGATCAGTGAACACACAGATCACGATCAGTCGGCACACCATTACACACACACACATCACGATCAGTCGTGACACCATTACACACACACAAACATCACGATCAGGCCAAACACACACACACACACACACACACACAACACACACACACACAACACACACACACAACACACACACACACACACACAACACACACACAACACAACACAACACACACACACACACAACACACACACACACACACACACACACACACACACACACAACACACACACACACACACACACACACAACACAACACAGCCCTATCATCAGTGCTGTAGCTTCTACTTCTGTGTGTGGAAAACAGTGGTGAAGTGTGCTGATTTGTTTGCGGGTATTTTATGCTGTGAACTAAACATGAGTGTGTGTAAGGAGTGAGACGGATGTGTGTGAGGAGTCCTCGGCCGATGTGAGTCACTCACCTCACACTCCTCTGGTATTTGTAGTGGAGTCAGTGTGTCTGGCTGTTGCTACTGAGTCCTTACAACAGCTCCAGAAGACTGCAATCACATCACTCTCCTGCTCCTTATTAGGATTCACCAAGTGTAACCCAACGCCTGGGGACACATATTTTAATAAATCACAACCACAACGCTGATAAAAGGCATTCAAATCATAAAGGCATTCAAATGTGGAGCTGGTGCTAATAGACAGTGACTCAGCTGCAGGAGATTTAGTTGAACAATTATGTTGGCCTTGCATAACGAATATTGCAGAAATTATCTTTTTACATAGTGACATAACATCTGACATATTACAAACAGCATTATTTTCATGGCCTGGACCACATAACCAGCCTGTCATTAAGATGGATAGCGTTATATCATCTGTCCATCACGTAAAGCTGTAGAGAAACGCTGGCGTAGCTGCTCAACAACATGGGTCTATAAAAGTCTACAGTAACACGCAGCTCTGACTGAGGTGTTCTCTGCTTCAATCGAGTGCATTTGAGCCGAGGCAGGCACGTCGCTATCACTGATCTGACAGCGACATTAAATTAGTCCAAGTCACAGAGGCGACACCTACAGCGCGATTCATTCATTCAGCGCGCGCCACCGAGACCGACAGCAGCACAGGCTCCCGAGCGGCGGGCGGCCCCTCCCTTCTAGTTCCTTCACGGGCGCTCTGTGGCCAACAACACCGCCAAAACAATTGGGGAATATGTAAAAGGCTGTTATTGTCATGGAGGAGGCACCTGTTTCAACGTGGAACGGTGTCTGAGGAATTTGTGAGAAATGCCTGCGTCCGGGTTCACCGTCAAATAGCTGTTTTCGTCGCAGGTAAGAAAACGTGTCGCCTGTTGCTCTGTGTTCCGAGCCGCGCGTAGTTCACGCGCCTGTGATTGTTGCGCCGCATCTGTCAGTATTTGTCTGATTTAAATTTCTGTCTGACAAAATATCGCTGCTTTTCACTTCTGAAATAAACTGCCACACATAAAGAAAGCCCGTAAGTACCATCCGAGGTAATAACACGACATTCGTCGCATGTGTGTGTCCAACATTTACTACAAGTGCTATTGTATGAAAGTCACAGTTGGGTCCCCACCTCTGTTGTATGTTAACATCGTTTTGATAAAAATAACAAAAATATCGGTGAAAAATTGAAATTGAATTATGTTAAGCTCCTGAGTAACTACTCATTGTTCCTGGGGTGTAGCCTATTGAAATACTCGTGCAATGAATACCTACCCATTCATAATGCACGCTACTTATTGCAGTCAGTCTTCTTTGGGGGTGTGGGGCGTTCTGTGTATGGCGGCGGCGTCCCTGCCCCTGAGGATGAACAACAGCTGCTCCGGCCAGTTAAGAAAATCTGCCGTGCTCATTGGGATACGAGAGCACCGCGTCTGCCAGGGAAGTTCACCTTGGTTACCAACGACTACCGCGGGGAATGCACGGGGGGAGGGGGTACTAGTTTTCGTTGCCTATTATGTCTGTTCCTAACAACTGTACTCTGATATTTCTGTGGCGCCAATTATGACCAGTTGGCCACCAAAAGCTATTATCAAAACCTTTGTAATTCAAGAGGGTGTGATCTAATAATAATATATATTTATTTCAAATTGGTCCTTTTTTCTTGCTGTGCCAAAATGCAAATGACAACAAGTTTTCTGACTTCTTTAGCTGATCCTTACACACTCATTCTCTCTCTCACACACACACTCAGGTAAACTGTCTTATCAGCATCACCATCACATTACCATCAATTTTTGAACTGGAAATATTGTTGTTTGAGGAGGCACTTTGTTTGTTTGTCATTGCTTCAGTGTTGACAAACACCACACACACGCACATAGAGGATCAGCTCTCAACAAAACCACTCAGAGTTGCCAGTTTATGGTGTATGGTGGGCCTCACAGATCAGCCTAAACAGGGGTTTCCACCTTCTAAAAAATAGTCAACAAGTCGCCTGCAGATCACGCGCTAAAAACATCCTCCATTGTGAAGTTTTTAATAGATATTTAATTGTAGACCAGAACCATTTTAAGACTGTACAGTATGGAGGCAGGGGGGTGCTGTGGCGCAACAGGCTACAGTGCCCGTACAATGCACGGGTCCAAGTGCCCACGGGGACCCAGGTTCGAATCCGACCTGCGGTCATATCCCGATCCCACCCCATCTCTCTCTCTCTCCCACTCACTTCCTGTCTGTCTCCCACTCACTTCCTGTCTGTCTTCACTGTCCTGTCAGCATAGGTAAGAAGCCCAAAAAATAAACTTAAAAGAATATATGGAGCCATACATATATATATACATATACATATACACATATATACATATATGCACATACATCTGTAACATTAACTTGATATTGGTGATACCTTACAAATTGTAGCTGAGTTAAATTTGGGTCTTTGGCTCCGAATTCATTTCCCATTCAATCTTTAAACAACAACGGAAGCAGAGCGTATACATGCTGCTCCCACACATGTAAATATGTAAACATGCACAGGAGGGAGTGAGGGTCCTCCATAGCCACACACCACACACACTCATAACTGTGACACACATTTTCCCCAACTGATCATCGTTCTCTCAATGTAATCCTGATTTCTGGCAGATAGCAGACTGTTGTCAGGTCCTCATCAGGTTTATACTTGTCTTGTGAAGTGGTGTCAAGAGAGAGAGACACAAACATAGAGAGAGGGATAGAGAGAGTTTTATTGTAGGTTGCTCATGTTGATGATGGTAAAGAACGCATTAGGGTGGCACATGTTGGCTGGTGATGTTGATGGTGGTAAAGAACGCATTAGGGTGGCACATGTTAGCTGGTGATGGTGGTGTTGATGGTAAAGAACGCATTAGGGTGGCACATGTTGGCTGGTGATGGTGGTAGAGAACGCATTAGGGTGGCACATGTTGGCTGGTGATGGTGGTAGAGAACGCATTAGGGTGGCACATGTTGGCTGGTGTTGATGGTAAAGAACGCATTAGGGTGGCATGTTGGCTGGTGTTGATGGTAAAGAACGCATTAGGGTGGCACATGTTGGCTGGTGATGGTGGTAGAGAACGCATTAGGGTGGCATGTTGGCTGGTGATGGTGGTAGAGAACGCATTAGGGTGGCATGTTGGCTGGTGTTGATGGTGGTGTAGACTCAGGCGCATAATTTGCACGGGGCTTACGGGGGTCATGACACCCCCAAAGCTAATATAACGCCCCCAATATCATCACATCATTCAGATTAATAACCAGATCCAGCTAATATAATACCCCCAATATCATCATATCATTCAGATTAATAACAAAATGAATAACTTTTTATTTTATTTTATTCATTTCATTTGCCAGCATGATAGTATCTTTTTTATTTAAATCATCTGTAATGTACCATACCCCCCCACCCCCGCCCACTGACTACTTGGTATTACCCAACCCGCTTTCTCTGCTGAAAGTTTGTTTACTATTTTGTGCAGTCGCTGGGATGAATGGTTGGAGAAAGCTGACAGTTGCATGCTAACTGGGATGAATGGTTGGAGAAAGCTGACAGGTGCATGCTAACTGAATGGTTGGAGAAAGCTGACAGGTGCTAACTGAATGGTTGGAGAAAGCTGACAGGTGCATGCTAACTGAATGGTTGGAGAAAGCTGACAGGTGCTAACTGAATGGTTGGAGAAATCTGACAGGTGCATGCTAACTGAATGGTTGGAGAAAGCTGACAGGTGCTAACTGAATGGTTGGAGAAAGCTGACAGGTGCTAACTGAATGTGGAAAGATGAAAAATACACTGAAAGGCAGCCAGACAACATTTTTTCAATGTTGGTCGACACCAGCCAAAAGGAGCAAAAATCCTGCCCAAAATACCATTATTGTTAAGTTAGCTGTTAAGTTAGCTGATGATTTGTTAACTGGAGTTGGCTGGCTAGATGTTCATTTGCCAGTGTCCTATGAGGTAAAGCCAGAGGGTGCCAGGGATCTATTGTGTAGAACCAATGTCACTGAATTGTAAGTTAAGTTGTTGTTTGCTCCAATACAGTCACATGTTTGGGGGGGGGGATTGCATAATTTACTTAGAGATGTCATCCATTGACAGCTAGCTGCTATGGGCTAGTTCAGAGGTCACGCCACTCCTTTTGAGTGAGCATGCCGGTACTGTACATACATACACACAGTTAATGATGGTGCATGTGAGTAGGCTTGCCCTTGGGAAACATTGAAACAACATTATTATTAACATTATTATTTTATTAACCCTATGCATAATACATTTGCTGCACGTAGGTGCCAATACAGAGATGCAATTGATTACACTTTTAAGTTCTTTTTTTTTTCATAAGATAGTGAACACACACACAAAATCAATTAAGTGTAAGCTGCCACTGCTGGCAAGTGCTTAAACACTGAATTGAACTACTGCATCATTATGGCATAAATAGTCAAGTGAACAGCTGCATTTACGTTAAGTAGCCTAAGTACATTACATTACATTGCATTTGGCTGACGCATTTTTAACCAAAGCGACTAACAACATGGTAAACAGTTTACGTTTTAAAGCAATTCTCTCAGCAATTTTAGGACAATTTAAAAACGGTAGAGTACAGTAAGAATAAGTGAGTGCTGTTTTTAAACAGTTGAGTGTCCTTTTACACAAGAAAATTATTCCATAAATAAATAAATGAATAAATATGCCGCGAGTTTAAACCCCCCAATGGTAGACCCACAGTTATGCCCTAGTCTAGACTGATTTTATGAGCCGTATATGATTCTGTTTCTCTTGGGGATGTTTTCTGCTCCCGTACATTCATTAGATAGATAGATACTTTATTGATCCCCAAGGGGAAATTCAAGATTAGATGAGAGTTTGGGGTTTGGGCTGTATGTAGCAAACTATTTGCTCTCATTAAACCACTGAAAACAAGAACATGCTTTTATTATTATAATACTCAAGTCTTTAAAAGAATAAGATGAAGTCTTAAAAATATAGTATCAATCCCCATAACAGATGTCCTGATGAAAACGCAGCCCTCCAGAGCAGGGCTTGAAAACAAAATTATTTTTCAAACGCTCCGTTCCGAACGGTTCAGGTAGGCCTATGTTTAACGTTTTCGTTCTTGCATGCGTTCCGCCACCAACATATCGGTCCTGAACGCAAAATATCGTTCGTTCTTAAAGTTCTGGCAGTGTTTGGCGGGCCTATCAAGTCTATTTTTGTGAACTTTACCTTAGAATAGACATACTCATTATTTCCCCTTGATTTAGCCTATACCGTAGCTATGCCCAAAAATAATAAATCACAGGCGGCATCCAAAAACATTCAGATGGGCTATCCATCCCATAGCCTACAGACTTACTCTAGGCCTAACCTATGCCTATAAATAATTTCTTATCAAAAATATTTATGGATACGTGCTAAACTCCTTACCTGGTTGTAGCCTAAGTTTTATCCATATAGAGATCTTCAAAGGCTTGCGCTATAATTCCAACCATGTTTATAAATGAACCTGTCTGTTGCTGACAAGGCCTATCTCAAATTTCCCGTTTAACTCTTCTACATAGAATAGGCTATAATTGCGCAAACATTTCAAATCCCGACTTTAAAACGACAAGGCGTGGACAGGCAAAATAGGCTATTACGCATAGGCTACAAACAATTTCCAAATCAGTTTCAGTAGCTTTACTTGCATCTCTCAACCTGGTGTTGATAACCTGCCTAGGCTATGAAAGTAAGTTAATTAAGGCCTACTTGGTTTACTGACACTTGAGTAGGCTACAATATGCAACCCATTGGCAAGCGTTTACACCTGGAGATGTCCTTTTAGCTCGTGTCATGTTTGCTAGCTTGTGGGCTCAGTTTGTGTAGTGCTACCAAAATCATAGAAATTAATAACATTGTAAGACATTTACCTCTTCTATGATCCAAGAATGATTTTATACGAGTTATTTTTTAACATTTATTTTAACTAATGACATAGAAAACATCCCGAATTCCATCTACATATCGTAATGCACTATGCAAAAAGTTATTTCCAATCGTAGCCGAACACAGTGAGATGCAAGCGTTCCAATCCACTTAGAAATGTTATTACGCTACTCTCACGTCCTTAAAGTGGCAGGCAGTCAATTAGACTTACACACCAACAATGTAATAGCATTAAAGAAAAGTGTAGTCTAATAGTTTAAATCAATATGAAATTACTAGATACTTAGTTGGCTATTATTAGTAATTATGCAAGTCACAGAATATGAATTATTAAAAAGATATGAACTTAATATGAATTACAACATATATGAATGTATTGAAACATATGACATGATGCCATCTCTTTAGGGGGCTGTCTTTTTTAGACAGTTCTACGAAAGGTTATACTGCTTTGTGAATTACCCCAGTCAAAGTATTTACACAAATAAAGGAGGCCTACTTTGACCTTTACTTATCCTTTTTAATAAGCATCAAGATGATCAGTGTAATTTTGGTCTTACTAACCTTAATTACCCTCAATTAAATAATAATAAAATAAAAAAACTAACTATTAAAAACTACTAAACGCAACTATTTTTGCAATTTTCACTTCCTCTCGCAATTTCTTCGCAACAAACAGCTAAAAACACTGCAACTTCCATCGCAATTTTTTAGAAAAGTTGTCGCGAAATCAGGCATTTTAGATCGCAACAATCTCAAAAAATCCTCGCGAAATCCTGGAGGGACTGACATGCACACATACACACCTGCACACACACAAACACACACCTGCACACACACACACACACACACACAAACATGCACACCTGCACACACACACACTTACACACACACACAAACCTACACACAGCTGCACACACACACACAAACACACACCTGCACACACACACACCTGCACACAGACACACCTGCACACACACAAACCTACACACGGCTGCACACACACACACAAACACACACCTGCACACACACACACACACTTGCACACCTGCACACACACACACACACTTACACACACATGGCCGTGATGCCCCTTTGAAAATCAGAGGTTTACAGGCCACGGTGGCCTTGGTGCCCCCTTCTTTCAATATTCTGCTTTGCGTCCGACTAATAACGATTTTTATTTAGCCTGTGGCCTGTCAAAATAATCTTAACATTCACAGCGCAAATTAATTTAGTCTTTTACGCAGTGGAGAAAGTGACAGCACAAGAAAGAAAGTGCGTCCAAATTCACCCATTCTTCTCAGTTGAACTACTTGCGAAGTAGCCTACTCATCATCACACAGACATCACAAGTATCACATGAAAGAGCTTTTTCTCAGCTTTTAAACAATGTTAGCCAATAATTGCTGTGTTGAACGGTTCGCGAGGAAAGTAAATATAATTCAATTTAATCATACATTCTACTGAAGGTTTTGCGTCCATGATCCCCCTACCCATTCATCTCTTATACTTCACAAACCCTTCTTTTAACACATGACAAACCATATATCAAAATAAACAGCAGACCTTACCGAACACAAAGGTGTAAAGCAGTCCCCTGTACAGTTAGCCGTTCCAGAGTAATCCAGTTTTGAATTTGCAGTAAATTTCGACATGCATGGATGTCTCCAAATTTGGGCTTTAAGTTTTACAATGTGTTTAAATTGTTCCACATGATTTCATAACAGGCCAAATACAAAATAAATGTTACAAATATCGCCTAGATATTTGTAAATCAGAGGACAGCTGACTAAGAGTTTGTGAAAGTAGCCTTAATGATCACAAAATGCTAAGCATGAATCTAGGCTATTTGAGTTTCTTAACCCTCTAGGCGCCACGGTCGACTTTAGTTGACAAGATGCGGTACTGAATAAAACGGCCGATTTAGTCAAATAGGGTGTCATATTTCGTTCGACCTCCACTTCACTAGATGGCAGACATGTCATACGTCATCCCGAGTCGAAAAAAGGGCACACTTTAAACAAAACTGTCTAGCTACAGCGCATTGAATCAGTGCGTGAAAAACCGGAGCTAGTGTGTGTGTGAGCCACTTTGTCAGAGCGATATTGTCAACGTCGGCGAGTATTTGCATTAGATTATCGTCTAATGGCATCAAAAAAGTTTACCCGAAATGAAGTGTTGGGTCTTCTATTCGCGGACCCTGATTCTGAAGGGGAATATCTGCCTTCAGAAAATGACGGTGATTCGTTTAGTGAGGCTTCAGATGCGTCCCTGCCTTGCAATGATGCAGCTGGACAAAGTGAGAGTTTACTCCATAGTTTAGCTTACACCAAGCACAAACGTTGAATCGTTTGCCCAATGTCACTGGTGGGAATAATGTTTCACGGGTTCGGAGTGTTCATCGGGAAGTTAGCAGGGTGTTAGTGGTGTGGCGAACGAGGCTGGAGGTAGCATAATGTCCATAGCGCTAGCTTCTGTCTTCTGAACGCCTCTCCACAATCGCGGCGACAGTAACGTGGTGGAGCCTTTGTCTAATGCCACTGGGTATGTTAGACGAGGTCGAAGTGCTCATAGGAAAGTTAGGGGGGAACGTAGTGGCAGTGTGGGGAGTCGCAATGAGAATGACAGTAGACCTAGTCCGAGCTGCGCAAATTCTCTCCACTCGGCGCGCGCGAGGCAGATCTGGCCATGCTGCTCGCATGGTGGAGGTGGTGACACGCTCTCTCCCTCTCCCACCCACACACACACACACACACACACACACACACTAGGTCATGCATAGACTATCACAAGATGATGGGAATGCCGGCCCTGTATGGATAGGGATAGGGAGTCATGTTCTCTACAGCAAAAGGCCTGCTACATAAAAAAAAAAAGTCAGCCATTTATTAGTAATGATTTACACTGTTGATTTGCTATCTATTTCCCTGATCATTTAGGACATACACTATGTGTTCCTTTTTGTGTGTTCATGTCCTTGTGATGTGTGTGTCTTTGTCAGCTAAGAAAAAAAACAAAAAAACATCAACAAAAACAACAAAAAGAAAAAAAATACTAACATTGTCTCTTGTCTTGTCTCGTCATCTCACTCCTGATCTGTGCCTTGCCGTGGCAAATGAGCTTTTGAACTAAACAGGTCTTGTCTACTTGTGTTTGTGTGTCATCTGAATAATATATATGTGCCCCATACATGGAATCAGAGTGCCTACTGTATGTAGTAAATGGAAAATCTCTACAGCAAAAGGCGCCTACCGCTACATGCATTTGGTTTGTTTCTGCCATTTATTAGTAATGATTTACATAGTTTGTTTACTACTTAGTATTTACTTGAGCATTCAGTATTGTGCAATATAGCATACAGAAGGTGAGGGACATTTTGGGGGGAAAGAAGTGGTGCATTTTATCATTCAAACATGCGACTTTTCATGAAAATTCTATAATCCAAGATGGCCGCCACCATATGACTTCATAATATGCAAATTAGATATAAACATTTAATCCCTACATAAACTTTGGGTCATCCTTAATATTTCTCTAATTTACAGAAAGTCTCTATCTCTTATCACTTTTAAGATATAGCCTTTTGTAATGAAGATGTCAAAATCGAACGTTTTGAAAAAACCCCTCTGGCGCCTAAAGGGTTAAAGCTGAGCTGTGCTTAAATTGTTCAATACATGATTTCATACCAAGCCAAATATAAAATAAATGTTAGATATAGCCTAGATATCTGTAATTATCAGATGATCAGATGATTTACAGTTCTATGTAATGTCATGTTTCATGTTTTTGTAATGTTTCATACAGTGATGCAGGTCTACTGCAGTGAATAGGCTAAATACAACTTTGATCATTTTTATATGCTACTACTGTATAGTTAACTTTGGCCTTGGTGCCCTGACATGTGGCCTTTGTGCCCCCCACCAAATATGCCCAACTGAAGGCCAAGTGGCCTTGCCCCCAGAATGGTGAAATTCCAAGCATAGAATATGTGTTTGCAATATAGGCTATGAGTCCAATATTCAATTATGTGTGCACTGTTGAGATGGGGACTGTTGTTTTCCAAATTGTGTTCCAAACTCCGACCCCTACAACCCTTACAGGTCTGTGTTGGAGGTCTATGCTGCTTTCCTGGTGGTTGGTGTGTGTGTGTGTGTGTGAGGTGGTTGATGCTGCCTTCCTGGTGGCTGGGGTGTGTGTGAGTGAGGAGGTCTATGCTGCCTTCCTGGTGGATGGGGTTGGCCTAAAGCATCTGCCAGAGTAATGAATGTAAATCTGAGCGCTTAACGGAGAGGGCTGGGCCACTGCCATCACCAGCTGGGTAAACAGGGCGGCATGTGGCTAGGATTTGGACCAGCCCGATCCGCAGGGACAACAGGCTTAGCACAGCTCAGATATGGCCCCTCTCAGCCACCATACCCCCACACAGCACACTGTCAGGGCCAACAACAGCAGTGATGCTGCCAATACCCCAGCCCATGTGCAGGCCCCAGGCTAGGGTACATCTTACATCTTAATGTCTGACGTCAGTTAGTCTTTATTCTTTATTTCAAGGATAGCCCCTTGAGATGTACCATCTCATTTTCGAGGGGGTCCTTACAATAATGACAAACAGTACAAAGATAATAAAGAGTAAGTACTAAACTCCCCCATCCCCACCAGCCAGTATTACACAAACGGGGTATAATGATAATAATAATAATAAGCTTTATTTGTATAGCACCTTTCATACACAGAATGCAGCTCAAAGTGCTTTACATTTAGAGCATGTAACACAATAATAGAGTCAGTCAGTCATTATCAATCACTTTCACTTTTCTTCAATGCTGTGGCCATTTATGATCCAATCAGCAACATATCATAAATATAGCAAATAACATATAACACAGTTATTAGAGAAGAGTCAGTCATTCCCCTTTGTTGCTGTGGCCGTTTATGATCCAATCAGCAACATATCAGAAATACTATTATACTACTATAGATATATAAAGGCTTTGCTAACAAATGCCTAGGCTAACAAATGCTTAGGCCCCGTTGATGCGGACTCCAAGCAGCCAGCAGTAGCTTGTTCTAAGCATATGTCGCAATTATTTGACTTTATGCACAGACATTCAAGACTGGCAGCCTTAACCCTTTACCCCCCACAAGCACGCCATATGGCTCCTTCAAATAGAGGTGAATTTGTACACATAAGCATACAGTACTATACACCCATATGAATACATTTGCTTGCATGGACAAGTAAGGTATACAGTACATATTTGTACACAAATACACGTGCATATACATATACACACAAAATTTGTACACAGATACACACATACAGTACAGTAGATAAAAGGAAAGCAAGTATGAGTAGAATGACTCCTTGAGAGAAAAGGTAAGACAGATCAGAAACAGGAGCAGGATGTTAGAAAATGTGTAGTTAAAGATGATCTGAAGATATGAAAAGAGGTTATCGATAGGGATCGACCGATATATCGGGCCGATATTTGCGTTTTTTACGTGTATCGGCATCGGCCGATAAGCGGCTGCGTTCACCGATAGTTTTTTCCCCCGCATTATTTACATACAGGCATCCACAGGCAGCTCTGTGTTGCTGGAGACGCTGCAATTGCAGACTGCCCCTCCCCCACAAGCAGAGTGCTGAAAGCCTGCTCTTCAAGACAACTTTAAACTTTCAAAGCATCTTTTAACTGTTTGACTTAGCTGAAATATTGCCATACACTTTGAAGGTGGAAGCAAGTTTGTGGGTCCAAATGGAAAACGCGAATGATAGATAGATAGGTAGGCTACTTTATTTAATGCTTAATGCCTCGTTTATAAACCTCATGGTGACGCCTCTCCATCTTT
The DNA here is from genome assembly GCF_018492685.1 of Alosa sapidissima. Lineage (NCBI taxonomy): Eukaryota > Metazoa > Chordata > Actinopteri > Clupeiformes > Clupeidae > Alosa > Alosa sapidissima. The sequence goes on along the minus strand of NC_055977.1, from coordinate 167,191 downwards.
CTGACCACTTCTTCATCCAGTTCAACGTTCATCCAGTTCAAGACGGCTTTCTACAATGACAAAATCAACAGCACTACAGACACTTGAAAACTTTTCTCAACCTTCAAATCGCTACTCAACCCTCAGCTGCCTCCTCCTCCATCCAGCCTTACTGCAGATACCCTCGCCTCATTTTTTACAAACAAAGTGGCGGCAATCAGCAGTCAATTCTCTACATGCCCACTCAACGCATCTGACTCAGATACCGCACTCCTACAACCTCTAGGGACTGCTGGAACATCTTTTTCAGCATTCACGCCTCTCTCCGAGAGTGAAGTATCTAGACTCCTGACATGCAGCCGTCCTACCACATGCTCGCTGGACCCTATACCTACGAGCCTACTTCAGTCCATCAGCCCGACCATCGCTCCAGCTATCACACATGTGATCAATGCTTCGCTAACCTCCGGCACATTTCCAACAGCGTTCAAAATGGCCCGGGTAACACCGTTACTTAAGAAAGCTTCTCTCAACCCTGCTCAAGTCGAGAACTACCGCCCTGTCTCACTCCTGCCTTTCCTATCCAAAGGCATTGAACGAGCAGTCTCCAAACAGGTCTCTGACTTCCTTTCACAGAACAACCTTCTGGATCCAAATCAGTCTGGGTTCAAAAGCGGCCACTCTACCGAAACGTCTCTGCTGTCTGTAACAGAAGCCTTAAAAGAAGCCAGGGCGACCGCTCGGTCATCAGTACTCATTCTGCTTGACATATCGGCTGCCTTTGACACGGTTAATCACTGCATCCTTCTCTCTATACTCGCTAACATGGGAATCTCCGGTTCTGCTCTTTCCTGGTTTGAATCCTACCTCACAGGACGCTCGTTTAACGTATCATGGCTTGGTCAGCTATCTGCACCTCACCATCTCACCACAGGGGTCCCCCAGGGCTCAGTGCTGGGCCCCCTTCTCTTTGCTATCTACACCACCTCCTTGGGACAGATTATCCGTTCGCATGGCTTCTCATACCATTGCTATGCAGACGACACACAGCTCTATCTGTCCTTTCCACCTGATGACCCCTTGGTTTCAGCACGGATCTCGGATAGCCTCTCAGACATAGCTACATGGATGAAGGCACACCACCTCCAGCTGAACCTCTCAAAGACTGAACTGCTGGTCCTCCCAGCTAAACCTACCATACACCACGACATCAACATCAAATTTGACTCCCTGTCTGTTTCACCTACCAGGACTGCAAGAAATCTAGGAGTTGTCCTCGACAACCAACTAAACTTCTCAGATCATGTTGCCTCAGTTGCCCGGTCATGCCGTTTCGCACTCTACAACATACGGAAAATCAGGACTTACTTGACTCAAGATGCTACCCAACTTCTGGTTCAGGCAATAGTCATCTCACGACTCGACTACTGCAACGCCCTCCTGACAGGTCTCCCAGCCTGCGCAGTGAAACCACTTCAGATGATCCAGAACGCGGCGGCGCGCCTGGTCTACAACCAACCCAAAAGGGCACATGTTACCCCGCTGCTCATCCAGCTACACTGGCTACCTATGGCGGCCCGCATCAAATTCAAGGCTCTAACGCTTGCCTACAAAGTAGTCTCCGGTTCTGCTCCCACCTACTTGAATGCCCTCATACAGACATATACACTACCTCCAGACCGCTGCGCTCCTCAGACGAACGACGTCTAGCTCTGCCACTGGTACGCTCAGGCCAATCCAAACTTTTCTCATCTGTTGTTCCTCGTTGGTGGAACACACTGCCAGTTCCTAGAAGGGCAGGGACATCCCTCTCCATTTTCAAAAAACTCCTGAAGACCCAGCTCTTTAGAGAACATCTCCTCTCATAGCAACACTTACAACAAGTCTTGCTGATCCTAGCACTCACCAGCCGTCTTAAACTGACACGTAACTGATAAAAACAGCACTCACTGATGCACTTATTCTTACTGTACTCTAATGTTTTTTAAATTGTCCTAAAATTGTTGTGAATTGCTCTAAAACTTAAGGCGAGACACTACAGGTGAATAGGGTAAAAATTTTAAATAATAGACATCACCATGAAACTTTCTCAGTTGATTACTTACACAAGTATGAACAAAAAATGTATTACAAGTTTTTGAAATTCGAATGTTTAATTATGCAAATTAGGCATTCTCTCATTAAATATGCGCAAATTTGCATATATTTTCGGTAGATAGATCTGAACATATGATAAAGCCTGGTACAAAATTAGTCTTTCATTTTGTTTGCATAGAAGATAAAAATAAAATTACAGAGGGATTTCAGGATATCTGCTTTCATTACCTAGGAAATCAGAATATACTGTCCATAGCCTTAAAAAATCGATTTTTGCCATATATTTTTGATTAAAATGTCACATAAATCAGGCCAGGAATGATTTATTAACAAATCCCTCTGTAAATATCTTCAGAATACTGCTAAGTGTATATCTGGAAAGTTTGGTGTACATAGGTGCTACATAGGCTGAGATGTTTCTACTGGAAAATGATAAAAACTCAATTTGAGAAAACAGCCTTGGAACACAGCCAAGAGATTCCGTTCTCAGCCTAGACTCACCTTTGAACTTTCGCGATTAGTTGCGGTTACAAAGGAAGTGTCCATATTTGGATAGCACAACGTCATGCAGGAAAAACAGAGCTTTCCAACGGTACTACACATGTTATGTTTTGTATCACGGTCGCGGTAGAACGTTAGAATCGCATGAAACGTTAGAAGACTAACTTTTGGTGAATTTACGAGAAATATACAGGCGCGAGTAGACAAAATGTAATGAAATAAACACCTAAATGTGTAAATCGGGCTTTGTTGTTGTAGTAGTGTGAAAGAATACATGCTAAGGTAGCAAATTAGCCCAAAATCTCGAAATTGACCAGTGCATGAAAAAACGATGTTTTCACCTGCCGTGTCTCGCCTTAAACTGTTTACCATGTTGTTAGTCGCTTTGGCTAAAAATGCGTCAGCCAAATGTAATGTAATAATGTAATGTAATGTAATATAATTTAGGGAGCTGCAAATAGCTAAGTTGTAGGCTATCCATATGCATGCGGTCCTAAGTGGTATTAATGATGAATTTAGTTTAACATGTTGGCTGTGATGAATATATTTGATTGAATAATGAACTAGGCCTACATGGATGCAAGATATCTGAAGTGAGATGTTGATGTTGATGATAATGATGAGAATATGTCCCTAGATTAATATATGTCCTCTGTTCTCTAAATATTGTGCTTTTACTATTTTCAAATATGACATAGCCTCTTAAAACATTTTTTGTGACTGTATGTTTCTGTATACAAATATGGTTATATCACCTGTACATGTTTGTATATGTTTGTATATAATTGTAATGATTTGTGATGTAATTTTGTAATTTTGGTGATTCGGATATGTGACCCCGAATGCACTCATATGTCTTGGGGTTATTGGGTGATTGGCAGGTGAGCCTATAAATGGCCGCTGTGCCTTTTTTTGACGCGTCACGTACAAGGAATACTGATGAAGGGCTAGACCCGAAACGTTTACCCCTTGTTTATGTGGCCTGTAAGTTTTTTCGGCTTTTTGAAAAATACACTGTTGGAACTACTCAGCCCCTGTGTGCGATCTCCCCTTTCTTCACTTGAGTATTACGTTTTTTGGAGACTATACGCACCGGGCGACACCTCAACACTAGACGAAAGGCGCAGACGCCACACTTCACCTCTGACTGAATTAATATGAAATTTAAAAGATAGCTGGGAATCAAGCCAGAGGCCTAGATATTTAAATTCTTCAACTTGTCCTATTGTTGTTCCATCTAGAAGGCTAATGGACCAGTTATTTAACAGCGAAGGATCAGGTCGAGTGCAGAACAACATATTATATGATCTTCTTCAACATATTATATGACCATCTTTGAACCAGATTGAAATCAGATTGTAGAGAGTGTTGAATTTGTGAGATATCAGATCAGGAAGAGTATAATACAGTGTCATCTGCATATAGATGAAGATAAAGCAGTCAGAACAGATTTGAGGGAGATTAATAAAGATTGAGAACAACAGAGGACCTAGGGAGGAGCTCTGTGGAACACCTCTATCAATTATCTTCAAATCTGATTGACTTCCCAGAAAGGAAATATACTGACTTCTATGATGAAGAAATGAATTAAAAAATAATAAAGAGTTAGTGGAAAGACCAATAGTATACAATTTGTCTAAAAGAAGATAATGATCAACCATATCAAATGCTTTTGAAAGGTCAATAAATATAGCACCTGTAGGCATATTGCTGTCAGTTGCTGACAGTATATCATTTGTAAATTTTAAAAGAGCCGTGTGTCACGGTTGCAAGGGGAGAGCTTGACCCAAACACAGGGCAAAGTACGGCAAGGCAAGGTAATCTTAGAATTGCTAGATTTTTTAATCCAAACTGAACAAACCGTGTGTAACACAACACACATTGACTAATAACCGACAAAGACTGAGAGGAAACATAGGGTTTACATACACAGGGGTAACAGGGCACAGGTGGACAATGATCAAGGTAAAACAAGAGACAGGTGGAAACCATAATTAAACTAACAGACTAAAGAGGATCAGGTGAGGGGCGGAGACACAGGCACAGGGAACAGAAACACATGGCAAAACAAACAAAGGAGCACATGGCACAGGACACAGGAAGTAAACAGCAAACCGGAAGACACAAGAGGAGCAGACATGAAGGAAAACACTAAACAGGGAAAACAAAACATGACAGGACCCTTACACCGTGGTGGTTGAATGGCTAGGTCGAAAACCTGATTGGTGTGGAGATAGTATATTATAGTCTGTAAGATATGTAGATAATTGGTTAAATATTAATTTTTCAAATATTTGATATAAGATTATATATATTGATAATCGAGATTGGTCTATAATTATTGTTGTCTGAGGTGTCACCTCCTTTATGAAGAGGGGTTAATCTAGCACTTTTCCATGAAGAGGGTGTTTCACAAGTTGCAAAGGATAAATTAAATAAGTCAGTCAGTGGAAATGACAAAACGTGAGAGGCAAGTTTAAAGAACTTAATTTCCAGACCATCTGGACAAGCACTGCATCCAGAGCTTAGATTATCAATAACCCACTGAACATCAGTTGGAGAGATAGTTTTAAAACAAAAGGAGCTGCCACACCTATTCTGAGTCGATGTAAGATCAGAGTATGCGTAACCAGACAGAGAGCTGCCAATAGTGGAAAAGTGCTGGCTAAATGCCTCTGCAATTAATAAAGGTTCACTCACAGTTTGATTGTTTAATCTAATATGCATTGTAGGGCTTTTTGTGGATCTATTGGTTATATTGATTCTCTTCCAGAATTTCTTTGGGTTCTTAAAATCAGTTGCTAAGCAGTCCTTATAATAATTTGCCATTTCTTGTATTGGTTTTACATTTATTCCTTAACTCCTTGTAAGCATTCCAGTCAGCAGAATCCTTTGTTTTACGGTATTTTTTCCAAGCCTCGTCTCTTTGTTTGAATAAGTGTATGAGATCTCCCTTGATCCAAGGTAAATGTCGACCCTTGACCCTAATTGATATCCAAGGAGCATGTTTATCAATAATGTCAACAAACTCGGTATAAAAGAAATTCCATGCATCTTCAACAGATGGAATTAACTGAAATCTCTCCCAATTTATATTTATATGTCCTAAATGAAGTGTTCAGGGTTCATTTTATGACATTTTTAATTTCTTACTTTAATCAATTTAGGAGGAAGATAAGGCACTTTGGTTTTTTGTGTATTTGGAAAATCAGAGTGGTCACTAAAAGAGTCAGGTAAAAACCCCAGATTGTAAAATTCTGCCAGGATGTGAGACTAAAATCCATTCAAGCAAAGAAGAGGAACTGGGACCGACTCTAATGGGTTCAGTTATGAGTTGAGTTAGATTTATACTATTAAAGAGATTGCGATCTTTTTGAGAAGAGCGATCCGGCCAATTAGAGTTGAAGTCACCTAAAATGATCTTTTCATTGGAGCAGTCTAAAGAATTAATGTTAGACAAAATACAATCAGTAGTTTCTGCTGGAGCAGATGGAGGTTTATAAATATTTCTAATGATTAGTCGTTTATTTTCATGAAAAATGATTTTAACGAAAAGGGCTTCAAAATGTCGAGATTCTCATTTGGAAGAACACGTTCAGCAGTCAGAGTTGAGGATACAAATGTTAGTAGGACTGTAGTCCTTTTGATGGAAGAGAAAATTCAACCTGAGAACTCCTCAGAGTCTCTAAATGCTGGTCCCTGGGGTTGGATAGCTAAGGAACTCTCTAACCACCCACCACCACCACTATTAAACATCTCTAACCACCCACCACCACCACTATTAAACATCAGCCTCTGAATGCCCCCCCCCCATCAGACGCTGAGTGCGGTTTCGTCCTCTCCAGTATAGTGTAACGGATGCCAGCTAGCTTAGCTGTGCGTGTGGAACGTTGCTCACTCCCCGACGCCTCAAGAGTGCTGCTGGCATGCGAGCTAGCAGCCTGGGCTTTTAGCTCAACTGTCAGCACGCTCGCCTCCCGATCCGAGGTGCTGCTGTTCACGGGTTCGAGTCCGGGCATGTGCAGGGTAGGGTTGTGCCAATCGTGATGGTTGACAAACATCACGATGGGAAGCAACCATCGTGATACCACGCCCCCACATGCCAGGCACTAATTCCTGCCGTAGGCTAAAACATAAAAAAAACCTTTCCCTGGAAATGAAATTGATGGGTACTATGTAGGGTACTTCAGAGGCTGTCAGCCAAACAGTGCAAAAATAAAAGATTTCTTAGATGTGAGACTGCCGTTTTGTTCAAAGAATTCCTGATTGCAACGTGAATGTGTTATTGTCTTTTTTTACATGTCTCGCAGTAGGCCTATAGCCTACAATGAATGTAAAATATGTAATGTTTTAGCAGAAAATAGTCCTAATGAATGATTATTGTTACGACTAAATTCTAGCTCTAAGATTTTTGCGAGGCTACAGCACTGAAGTGCCAAATGCATCCTTCTCCACCATGTTCAAATAAATCATTTCTTTCGTTATTGTTATAGGATACAAAGATATCCATCTTTCACTGTAAGGCTGTGCAATGGGTAGGTTAACTGTATAAAACACTATATCTTGCCTTGACATAGTTTGAATCAGTCTGTCAACTGGCTTGAGAATCTGACCAAATCTAGACCTCACCTGTGTGGATGTACTAGGATTTTCAGACTGTGAGACATATGATACTGTGTCAACATTGTTCATGTCATTAGCTTTGTCTGTCTGTGTATATTAATATATTACTAATATATTAATTAAGCTTAACCAACTTTATTATAAGGGGCCCCACGCTGATAGCTATATATTACTAATGTTAATTAAGATTACTCAACTCAACTTTATTGTAAGGGTCCTATGGGGAGTGGTTCATATTGGGATAGGCAGAAGCACAGTTTAATAACAATTAGTTAAATAATAATATGTCATTAACTTTTATATTAACATATAGTTTGTAAATAAACATTTAACATTTAAATGATGTAAGAAATAACTGTTAATTAGTGCCAAAAAGACATGTAGTTAACTGTTAACAAATAGTAATACAATATTAGTTAATAGATTGTTTTATTACATTACATTACATTACATTACATTTGGCTGACGCTTTTTAACCAAAGCGACTAACAACATGGTAAACAGTAAGTTTTAGAACAATTCTCACAATTTTAGGACAGTTTAAAAAAAAACATTAGAGTACAGTAAGAATAAGTGCGTCGGTGAGTGCTGTTTTTAACAGTTACTTGTCAGTTTAAAACGGCTGGTGAGTGCTAGGATCAGTAAGACTTGTTGTAAGTGTTGCTATGAGAGTAGATGTTCTCTAAAGAGCTGGGTCTTCAGGAGTTTTTTGAAAGTGGAAAAGGATGTCCCTGCCCTTGTAGGAACTGGCAGTGTGTTCCACCAACGAGGAACAACAGATGAGAAAAGTTTGGATTGGCTTGAGCGTACCGGTGGTAGAGCTAGGCGTCGTTCGTCAGAGGAGCGCAGCGGTCTGGAGGTAGTGTAAGTCTGTATGAGGGCATTCAAGTAGGTGGGAGCAGAACCGGAGACTACTTTGTAGGCAAGCGTTAGAGACTTGAATTTGATGCGGGCCGCCATAGGTAGCCAGTGTAGCTGGATGAGCAGCGGGGTAACATGTGCCCTTTTGGGTTGGTTGTAGACCAGGCGCGCCGCCGCGTTCTGGATCATCTGAAGTGGTTTCACTGCGCAGGCTGGGAGACCTGTCAGGAGGGCATTGCAGTAGTCGAGTCGTGAGATGACTATTGCCTGAACCAGAAGTTGGGTAGCATCTTGAGTCAAGTAAGTCCTGATTTTCCGTATGTTGTAGAGTGCAAAACGGCATGCCCGGGCGACTGAGGCAACATGATCCAAGAAGTTTAGTTGGTTGTCAAGAACAACTCCTAGATGTCTTGCAGTCCTGGTCAGTGAAACAGACAGGGAGTCAAATTTGATGTTGATGTCGTGGTGTATGGTAGGTTTAGCTGGGATGACCAGCAGTTCAGTCTTTGAGAGGTTCAGCTGGAGGTGGTGTGCCTTCATCCATGTAGCTATGTCTGAAAGGCAATCCGAGATCCGTGCTGAAACCAGTGGGTCGTCAGGTGGAAAGGACAGATAGAGCTGTGTGTCGTCTGCATAGCAGTGGTATGAGAAGCCGTGCGAACGGATAATCTGTCCCAAGGAGGTGGTGTAGATAGCAAAGAGGAGGGGGCCCAGCACTGAGCCCTGGGGGACCCCTGTGGTTAAATGGTGAGGTGCGGATAGCTGACCAAGCCATGATACGTTTTATATTTGTTAAAACATTAACATACAGATTTTATGTAATCAACTAATATTTAATTAATGATGAAAAAACTATTAACTTGTTCCAAATAGATATTTTAGTAATTAACAAATATTAACAAAGGATTAGTTAATGACTAGTTTGCTATTTATTATGGCACCTTATTATAAAGTGTTACCAAAATGTTTTGTCTTGTTCTCATCTCTCGTCTCTTGGGCTGAGTGTTTCGTCACACCCCTACCACTTAGCCTCGTTGAATGTCAATTGGCCATATCATCGTTTTTTTGGCCATATCATCGTATTAGCCATATCATCGTATTTTGGCCATATCATCGTATTTTGTTGCATATTCTGTATTGTAGCTGCATAGACATGAGAATCATTATATATACATCATACTACAAAACACTGACACTTTATTTGGGAAAGGATTCCCCACAAAACTCATGCTTAATCCCAGGTTTCAGCCTAGAGATTTCTTTTTTATCCAAAGCATCCAAAGATGTCAATTATTACCAGGCCAGTTTCAATGCAGGGTTACATGTCTTCCTCAAGGTCACAATGCAGGGTTACACGTCTTGCTCAAGGCCACAATGCAGGGTTACATGTCTTGCTCAAGGTCACAATGTAGGGTTACATGTCTTGCTCAAGGTCACATTGATGGTAGCCAGGAATGGAGCCAGTGACTGGTTTCGACTTAGCCACTACACTAGCACCAGCCCAAAGCTGGATCCTATGGTCCTGTAGAGTCTGCTCTGGATCCTATGGTCCCGTAGAGTCTGCTCTGGATCCTATAGTCCCGTAGAGTCTGCTCTGGATCCTATGGTCCCGTAGAGTCTGCTCAGGGCCCAAAGCTGGATCCTATGGTCCTGTAGAGTCTGCTCTGGATCCTATGGTCCCGTAGAGTCTAGTCTGGGGATCCTATGGTCCTGTAGAGTCTAGTCTGGGGATCCTATGGTCCCGTAGAGTCTGCTCAGGGCCCAAAGCTCTCTCAAACATTTCCCAACCCTGAACTCACACTACACTGACTTTGCACTAATTCACTCCTCAGCACTCATGACCCCCCCCCCCCCACACACACACACCTACATGACTTTTAGCACTTTTACATCCCTCTCCCTGTGCTACAGACCTTTTATTTATTTTCTTATTTCATCACACGTCAAAACACACACATATCTGACTTTCTCCAACATTTGCACATCTCCATAGAACGTTTTATTTATTATTTTTGATTTCTCCTCCATCTATCTACCCATGTCTAGCCTTTCTGCCCCCCCCCATCCCCAACACACATACAAAAAACACACACACTTACATCATCACTGTCATCACCTCACATACATACAGCACACTGTTTGCTACAATAAGCCTCCTCTACATACTTGCTGCACACTGCCCCCCCCCTCCCTACATACACAGCACATTGTCTTCAGGATCTTCTCCAACACACATCCTCTACATACTTACAGCACACTGCCCCCACCTACCCACACGAACACTACACACACACACACAATCACTGCTCCACTCCCCTCCTGCCCACACACACATCTTCACTGTCATCACTCACATACATCATACATACAGTACTCTGCTTGCAATAGTAAGTCCCTTCACCATACTTGCAGTACATTGCCCCCCCCCCCTCTCCCCTACATACACAGCACATTATTTCATCAGGAAGCTTCTCCAACACACATCCCCAACATACTTGCAGCACACTGTCCCCCCCCCCCCCCCAATACACAGCACATTGTCTTATGAGGAAGCTTCTCCAACACACATATTGCACACTGCCCTCTCCCCACATACACAGCACACTATCCCATCTCCCCTGTCATCCCCCCAACACACACACCAAGACCCCTGGCAGTTGGGTTAGCCCCTTGAGCCGTGGATCTGCCCAAGGTTTCTTCCTTGGTAAGGGAGTTTTTCCTTGCCCCTGTTGCTCTTGGGTGCTCCTTGTTGGTGCCCCCCCCATCCCAATTCTCCCCCACCTTTCTTATGCAGCCCTTGCCACTTAATCTACTAAACCCCTCTTCTACTGCACTTTTTACCCCCCCCCCCCCCCATAAATGCACAAATAGGCTGACACCAGACATAATTTCACTGCATTTCTTACATCCAGTAACTATATGCATGTGACAATAAACTTCCTTGTATCCTTGTTCTGGGGTGCGTTTCCCAAAAGCATAGCTAACTACGATGCATCTACTGTTCTGTTCTGGGGTGCGTTTCCCAAAAGCATAGTTCTGGGGTGCGTTTCCTAAAAGCATAGCTAACTACGATGCATCTTCCAATGATGCAACGATGGCAAATCTGAGTTGACAGTATTTGAGTCACACGTTACAGATACGTTAAAAATACAGAAATACGGTGTTGATATTCGGTCGTATTTCGGTCAGATTTTAGTGAGAGCTAACAAATATGGTCTTATTTTTTAATTTTCCAAAATTAAAAACGTGATGTGACAATATGAAGCCTCATAGTTAGCACTCTACCATAGTTAGCATAAACATGCTACATAACAAAGAGCAGACACATACCAACTACATACACATGCTATAATGGTTAGCAACTCTGCTTTTGGGAAACAGATCCCTGTAATGCTATCATAGTAATAATGGACCCCTGTAATGGTATCATAGTTATATATTATGTAGTACAGTTATGTAGTATATTATAACTCTGCTATTATAATTATATAGTACGTAGTATAGTTATGTAGTATAGCATTACTCTGCTATTATAGTTATATAGTATGTAGTATAGTTATGCAGTATAGTTATGTAGTGTATTATAACTGTGCTATCATAGTATGTAGTATAATTATGCAGTATAGTTATGCAGTATAGTTATGCTTTATAGTTATACAGTATAGTATGTAGTATAGTTATGTAATGTAGTATAGTATGTAGCATAGTATGTAGTATAGTTATGTAGTATAGTATGTAGTATAGTAATGTAGTATAGTATGTAGTAGTAGTTTATAGTATGCAGTAGTTATGTAGTATAGTAATGTAGCATAGTTATGTAGTATGTAGTATAGTTATGTAGTATAGTATGTAGTATAGTATGACTGCTTTGGGAAAACGGACCCCTGCAGTGCATGCTGGGAAGCAGAGGAAGGGCTTCTGGAAAACATGCTAGTCTGGCAACATATGGGAATGAAGTACAAGTGTGTGTGTGTAACAGAGGGAGAGAAAGAGTGTGTGTGGCTGTATCTGTTTGATCGTTGTGACGTAAATGTAATTTTCCCTTTCCATATTTAGCCCCTGCTGTGTTGTTATTTTCATCAACAAATCTGTGAGTGTGTGTGTGTGTGGGGGGGGGGGGGGGGGCGGGGGTACATGTGTGTATACATGCATGTGTGTGTGTATTTGTGACCATATGTCATGCCGGTGCATGTTTCTGTATCTCTGTGTGTGTGTGTGTATGGATTGCCTCATGAATGACAGAGGGTCGTTGCTCCTTTCTGCTGGTTAACATGTACACAAGGAACTCCTCCATATCACACAATGCCTTTCACACACACATGCACACACACACACCATGGTCCTTACACTGCAGGTATAAGGATAGGCATAATAGGGCTTAGCGGTCACATACGTAGACAGCACTTTTTAGCTCTTATGTCCACAAATATGTTCACTGCTGAATTGGGGGTGTTATGGACATGTATGGGGGTACTAACACTGCCATCTGGTGGTGTCAGAAGTTTCTAACTAACTACGGTCAAAATTCAAAATGGCGGAGAAGACAAGGAAGATTCAAGTGGTAGCTCCATACACAAACGTCGACCAGGTAAGAAGTTCTGTCATTTTTTATGGCTTATTCTGACAGATATTTATAAAAGCCTTGTACATTTGTCATGACATGCAAATTTGAACAAAAAAGTGTAGAAATAGCAGCTTTGTAGGTCGCTAAACATGAAGTACTTGTGGACTGATGCTCCTCGAAACAGCTAATATGCTAGTAAACATGAACATATGTAAAATGAGAAAAAAGCTAACTCTGATGCAGCTAAAAACTGTACATGGTCCCAATGAATTAAATAACAATTAAATCACCAATTACATACATACATACTTAAATTAGTTGGGTTTAAAATGTTAGTAAAAATGTAATATGCTAGTAAAAATGTGCACATGTTTAGCTAGCATATTGTCTCATTGTAATAAATAAACAAATAAATAACCCTAACCCAAAAAAATAATGCAAACCTACATACATACATACATAAATTAAATTAATTTGTATTATATTTGTATTATTGTATAATTGTGTCATGTTTTTATTTCCAGAGCGTATTTCTGTGCTGATGATAGATATGGTAGAGTGCTAACTATTTGATGATCCCATCCTGGATGACAATTACCAACCATCACCAAGCCGCAGTGAGGATGAGGGTGACACTAGTGATGATGAGGACCCCATTCCTGAGCCCACTGTCCACAGCAGAGGACGCAAACGTCTCCGTAATGCAGATAATGGTTAGCCAAGACCCACTACAGTGGGTCCCAGTTAAGTTTGGACGGGTTCCTTCATGAATCACGCACCCCATTTTCTCAGCAGAAATGGCACAAACTGCAGTTGACACAAACAACCACAAGGTGTCACTTGGGAGTTCTGCCACTACTATTTTTGATGCGACTTGACTTAACTGCTTCCATGACGCAGTGAGCCATTACCAAACATATATGATAATACAATAGCGTGAGTTTATATCTCTTATAACCTATTTGTCATGATTACTTATAGGTTTGATAGTGTAACGATAAGCGCATGAGACTTTCAGCGGGGGCACGGGAACTTAAATTGATCACGGTAGTTTAAGCTTACACTTAAACAGACAAAACATTCTAATATGAAAATGTAGATGCAATTGTTGTAAAATGGTGCAGCTCCTTTAAGAAAGCCCCGTGTGCAGGGATGGAGAGAGAGAAAGCGAGAGGGGATGTGTGTTAGAACTTAGATGCGTGTGGAAAAAGTAGACGTGCTGTTGAGACTGGAGCGAGTCATATTCAAAATAATGCAAAAAATAAATCTGCAGATAAAAACCAATTATCCTAATTCATTGCAACCGCAGCATGCCTGCTTGCCGACGTTCAAACGAAAAAGATATCAAAGCACCTTTTGCGTTTGAATGTAGCACGAATTTTGTTATAGAACCATCTATAAAAAAAGTGTTTTTTCTTTTCTTTTTGAGCACGTCTGAATCCCAGGACATAACACACTGGACCTTATAATAGGCTCGAGATATAATTCCAAAGGGGGCAGATAGGGGCCTACTGCACTTAAAAATTTAAAAGATTGAACGAAGCTTCCCGAAATTTGAAATTGCGATCAGTGACTGGCATCGGGTGAAGCTTTTCGAAGTTGAACAGGCTATTAAAAACTATTTGCGCACCTCAATGTCACAGGAGAGACTGGGCTCTCCCTTCTATGAATTGAAAAAGACGTTATGCTACCTGCAAACTGGCCTATGATTTCATTGCTGAGTTTGCGGCAAAGCAAGACAATGTTTTTTCAGAGTCAGGATATGGCGAGTCAGTGTCATTTATTTGTCCAATGTTAGCCTACAGACCAGTTTCCATAGTGCACATCTTATCAACAGTTTGAATGTCGTGTGTGTTTCTGCTCATTGACAAATACCGTTCAGCACAATGATTCATGCCCAATTAATTTCCCCTGTTAAAGTGTTCGCCTTTGTTACACTATTTGGTTTCGTGATGTAGCCTATGATAAACACCATATGGCCAAATATGTGACTCAGCTAATGTTATAGGCTATACAATTTCCCCTCTTAAGGCGAGACACTACAGGTGAATAGGGTAAAATTTTAAAATAATAGACATCACCATGAAACTTCCTCAGTTGATTACTTACACAAGTATGAACAAAAAATGTATTACAAGTTTTTGAAATTCGAATGTCTAATTATGCAAATTAGGCATTATCTCATTAAATATGCGCACATTTGCATATATTTTCGGTAGATAGATCTGAACATATGATGAAGCCAGGTGCAAAATTATTTTTTCATTTTGTTTGCATACAAGATAAAAATAAAATTACAGAGGGATTTCAGGATATCTGCTTTCATTACCTAGGAAATCAGAATATACTGTCCATAGCCTTAAAAAATCGATTTTTGCCATATATTTTTGAATAAAATGTCACATAAATCAGGCCAGGAATGATTTATTAACAAATCCCTCTGTAAATATCTTCAGAGCACTGCTAAGTGTATATCTGGAAAGTTTGGTGTACATAGGTGCTACATAGGCTGAGATGTATCTACTGGAAAATGAGAAAAACTCAATTTGAGAAAACAGCCTTGGAACACAGACAAGAGATTCCGTTCTCAGCCTAGACTCACCTTTGAACTTTCACGATTGGTTGCGGTTACAAAGGAAGTGTCCATATTTGGATAGCACAACGTCATGCAGGAAAAACAGAGCTTTCCAACGGTACTACACATGTTATGTTTTGTAGCACGGTCGCGGTAGAGCATGAAACGTTAGAAGACTAACTTTTGGTGAATTTAGGAGAAATATACAGGCGCGAGTAGACAAAATGTAATGAAATAAACACCTAAATGTGTAAATCGGGCTTTGTTGTTGTAGTAGTGTGAAAGAATACATGCTAAGGTAGCAAATTAGCCCAAAATCTCGAAATTGACCAGTGCATGAAAAAACGATGTTTTCACCTGCCGTGTCTCGCCTTAAAGACAAGCTGGTGTAGCTTATTAGACTAGGCTACTAAAATGCACCGACGGTAGCCTTGGCTATGTGTAAAGTAATCGCATGATTTCATGCATGTAAGTTCATGCATCTGTCAAGTTCGCACAGGGCCTCGCACCATCTGTCAAGTTCGCACAGGGCCTCACACCCCTTGCGAAGGCCCTGCAGCTCCTCCTAAGACAGCGAGGAAAAAGTTAAAATACGCGATAAAACCGGGAAAAGTTGACAGGTTTGTTTCGGTCCCGGTGATTATTTGTGAAATTGTGCAAACGACAGCCTTTTCAAGGCATTTCAAGGAAGGTGTCGTAACATGCAAGCTCCCAAATTGACCTAGTAGCCTACAGAAGGCATCAATAAATTGTTGGGACTGAGGAGGGTCATGCGTTTTTTCTCAATCACTTTGGAGGGTCATAGAAAAATTTCTTGCTGGCGAGGGAGGGTCACGTCTTTTTTGACTAACGCTCCCAAAACTCCTTCGGTAGCCCCTTAAATAAATAACGAACAGTCCCTAATTGATTATAGCCTGTAGGCCTACACCAGCAATTGTTGAACATGTACCTGTACAGGACATTGACAGTAGCCCAGCCTAACAAGCAGATGTTGCAAAAGACATCAAAAGATGCAATTAATCAGAAATAAATAATGTAATCTGCATCGCTTTATTTAACAAACTGCAAGCAACAAGAGGGTTGAGTTCGCTGTGAGACCAAACCCAAGAGCAGAGCCTATCTGTTAAGGCACTCGATAGGCTATATGGTAATGAGCTGTGTGCGCCTGGAAAGACAATAGAAGATGCTTTGTGAACAGCACAGCGAAGATGGCTCTGGTCATCCCATTCCCTCCCCCCACTTCCTGTAGCCTACCATTATGACTTGTTGCCGTTTTGGGACATTAAGCTTTTTCACGTTAAGCCCCCCTCCCCCACCCCCTTCTTTCACAAGCAGTGGGGGAGCGCGGGGCACAAAGTAACACTTTTTGGTAGACAAAGGAGGGTTCGCCGCGCTCCTGTCGTTTGGCGACAATCCAGTGCAACCAGGCCAGGACATATATTTTAGAGAGAAGGGGAGACGCCGGTGCAGCTCAGATGTCTTCTTAATTTTCTTTATTCTTTAGTAAAAGGTGCAGAACATTATTAAACTTTCACTAACGTTTCGATGTGTCGATGTTTTTGACTATCGAACATCGAAACGTTAGTCAAAGTTTAATAATGTTCTGCACCTTTTACTAAAGAATAAAGAAAATTAAGAAGACATCTGAGCTGCACCGGCGTCTCTCCTTCTCTCTAACACTTTTTGGCTTTGGCTAAATATTTCTAAAATCATTTGAGTTTCACTAGTCACATGTTTTAACAAGGAACACTTGTTATTGAATTAATAACAGACGTGTGTCGAAAATTAACTTTATTTTCCATACGGAGAAATAACATATGCAGAGTCTAACCAAGGTCAATCTTGCCAAAAAAGCCCTCAAACTTGAAAACACATGAGGCAAAAGATCACAAAACATCACAAAACTAACTAAACTACCACGCGCATATTTTTGTATTGCAATCATTGTACCCTACAGTTGTAACAGTCGTTTTACTCCCCGTATGCGCTCATTATAAAGAATGTTTAATGTGTCCCAAAAACAGCTATCAACTAATCACCAAACGTCTTATAAACAAGTATTGCCAGGAGCAACACCTTGCAAAAAATGATAACAATAGGCCTAGGCCTTTATATGGCTCTGCTCCTGCCTAGATTCGAACTCAGAACTGCCTGAAAGTTGCAGACCTGTTCTGGAAATACGCGCATTAACCCACTCGACCGTCAGACAACGCTATCTGCTTCGAGTAGGCCTATTGGGTAGAACTGTAGCCTACACTGCTTGCTGTGGCACAGTCTTGAGTGACCGAATTCGTTTTCCTGTGTCATATGAATGCTGTCATTTTGTTAACATTACTGTTAAGGAGATGCTGTAGGCAAAGGCTATATTTAACCTTGTTAGTGTAGTAAAACAAATCAGAACTATTCACGAGGTTTCTGGGCAGCATATTTATGTTCTGTTAGCAAGCGAACTTCTCATGACTGCCGACAAGGTAGCCTACTGCCAGCTGACGAAGCTCTCATTTTAAAACATTACTGAGAGACAGGCACTGTACAATCAAGACATCTTGCCACTGAATCCAAAACAATCCAAAATGTTTAACATTATGTACAAAGCTTATAGGCTACAGTGGATTAGCATGTTGCAGAGGCTGCTAAAAACACAGAGAAACGCACTGAAAACTCGGCCAATCACACAGCCCTTGCTGTCGAATGCTCCGTCCAGTTTGACCGTGGAACGCAACAGCGGACTATGCTGCCCCCAAGCGGCTGCAGTTGTACTTACATGTCACCCAGCTGTGTGAATCACCTTGATGGTGAATGAAGTGGCAATTCTTAACTGGGACCCACTGTAGATATTTGTTTATTTTATGCAGTTAGGGCCCCAGAGTTATTTGAAGAACTGGAAGCAAATTGCTTATTTACAAAACTTGTTGACAGGTTCATGGACAGGGACGGAGACAGGTACAGTCACAGGTTCATCCCGTTGGGTGGAAAATGTTAGTAAAAATGTAATGTAACATGCTAGTTAAAATGTGCACATGTAAATTAGCTTGCATATTGTCCCATTGGAGTAAATAACAAATACATAATGCAAACCTACATACATAAATAAAATTCATTTCTATTTGATTTTGTCATGTTTTTATTTCCAGACCGTTTTTCTGTGCAAAGAGCATTGGAGCTACTAACTGATGGAGACAACTCAGATTTGCACGTGTCTGACAACGATGATCCCATCCTGGATGACAACGAGGACCTCATTCCTGAGCCCACTGACCACAGCAGGTTGGACCACTACTAGGCTGCACTGGAAGAACCCGAGTGCGTTGTGACCTGCAAATTGTTCTTGTGCTTGCAAACTGTTACTCAGCCTTTCACACATAAGTAATGGCAGTGATTCTCAAGATGTGTACATGTTCCTAGGTGTACATGTACATTTTGTGGTACATTTGTACATGTTCCTAGGTGTACATGTACATTATTATTTTGCGTGTGTGTGTCAGAGAGAGAGAGTGTGTGTGATTAGGTCACATTCCTCCTTTCACCATGATGATTGACAGGCTGGTAAGGAAAGCTGGCTCTGTAGTGGGAGCTGAACTGGAGTGCATCACTTCACTATCTGACAAAAGGACCCTGAACAAACTGATCAACATCTTGGACAATGAGTGTCACCCACTCCACAGCACTATTGTTAAGCAGAAGAGCCTGATCAGCTGGAGACTTCACTCACTGCCTTGCACAACTGACAGACTGAGAAAGTAATTTGTCCCCAGGGCCATTGAACTGTTCAATGCCTCACTTAAGGGAAGAGGAGAGATAGACTTCTCTGCATAGTCTGTTTGCGTGCTATATTAGCACATTAGCACATATGCATAACCCCCCCCCCCTCCATGCCACAGCCGAACTGTCAAAGTCAAAGTCAAAGTCTGCTTTATTGTCAATTTCTTCACATGTCAAGACATACAAAGAGATCGAAATTGCGTTTCCTACTATCCCACGGTGGAGACAAGACATATTTTACCAATTAGGTCCACAGACAAACATAACATTCAAGTAAACAATATCAAAAGTAAAAATAAGAAGGCACATACAATGAAGAAATAAGAGCAGCAAAATTTGGTAGAAATTGTGCAATTGTGCATACAGTAGACAGTCAATATAATATAATAGTGCAAAAGTCAGGCCAATAAATGGCTGAGGTAGTTTTGTTTGACCTAAGTATGCAAGTGGCATAGTGGTGCAAGTTATGTAAGAGCAGCAGAAGTGTGTTCAGAAGTGTTCAGGACAACAGGACAACAACAACAAGTTGCAAATGTGCAAGTGTACAAGTGGAGTAGTGCAAGGCAGCCATTTTGGGTCTAAAAGTCCAGGATGTTATGTAGCTGAGGGTGGAGGGGGGAGAGAGTTCAGGATCCTAACAGCCTGGTGCATGAAGCTGTTGGTGAGTCTGGTGGTGCGGGAGCGCAGGCTTCTGTACCTCTTCCCAGAGGGCAGTAGATCAAACAAATTGTGAGCGGGGTGACTTGCATCACTCACAATTGTGGTCGCCTTGCGGGTGAGGTGGGAGGTGTAAATGTCCTTCAGGGAGGGGAGAGAAGCACCAATAATCCTTCCAGCTGCGTTCACTATGCGCTGCAGGGCTTTCCTGTTGTATTCAGTGCAGCTTCCGCCCCACACAGCGATACAGCTGGAGAGGATGCTCTCAATGTGGCCACACTTATATGCTCTCAACTGTGGCCACACTTATACATTTTCTTAAATAGTTAAATATATAGATATATAGACTTTACTTTACTTTATTTCTGCATTGTTGCACTGCTGATTTACTCATTTGCACTATCACCATGACCACTATCACCATTGCACTATCACCATGACACTCATTCACACAGAGCACCTTATCATACCTTACTATGCACAGAGAATCACAGGCTCAGTCCCTGTCTCAGTCATTGCAAGCGCCTCTGATTTATTAATCACCACTATGTGGATACTGTTTTTAGAATTGATTTAGATTAAGTGTTAGTATAATTTGTATTTTTGTAATTTGTATTTTAGTATATTTTTATATATTGTATTAAGTGTTAGTATAATTTGTATTTTAGTATATTTAGCATATTTTTATCTTCTACTGTCCTTACTGCTTAGTTGTGTTTTTATATTATATACTTTAATTACTCTTTCTGCTGTTAAAGAATGTGTTTGTGTTGTATGTATGCTGCTGAGACCTTGAATTTCCCCTGGGGATCAATAAAGTATCTATCTATGTTCACACATTATAAACTATATACTATAAACACATTAGTAGCCTAATGCAACAGTGACAAAAATTTTGAATGTTTTATATTTTGTTACAGACATATAATTTTATCCTGTAACTGTTTGCAGCATATCAAAGGATCCAAACTTTATAACTGTCCAAAATGGACAATGTTTTCATGTTGTTTTTTACTCTGATATTCAAAACATGTTAAAAAAAATCTGTGTATGTGTTATTAATACATTAAAAACAGTCAGGAAAAAACTGCTGTGTTCAAGGTGGAAATAAAGAGTTTTTCATTCTATTACACAAAGGTGACTTTCTTGTGTTGGAAATTGTGTATGGAAATTCGGACCTTTGGAACATTGCTTGTGAATCCACATATGTGGACATAATTTTTCTCTAAAAGTGCATCATATCAAAAGATGATACTTAGTTATGACTGCCACGCAGCGAAGTGGCGGTCATATAGGTTTAGTCAGATTTTTTGTCCAAATGTCCAAATTTCAGTCAGGGATTCCCGGGACACTGAAAGACCGGGGTACACAAAACTTGGTGGGCATGTACCCCCACATGGATAGCATAGAACCATCGTTTTTCGTTTTGATCTGCCCCCGCGCTGGACTGGACCCCCTAAAGGAGGGTAGGGCAGACACAGTTCTCTGTGAATATCTTGAGAACTGTAGGGCCTAGGATGACCAATTTTTTCCGAATATTTGCCTTCAGGGGTCATGTTAACCCATTCCATATGCACACATGTGCATAAACAGATACACACGCACACATACATTCACAGTAATCATACGTATGACACATACTCACACAGTAGACATATGTACGCACAAACACAGGCACATACTGTACGCAGGCACACACACAAGCACGCACACACACACACACACACACACATAAACATGTACACACACACATGCACACAATTCAAGAATTTCTCAGAATTATGAACAGGCAAGATGGGGGTGGGGTTGTATAAAATGAATTTTACATGTCATAAATCTATGAACTAATCATGTTTTGGTACTTGTTGTCTAGAAGATACCAGTGAGAATTGAGTGTGGATAATGCAATTTAGTGCGACAGTTAAAATCATATAGGCCTTTCAGCGTGATTTATTTTTGTGGAAAAAATGTGCTGGACTGGGCGGCGGTCATATTTTGTACCGCTCTGTGGTACATCTAGTTTTTATTCTAATTAGGTTCCAATAAGCCCAAATAGCAAAGATAAATAAAAAATGCATATAAAATGCACATGTTTGTTACTAACCAAAAGCACTGCCATTGGACAAATGCGTGTGGGTGATGTGGAGAGAATATTAGGGTCTTGATTATTGCGCCACAAAGCATTTTCCTTGAAGTTATAGTGAAGTGATGGCAATCATAGTCTCAGTTCTGGCTTACTGCTACTATAACTACTAGTGATAGCACTGTTTATGTTACTGCTACTATAACTACTAGTGATAGTCCTGTTTATATTACTGTGACTATTACTACTAGTAATAATCCTGTTTATATTACTGCGACTATAACTACTAGTAATAGTCCTGTTTATATTACTGCTACTATAACTACTAGTAATAGTCCTGTTTATATTACTGTGACTATAACTACTAGTGATAGCACTGTTTATGTAACTGTTGCATTACTTTCACCTTCATAATCACTGACAGCAACTCCTCTCTTCTGTAGGGCTGACCAGGAGATGAGATCCGCTGTCCACTGAGAGCAGACTGTAGGTGAAGCCCCTTCCTCCAACTCCAGCATGGGGAGGAAGTGAGACAGAGGTCAAAGTTCATACCCCCCACCCCCATCTCTCCCCTCACCGTGCGGTGGGATTATGCAGCGGGAGGCTGACGGACATGTCTGCTCTGGACGTGTGGCTGTCGCGCTCCATCCCCATGTGTCTGCTGCTGCAGAGCCTGGTGCTGATGGCGCTGTGTTTCCCCCCGGCCAGCATGTGCCCCAAGGGCTGCTCCTGCCTGCGCACGGATGCACACCTCCACCTGCACGGCCTCAACGTCACCTGCAGCCGCTCGCGCCTCAAGGAGATCCCCCGCGACCTCCCCGCCGAGACGGTCCTGCTGCGACTCGACCACAACCACATCTCAGCCATCCCCGAACGTGCGTTCGCCGGCCTGAGGCTGCTGCGCGAGCTGAACCTGTCGGGCAACGCTCTGGAGACGCTGGGCGAGGGCGCCTTCGCCGGCCTGGAGGGGGCGCTGCAGCTGCTGGACCTGTCGCATAACCGCATCAGCAGCGTGCACAAGGACGCCTTCTCACGGCTGAACGCACGCATCGTCGTCGAGGACAACCCATGGCACTGTGACTGCGCACTGCAGCAGGCCCTGGGTGGCATGGCAGCGCATAATCACGAGGCCACCAGCACGCGCGTGCTCTGCCGCAGCTCCGAGCTGCGCGACCAGGACGGACAGCCGTACATGGCGGTGGACGCCGACCTGTGCAACCTGGCCAAGAGGACCACGGAC
Organism: Alosa sapidissima; assembly: GCF_018492685.1. Lineage (NCBI taxonomy): Eukaryota > Metazoa > Chordata > Actinopteri > Clupeiformes > Clupeidae > Alosa > Alosa sapidissima. Next base: position 144,249 of record NC_055977.1, on the reverse strand, counting down.
TATGCCATGCTGGTCACCATGTTCGGCTGGTTTGCCATGGTCATCTCCTACGTGGTCTACTATGTCCGGCAGAACCAGGAGGATGCACGCCGGCACTTGGAGTACCTTAAGTCCCTGCCCAGCAAACCCAAGAGACCCGACGACCCTGAGGACATCACCACAGTAGTGTGACCTCTCTATGACCCTGAGGACATCACAGTAGTGTGACCTCTCTATGACCCCGAGGACATCACCACAGTAGTGTGACCTCTCTATGACCCCGAGGACATCACAGTAGTGTGACCTCTCTATGACCCCGAGGACATCACCATGGTAGTGTTGCCTCTCTATGACCCAACTGCGGTAGTGTAACTACGTCACGTTACAGCACACATCACAGACGTACTGTATCAGCGGATGTTGTGTGTGTGTGTGTGCCGTTTTTTTTTTGTGTCTGTGTGCCAGTCGATGTTTACAACCTGGGGGGGGGGGGGGGTGACCTCTAATTCACAATGAACAAATTACTACTTTATCTCTGCCACTTCCTTGACCAACAGCACTTAATGAACACGCTTATAACATTGGGATTAATGTTGTTCAAGTTCAATTTACAATGTCTTTGTGAGCATTTTTAAACAGTGCAGGCAATGAAAGATAATCATATTTGTAAATCTCCCTATTTGAAATTTTAAACAGCAAACAGCACAACCTTTACTAAATGACCAATACTGATGTTTTAAAAGAGTTTACATCTCAGGTTTTTTAGGTTACACTGATTTGTAAAAAAAACGAAACACTAAAAATCTATTTACCTACACCAATCTATGGGTACACATGGCCTAAAGACATGTACACACATCCATTTGGGTATTTCTTGGGTTGATGACCTTGTTACCTTTAATCTTCTGGATCCAAATGACACTCTAACTTAGTAGAGAATGCAGTAGAGGTGCTTCAGATAAAGCATTTCCTGTGGTTAGGTATCTAGCCATTCTGAGTAGCCGACTGGTGTGTGGTTAGCTATCTAGCCATCTGGTGTGTTGGACTGCAGTAGCCCCAGGGGAATTCACTGTAACATTTCTCTTGTGATTTTCCAGTAGCGTAGTGAACTGTGGGTTCTGAGTGACGTGGTTGTCCTGACGACGAACTAGGCTTTCGTCACGCTCAGTGTTCCCACCTGCCTGGGCTTCAGGCTGGCTGGCTTTGTGAGTATAAGTGATGTTATGTGTTAATTGTTGGTTTTTATTCGCCTGGAAAACCATGTGTCGCCTCTTATAACACACACACATTTGCCATCCATCATGTCAGTTGTTGAGCTGATAATGAAGCGTTGTCACCCTCCATCAGAAAGGCAGAAAGAAGCATTTCATGAAATTAAGCACAGACACGCCTCACTCTAGCTTCTCCTTCTCCTCCACCAATCAGAGGAGCACATATATGACAGGGTTATATCAGCATATATATATTCTCCAGGATTCTGATGAACATTAGCTTAGTAAAATCGCTATTTAGCCTACTGCCATGTAACAAAATCGCTATTTTAGCGACTTAGCCTACTGCCATGTATCAAAGCTTAGCCTACTGCCATGTAACAAGCTAAGTCACCCAGTCATATGCTACAATATTGCTATGTTCTGAAAATCTTTCAGATCACTACTTTATAGCTCTGATTCGGCGTATTAATATACAAATGTGATATGGCCAAAAAACTGGAGCGACTGTGCAGTTCACAGAAAGTAGACAGTCTAAACACCACACCACAATATGAAACTTAACCAAGAAGTGAGATCAAGGGCCTTGACCCCTCCCCCCTTACACACACACACATACACACACTCAGTGAAGCTCTGAGTGCAATGCTATCCCAATTGAGGTGAGAGGGAAACATTGCTTGTGTCACCATGGTAATTTCCCTTCTCTCACCCAGGAGACCTGCATGGGTGCAGGCAGACTCATGCCGGCTGTTAGGGAAATGCACAACACAGCACAGGGCCTGATGACATGAGGTGTGCACAGCACAGCACAGGGCCTGATGACATGAGGTGTGTTTCTATTGCTCTCTCCCAGTACAGTCATTAGCACAGTTGAAGGAACCTGCCAACTTTTTGGAAAATGTCTTCCCAGAGTTCCATAAGAGGATACATACCCTTCTCTTCTCTGCGTGTGATGACCCAGTCTGACACCATTAGCCTAGCTTAGCATAATTCACTGAAAGAGGTTAGACCAGTTATTTTAAAAGGGAGCTATAGGCTAACTGGTGTAGATAGATAGATAGATAGATATATAGATAGATACTTTATTGATCCCCAAGGGGAAAATCCAGTAACACAGCTCTAGTTAATTATGCTAAGCTAGGCTAACTGGTGTAACCCACTTCCAGTGAATTGTGCTAAGCTAGGCTAACTGGTGTAACCCACTTCCAGTGAATTGTGCTAAGCTAGGCTAATTGGTGTAACCCACTTCCAGTGAATTGTGCTAAGCTAGGCTAACTGGTGTAACCCACTTCCAGTGAATTGTGCTAAGCTAGGCTAATTGGTGTAACGCTCTTCCTCCTATCTCTGGGGTAGACGGCAAATAAGCTAATTTCCCAAAAAGTTGTTGTGCTTCGCTAAACATCCTGTCAGATCAGTACTCGGCAAAAAAAACAATGGCAGAGTTGAATCAGACTTGGCCAGGACTATCCCAGTATTCCTTTAGTAAGGGATATTCCAGGGTCAGGAATATCCCTCGAATCTAAGGATCTAAGAATCTTGTTTTTTAAATGCATCTTGGGCAGTTTGATCATACGTGGATAGCCAAGACAAATCAACCTTTACCAAAGTGTACAACCAGAGAAGTTGCTAAGCACTTGTGTTCACATTTCATTACTACCTGTGTCACAACATTTAGAACTCTCATTGGCAGGGATGTATCTGAGCGCATGTGTTTACACTGCAAAATATATGTGATCAAATGCATCCCACACCACCTAGTGGTTTCAGTGATTCAGGAGGAAAAAAGAGATAGGGTGGACTCTAACACTGCGCTGACTGATCGGAGAATAGAAGGTGGCTAGAACACAAGAACAGGTTAAAGAGAATACAAGGTAGCTAGGACACGAGACAGGTTAGCTAGGACACGAGACAGGTTAAAGACAATACAAGGTAGCTAGGACACAAGACAGGTTAAGGAAATGTAAGGTCATTTGTAAGATAAAATGATTGAATAGAAAATGGAGCCCTTTTAGTTTAGACAAATTGGCCTCAATCTGTGTGGAAGATGCTAATATAACACCCCAGCTTAATGATTAATGGTATAGTATTAATATTCAATAGTGAAAACTTGTGCGGGTTTACAGTTCCTAAACAGTAGGGTAATGATTAACTTTTGCATTCATATTGCATTAATAAGAAAGGCTGTATTTTATTATGTAAGGGATAACGGCCACCAAGGTGTCCTTTATTCGGAATTAATGGACAAGGCAGAGGCAAAGAACTTCTGGATGCATCAGCGGAGGCTTTCCTCTGCCCAAGACCATTAATTACGAATAACAGGACACCTTGAAGGCCATGATCCCGCTTATCACCCGGTTGCCACTGTAGGCAATAATCATGCCTTCATAGCATGCAAAGGAAACAAGCAGTTCCGTTTAAAAAGAAGCCGACCTGTTTAGTTTGTTGAAGTCCTACAACTTTCTTTGGCCCTAACAGTGATAGCAGTGGACAGTTAGCTTGTTTAGAGTTGATACCATTGTTGCGAAGCCTGCTTCCAAGCTCAACCATCATCCTACTATGGTTGTTATAGTTACCATTCATAAGCATTGATATGGAACGGTGATTAAACTTTTTTTTACCAGATCTACTTCATCGGTGTCCCGTTATTCAGAATTAATAGCCACCCCACCAGCCAATCAGAAAAAGAGTATTTCTTCTCTTCGGGTGATAAGGAAGAGTAAGTTTGTGCACCAAGGAAGCTTCTCATTCTCTCCCTGGAGACCCTTTAATGATTTACATATAAACACACACACACATCCCACAGGTTACATATAAACACACACACACACACACATCCCACAGGTTACATATAAACACACACACATCCCACAGGGTACATATAAACACACACACATCCCACAGGTTACATATAAACACACACACATCCCACAGGTTACATATAAACACACACACACACATTCCACAGGGTACATATAAACACACACACATCCCACAGGTTACATATAAACACACACACACACACACACATCCCACAGGTTACATATAAACACACACACACACATCCCACAGGTTACATATAAACACACACACATCCCACAGGTTACATATAAACACACACACACATCCCACAGATTACATATAAACACACTCACACATCCCTTTTTGTTTGTTTTGTTTGGGGACATAGGGGACTAGTCTTGCAGGTCTTGCATGTTCCACAGATGAAGCACAGTCTCGCCAAGGATGACAGACAGGGAAAAAAATGAAGTGCCTGAAAAACTCCTTTTATGTTTTAATTTCTTCATTACCCACATCTGAAAACAGCACCCTGTTCAGCACCAAATCAGAGCCAGATTAGTACCAGATCAGGGCCAGATTAGTACCAGATCTGGGCCAGATTAGTACCAGAGCTGGGCCTGGTGTGTTTCTAGGCAGACTACTGTGAGGGATGTGCATTTGTGCTGTTCTGTCAGATAGCTGAGGTTAACCTAAGGATGCAACCTTGTCTAATCCAGCTGAGGTTTTCCTTAACCTTGTCTAATCCAGCTTCAGAGAAGAGAGACGTGCCCACTATTTTCTTCCTAATCTCAGTATTGTAGCATCATTGCTGCACTGAAAATTCCATTAAACTAGCCACAGCTTTGCCCCATGGGGGCAGAGAAGGTAGTGAAATGCCATTAAACTAGCCACAGCTTTGCCCCATGGGGGCAGAGAAGGTAGTGAAATGCCATTAAACTAGCCACAGCTTTGCCCCATGGGGGCAGAGAAGGCAGTGGTGCGCACACAGAAGCTATCTTCCATTTCTTAATTTTTTCTTCCTCTAATGTTGTTGTCTCGAGACAGACGACACATGACAGACTTTTATAGCATATCTCATTATTATTCACACTGGAAACCTAAAAGGTTTGTTTTGGGAGATGTGAGATTCCTCTGCAGAAACACTTTTATCCGGGGAACACCTCTGAGTATGAGTATGGTTAGGATTAGGGTTATGAGTCAGAAAAGACTGGACCTACTGTATATGTCATAACACACACACACAATGTGTCATAACTAACACACACACATGCACACTGTGTCGTAACTAACACACACACATGCATACTGTCATAACACACATGCACACTGTCATAACTAACACACACACATGCACACTGTCATAACACACATGCACACACACACACATGCAGTATATCCATGTCATCATGTCTACCCGCCCCCTCCTCACTCAGAACTGTCCAATCAGACAGCAGGACCAAACTAGATCTGGTTCCTGTTCGTGCGCCAGATGTGCAGAGGCATGGCCAGATGTGCAGAGGCGTGGCCAGATATGGAACATTGTAAATGCATGTCATCATAGAGCAATGAAAATAAAGGACTTGTCAACTTGTCTTGGATGCACATAGTCGTTTGTTCACACTCATCCTCCTCCACGGAGGAATACAAGACAGACATGTTTGCATTTGATGTGAGTGTGTGTGTGTGTGCATTTTTGCATTTGATGTGAGTGTGTGTGTGTGTGCATTTTTGCATTTGATGTGGGTGAAAGTGGAGCAGAATGAAACATATGGAATTGGCACCCTGCAGTCAAACAGGACTGTGATCGGGACAGTGTGCTAACAACGCCTGCAGTCAAGCAGGACTGTGATCGGGACAGTGTGCTAACAACGCCTGCAGTCAAACAGGACTGTAATCGTGACAGTGTGCTAACAACACCTGCCTGCCTTTTGACAGGAAACCAGGTCACAGGACTCATTCATAACAAAGATGATTGTTATGTACAAAAACTGTTGTGTGTGTGTGTGTCTAGCTCTCTGCCTCACTCTCCATATGTGATTCACGCCACAAACAATATTGCCCCCCACCCACCCATTCATCCTCCCATGGCTATAGCAGTACCACAGCACATTCATCCTCCCATAGCTATTAACAGACCCATTAGCAGCTGACATCAGTTCTGTTACCCCACAGAGCTGCAAGCTCAGTTCTGTTATCCCACAGAGCAGTGAGATCAGTTCTATTACCCCATAAAGCAGCAAGACAGATACAGTGACCTCAGTTATAAAGCATCAAGCTCAGTTCTACTGGCCGCTGATTGGCGTTCAATCCCACACTATAAGTGCACTCTCTCTCACACACACTATACCACACACTATACGTGCACTCTCTCTCACACACACTATACCACACACTATACGTGCACTCTCTCTCACACAAACTATACCACACACTATACATGCACTCTCTCTCACACACACTATAAGTGCACTCTCTCTCACACACACTATACCACACACTATACATGCACTCTCTCTCACACACACTATACGTGCACTCTCTCTCACACACACTATACCACACACTATACGTGCACTCTCTCTCACACACACTATACCACACACTATACGTGCACTCTTTCTCACACAAACTATACCACACACTATACATGCACTCTCTCTCACACACACTATACGTGCACTCTCTCTCACACACATATACACACAGACTCTCTCACACACACACTATACATGCACTCTCTCTCACACACACTATACGTGCACTCTCTCTCACACACACTATACCACACACTATACATGCACTCTCTCTCTCACACACACACTATACGTGCACTCTCTCTCACACACACTATACTATATATATTGTGGGCAGCCGTGGCCCACTGGTTAGCACTCTGGACTTGTAACCGGGGGGTTGCCGGTTAGAGCCCCGACCAGTGGGCCGCGGCTGAAGCTCACTGCGCCGGGATTAGTGTGTGCTTCACCTCACTGTGTGTGTGCTGTTTGTGTTTCACTAATTCACCGATTGGGTTAAATGCAGAGACCAAATTTCCCTCACGGGATCTAAAAAGTATATATACTTATACTTATATACGTGCACTCTCTCTCACACACATATACACACAGACTCTCTCACACACACACTATACGTGCACTCTCTCTCACACACACTATACATGCACTCTCTCTCTCTCACACATATACACACAGACTCTCTCACACACACATATACACACAGACTCTCTCTTACACACACACACCTTTTTCTCTCAATCTCTCTCTCTCTCTCTCTCTCACACACACACACACACACACAGTCCTGTCACATCTGTTCTAGTCCTATGTTCCATTTGTATTTGAAGCCTGAATGCTCATTATGATTTTTTCCCCTTGAATTATGGAGTGGCTGTGCTCCAGAATTAGCCCTGACCTGGACTCTATTTCCAGGACCACACACACACTCACACACACAGTGCCTCTTATACTGCAGTCACACACTGCACCAGAATTAGCCCCGCCCTTACGAAAATTAACCATGGTTTTCTATGGTTTAATGCAGTAACCATGGTGATGATGATCACCATGCTCCTAACCATAGTACTATGGTTTATGCATAGTTCTTCATAGTAGCTTTGGTACCACCATGGTTACCCTATCACACTTTATGTTGACTGTAGTACTACTATGGTTTTAACATGGCAAACATGTTATTACTATGTTTAACAATTCATTTAATTTAATGTTAGTCGGTGAAGTTGGGTTAGGAAAAACAGTGGTTTATACCTTCTGAAGAAAACCATGGTTTATACCTTCTGAGGAAAGCCATGATTTATACCTTCTGAAGAAAACCATGGTGTATTAGCCTAGAAATCTAGAAGCACCATAGCGGCAGCAAATATAATTTGCTGCCAAGGCTAGTCTAGCAACTCTCCGTTGGCTTGCAAGCCGGAAAAATTAAACCTTATATCAGGCCAATCACATCGTGTATAGAGACGTTAGGTGGGCTTAACATAATGATTGATAGCAAAATTGCAACAGTTTGGCTTGAATTCCCTGTTACTTCAAAACAAAGAAGATGTGTGTGTGTCTAATGTTTAATCAATTTAATTGATTAACACATCACATAAACTGTTATTGAGTGTTGTTGATACACTGAACTTGTTCCCTTGGAACCAAATCTGACAGCAAGCAGCTTTGGAGTTTTGGAAGTACGCTGCAGGCAGGCAGCTGGTGGATACATAACTGGCATGCGTAAGGTAACGATAAGGTAAAAACAACAACCGAAATGCAGTGTTGAAACATGTGTATGAAACATGCGTATGAAATCTCCCGTTTTTGGAAAACTAAATGTTGACAGGTATGTAATAAACCTGGGTCCAGTAGACACAAACACCTCATATGTAATAGTTATGTGTGTGGGGGGTATGTTCTTCACAGAAAATGAGCCAATGTCAATGAGTTTGAGTTAGAAGAAATAATAAATAGCATAATTTTACCAGACATTGAAAACGGGTCCCACAGATCCGAACATCTTACAAGGGTTACAAGAGTGACACCATGATAAAACAATAGTGATAAACCATGAGGTGTCTGTACTGACATCTGTAGCTCAAGCCTTGTTAGCACAGTAGGTAGCACATCAGTCTCGTAATCTGAATGTTGTGAGTTCAACCCTCACACGGGGCATCAGGGACGCAGCTCAGGCGAGGAAGTAAGGACTCTAAGGGCCCAGCACTGACAGGGGGCCCCCAGAGGGCCCAGAATTATTGTCTGTCTGAGGGGCATGGTGCTTATTTATCAACTAGTGATAAACCATGGTTACCATGGTTACAAAAAACCATGGTCAAACTATAGTCATGGTTACCCAAAAAACATGAAATCGAAAAAACATGGTTAATTTGTGTAAGGGCAGCCTGGGCCCTAATTCCACCCTCATCAGAGCCGTGGTCCTGAGCTTTTCCACCCTCATCAGAATGGTTGTTATTTCTCTACCAAAGCTGAAATACTTTAAATCAGTGAAGGCAACCAACCATTCATACATACACACAGAGAGTGAGAGAGAGAGACAGACTTACAGTCAGTCATGCATGTTTCTGGGCAGTTTGGTTAATGTTGGGTTCTGTTAAATATTCATTTGTCTACATTTCGTACTTTGTCTCTCTATGTTTTCTTCCTTCTTTTTTGTTAGAGAGCCTCTCTGTCTCCTCTGTGTGTTAGAGTACATGTGTGTGTGTGTGTGCATGTGTGTGTGTCTGTCTCCTCTGTGTGTGTGAGTACATGTGTGTGTGTGTGTGTGTGTCTGTGTGTGAGTGTGTGTAAGAGTACATGTGTGTGTGTGTACATGTGTATGTGTTTGTGAATTCGTCCTGACTTCTGTGTGTGTGAGAATACATGTGTGTGTGTACATGTGTATGTGTGTGTGAGTTGGACTTTTGGTGTACATGTGTGTGTGTGTACATGTGTGTGTGTGTTTGTGAGTTCGTCCCGTCTGACTTCTGGTGTTTGGTGTGATATTACGGTTCCCCTCCCTGCTTATCACGCCTCAGTGTTCTCTGAGTGTGTGTGTGTGAGAGAGAGAGTGATGAGGAGCTGTGATCCACACTCCAGGTGAGATAAACCCTAAAAATACCTCTGAGCTCATCAGACAGCTCTCTCTTTATTCTTGCTCTCTCTCACACACAGAGGAGACAGAGACACACACACACATGTACTCTCACACACACACACATACTGTCTTATACTACCTGACTGGGACCCATGACCAGCAGGTGCATGGTGAGTACCAGCCTTTCTGAAGGTGCTAGAGTTAAAGTTTCAACAGCTTTGATTCACCTACACCCCTGTTGTAGCAAAGATCACTTGATGTAACTCCAACTTTTGCACATCTCCATAGAACTTTTTATTTATTATTTTTAATTTCTCCTCCATCTACCCATGTCCTTGATTGCCTAGCCTTTCTGCCCCCCCACCCCCATCCCCAACACACACACAAAAAACACACACACTTACATCATCACTGTCATCACTTCACATACATACACCACACTGCTTGCTACAATAAGCCTCCTCTACATACTTGCTGCACACTGCCCCCCCCCCCCCTCCCTACATACACAGCATATTGTCTTCAGGATCTTCTCCAACACACATCCTCTACATACTTACAGCACACTGCCCCCACCTACCCACACACACACACACACAGTCACTGCTCCACTCCCCTCCCGCCCACACACACATCTTCATCACTCACATACATCATACATACAGTACTCTCTGCTTGCAATAGTAAGTCCCTTCACCATACTTGCAGTACACTGCCCCCCCCCCCCCCCTCCCCTACATACACAGCACATTATTTCATCAGGAAGCTTCTCCAACACACATCCCCAACATACTTACAGCACACTGTCCCCCCCCCCCCCCCAATACACAGCACATTGTCTCATGAGGAAGCTTCTCCAACACACATATTGCACACTGCCCTCTCCCCACATACACAACACACTATCCCATCTCCCCTGTCATCCCCCCAACACACACACCAAGACCCCTGGCAGTTGGGTTAGCCCCTTGAGCCGTGGATCTGCCCAAGGTTTCTTCCTTGGTAAGGGAGTTTTTCCTTGCCCCTGTTGCTCTTGGGTGCTCCTTGTTGGTGCCCCCCCCCCCCCAATTACAATCCTCCCCCACCTTTCTTATGCAGCCCTTGCCACTTAATCTACTAAACCCCTCTTCTACTGCACTTTTTACCCCCCCCCCCCCCTTTGCACAAATAGGCTGACACCAGACATAATTTCACTGCATTTCTTACTTCCAGTAACTATATGGATGTGACAATAAACTTCCTTGTATCCTTGTATGTTTCCTCGATAAGTCAGATTAAGATTACTTAACATTTTCAACACTCACGAGGAACTGAGAAGTGGACATCATGGGGACTTATGATGTCATCAGATTGTGCGCTGTTTGGTCTGTGTGTAACCTGATGGGGACTAAAAGCAAGAATACCAAGCAAGAACTTTTGGATTAACCGTTTAATAAAGAATGTATCTGTTCCAGCAAAATGAAAATCAGAACAATTCTATGCAGACAGGTTTTGTGCAATGAATGCTTGTTTATCAGGTCTGAACAAAAAAATATGCAAGAGCATGTTAAATGTAAACCAATGTGATGTAAACCAATGTGATGTAGAAAAAATACGCAAGAGCATGTTAAATGTAAACCAATGTGATGTAAAAAAAATACGCAAGAGCATGTTAAATGTAAACCAATGTGATGTAAAAAAAATACGCAAGAGCATGTTAAATGTAAACCAATGTGATGTAAAAAAAATACGCAAGAGCATGTTAAATGTAAACCAATGTGATGTAAACCAATGTGATGTAAAAAAATACGCAAGAGCATGTTAAATGTAAACCAATGTGATGTAAAAAAATACGCAAGAGCATGTTAAATGTAAACCAATGTGATGTAAACCAATGTGATGTAAAAAAATACGCAAGAGCATGTTAAATGTAAACCAATGTGATGTAAACCAATGTGATGTAAAAAAATACGCAAGAGCATGTTAAATGTAAACCAATGTGATGTAAATAAAAAATACAGCACCTGATAGATGGATGCCTGCGACCCATTTCAAAACGTTAGAACCTAAAACCTCTGTGCAGACTTGTGCAATGGTGCAACAATGCAAATTAAAATAGTTCTGGAAGAACCTAAAACCTCTGTGCAGACTTGTGCAATGGTGCAACAATGCAAATTAAAATAGTTCTGGAAGAACCTAAAACCTCTGTGCAATCTTGTGCAATGGCCTGACCTTTAGCTGGTCAGGCTGTTTTTTTCAGCAGGGTTGTCTCCCTTTTGTAGGAGGTGATTCTATTTTTGACCTAATATTTGATAGCTATCCAGTCCCTGGACATGAGGAGCAGCTTTGATGCAGTCAACACACGGTTTCTTCCCTGGTGTCCTTCCTGTCTCAATGAAGGTCATGAGCTTGGCTTCGATTGCGGCTAAATTTCTGTGGGAGTCCATTTCCGCAAGTCGGAATCTGCAACAGCCTTGCTGAAAAAAACAGCCTGACCAGCTAAAGGTGGTTTGCTGGTTGACCAGCTTGTTTGACCACCCTATGATGGTTGACCTGCTAGACCAGCAAAACTCTTGGGAAAACATACCTTTAGCTGGTTCTCCAAGCTTATGATGGTAATTCAGCTGGTTTTGCTTGTCGTACCACCTCAAGCTGGTCATTTTAGCTGGTGTTGCTGGTCTATAGTGCTGGTTTAACTGGCCATGCCAGCTTATGTTGGTCATTCTAGCAAACCAGCATGACCAGCTTGACAGGCTGGTCACCAGCATGACCATCTTGCACCAGCTGTATCCCACAAGATAGGCTGGTCACTCCAGCATGACCAGCTTCCTCAGATGGTCACGCCAGCATATCCAGCTGGTGGCCCAACCAGCTACACCAGCAAAGACCAGCAAGAGCTGGAAGAAAACCAGCAAAGACCAGCTAAAACCAGCTACCAGCATTAGCTGGTTTCTAGCTGTTTTTTTGTAACACACAATAAGGGTTTACCACACACATCAACACATGAGGTACAACCAAAGAGACTAACACGCTAACAACTACACAACATGGTAAACGCAAATACAACTATTATAACCGACATTACACATTCTAGCATTCACTCGCACTGCATTCTGGGAGACACTTATTCAACGTCAGACATGTACATCCACCGACGCTACAATATCATAAAAAAAAACTAGAAAATGTAATTCCAGGAAATGACCATTGCATGTAAATGTAAAAACTGCTGTGTATAACATTACTTGAATTTCCCCTGAGGATCAATAAAGTATCTATCTATCTACTTAAAGTATGATTATTCAGATTACATAGACTTACAGTATTCTTGAAAACCACTTACTTGGTTAGATGTTAGCTTAGAGTATATGACAGTCAGTACAAATAATCGCAAATATTGATCAACATTCTTTGTTTTAATACAGTACTGCAGAAACAGCAGAATGATACTCAGAACACACTAATGAACACTTAACAACCAATGCAAGCTTGAAGTCAAAAAATCAAAGTTGTTGAAATCAATTTTAAAGTTAACCAATAAGGATAAGGGAGAAACCAAATGTCTGAATTTGCATTCTTACAGAACTTGATGATGCCAATCATATTATCCTAAGACAGATCTATTTATCAGTTTTAATTCTGAACTGGCAGCAACAGCTAGAGGCCTCAGTTAATGATAATAGGTCAAATTTGATGGTGATATATACTGAAGAATAAAAGAGTCAGCCCTTCAGATTATCAGTTTTAGACAGAACTCAGGTTAGAATCTTAATTTTCACACAGCACAGCTCAGGTCTAAAAACAGAACAGAGGTCTAACAGTACATCTAGGTTTCACAGATGTTACAGCACAGGTATGATTCACAGATGTTACAGCACAGGTGTGATTCAAAGGTATGAATGGTTGACAAATATGATTCACAAGTATACAAGTTTCATATAGTTAGTATAGTCCTCACACAACAATATAGTTCTCAGAATGTCTCAGTGTAGATCTTGGATATGTCTCAGTATGGTTAAATGGTATGTACACAGATATGTTGAGATATGGTCACATGTTAAGAATGTATGTTAGTAGGTATGTTTCTAGCAACATTGCCAGAGATTGGTTGACAGGTGTACACACAGACAGCCACACACGTAATGTCATACACGGTCATCACCACTGGTCTGGTCTGGAACCTAAAAGTCAAAAGCAAACGAGTTTAACAGTTATACCAAAACAATACAAGGAATTAGCCTCGTGAGACCATCCTGATCTCGCGAGCTTCAGGTTTTCACTCGCAGATCAGTCTGGCAACTTTCCGATCAGTTCACCAAACGAACGGCCAATCAGCGTTGGTTTTGAGGTGGGTGTGTGACACAACGAACAACATGGCGGCATGAGTTTTATTCAAATTAAAAAGTATTCCTGAGTAAGCTGTGAAGGTATGATTCTCAGCCATGCAGCTGGGAGGAATGAACGACACGGACACATAATGGAGGAATATACTTTCTTCAGAAGTGTAGGGCCTACTGTGAAAACTTGATGGGAATTGTCGTTGATTAGGTTCATGTCACATACAAATGGTAAGTTAACATTTTTTAACATTAGTTACGTTACCTAACTTAATTGTTAAACGTTAAATGTTAAACGAAGGCATTAGAAGAACCCGACAAACATGGGACGTCCCCCGGACCTTATGCCGACATTCACGATGTCCCCGATTGGTCCCGAACGTCATGTTCTCTAGCGGACGTTCCGGTGACCTTATTGACGTCCGGAGCAAGTTATCGTTTGGTTATTGTGTGACGTCCGGTGCAGGACTTTCTGGGGACGTCACCGTCAGGTCCCTCGGATGACATTTGCATTTGGTCATTTCAAATACCTCCTAAGGACCCGACAATAACGTTATACCGGGGACATGGGGGGGGGGGGGGACGTTTGTTTATTCACACATGGCAGCGGAGTTGAGAGCGCTCTGGCTACCGACTGCAGGACGGAGACATCACATCCATGCACGACTTCACGTTACACGTCTGGGGATGACTAAAGTATCTATCTATCTAGTCTCTCTAGCAGTAGCTGCATTAGCCTACCGTAGTCTAAGGCAACATATCATACAGTTTATGAAATTGTGCGTCTATGAGCAAAGTATATGTCTACTTTGCTCATAGACACACAACTTCATAAACTGGGAAAAGTTGTTAACGTTAAACTCAAAATGTATGTGCTACATAATTCAGCATGTGACATGCTGAATTATGTGACATGCTGAATTATGTAGCACATACATTTTGAGTTTAACGTTAATGTATAACGTTACAAACTAGGGAAGGGATTTTATCAAATTCATGTTAGCTGATGTGATGCTTGGTGTAACGTTAGCAAAGTCGCTGTTCTTAGCTTCTAGCTTAGCCTACACGGCGCATTTCTTCAGATAACGTCATTACGTGATGCATGTAACATGCTCTAAATAGGCAGTGGTTTATTTAACGTAGTCACGTACTTGTTTTATTTTCAGAAACACACACACGGCCGAATTGGGACTGAACCGACTTTTGGAGCTGAATACGATGCAATAAAACTAGAGAAATGTTTAAAATGTTAAAGCAAAACGATCTAGCACTACATTGCAGAAGAATTAAGGATACTGCTTCTTCATGACTTGTTTAAATGCCAATATAATTCGATAATTAAAGCAACACACACCTCCTTAAGTTGTCCATAAATAAATAGGCTAAATATATCTTGCATTGTAGATGTGCAACTCTACCAGAGTCGGTGATAGAAGTAGGCCTACCTCAACACAGACTCTCAATGAGTTCTTGCTCTGTGCACACTCTCTCTCTCTCCCTCCCAACAGGCGCATCCCTCTGACTTGGTGTTACCATCCTACGTACTTCCGGCCAAAATTTGATTTCAGCCTCGCACGTAGTCTGGCCCAACCCACAGTATGCGGCTCGCATATGACCGCGCCAATCAGAGAACAGTTGAGTGATGAACTTGCCTGACGAGTTGCTTGTAGTCCAGCGAAGCTTGTAGTTCAACAGCACAGCAACAATGGCGACGGAGGAAGAGACGCTAGAAGCTATCCGCGAAGTTGTCGCAACTCTCGAGGGCATCACGCAATTAAAGCAGGAGCAAGAGAGGCTTGTCTTGTCAATTTTATAAATGGCAAGGACGTTGTAGCTCTCCTTCCAACTGGCTTTGGGAAAAGTTTGATTTATCAGATGGTGATAACTAAACCTAAATGCACAAGTGTACTACATGCATCACTACTTTTCATGTTTTCAAATAAACATTTGCTGCTCGTTATTCTCCCCCCTACTCTCAAATTACCTTTACAAAATCAATGCGGCATAGGCCTACTTAAGGAATGGAATGTTAGCTACTAGCTAGCCTACCGAGCGGGGCTCAAGGCAAGGCTGATGTGATTATGCTTGACTGGGACTAGCGGTTACCGAGCTGGGCTCAAGGTAAACCGCTCCGTGTTTGTGTTTGACAGAGGCTAGCCTGTGGCTGAGCTGGGCTCCAGGCGAGGCTACCGTGCTTGTGGACAGTAACGTTAGCCAGTCACCGAGCTCAAGGTGAGGCTGCGTTGTTTTATGCCGAACAACTGTTAGTTTAACTGAGCAAGCTCCAGGTTAAATAACACGTAGGTCATCAGTACAATCCAACTTATCCGAGAGTGAAGTCTGAACAGCCCGTGTAGGACGAAGTAAGCTCCGTAGCTCCGACGAAGTTACCGGGCTGCGTAGAACAACAATCGTCTGATAAGCGGCGAGAAGAGATAAGAGGAAAACTGGCGTGTGACAAGAGCTGATATAATCTCGGTGACATGACGCTTTTGGTATACAACTCTCGGCCTGTGGCTGGCGCAAGTTAGGGATATATCCACTACGAAGAGACTGCCCTGGCGGTCAGGTAGCCTACATACTAGCCAGCGGTCTGTTCACTACTGAGAGCAGACGTGGGAAGCAGAGCCTGAAGCGGAAGTGGTAAGCGTAAGAGCCTGAACTCCGGCGCACAGCATACATCATTACCAAACGTTGCTGATTGGTTAAGGGAACACCAATGATTTTAAACCTCGAAATAAGCATCCACCCATTACGGAGACAATCGTGCAAGACGACAGGCTAAATTGCTATTAAATCCGGTTAGCATCATTAGCAAGCTGCATGAATTTGTTCAAAACTGTTGCATTCAAATTGACTGGTTCTAATCATCTCAATCCCGATGCAAATGGAAAAGTACTTTCCAAGACTTAAACGGGCCTGTCTCAAGAAGAAAAGGTATTCATTTGAAACTCTAGAGCCCGACCGATTTATCGGCGGGCCGTTATTATCGGCCGATATTAGGCATTTTTCAAACTATCGGTATCGGCATTTATAATGGCCGATAAATGAATATTTTAAAAATAAAATAAAAACGGACTAAACACCCTTCAACCATGTCATGAATGTTGGCATTGTATAGTTTGTCCACCAGAGGGCACTCTACACCGTCCCTGCTGGCAACACTCGTGTATAATACGCCACACATCCTGCA
This sequence comes from Alosa sapidissima, assembly GCF_018492685.1. Classification (NCBI taxonomy): domain Eukaryota; kingdom Metazoa; phylum Chordata; class Actinopteri; order Clupeiformes; family Clupeidae; genus Alosa; species Alosa sapidissima. The sequence continues at coordinate 127,144 of NC_055977.1, read as the reverse complement.
ACCTGCTGATCCTGCCAGAGTCGGGCAGAGAAAACCAGTTATCCGCGAGTGAGATCATCAGTTAAGTGTGTTCATGGTGATTTGGTCACGAGACATACATCGCTTGAATAACAATTAAAAGAACATCCCCATCAGTTCTCTTAATTCAAATAAGCATGACAAAATTTGTGAAAACAATGTCCAGTTTTGCTGCTGTTAAATAAGCCGAGAGTGAAGCGGAATTAGCTAGTAATTACGTTTGTTGACTGTCTGTCCTTTTAAGTTTTGACAATGTGACTGAAGATGTATTTCTTTAATAGCGTGACAGTTATAGCAGTGAGATGTATCATCTCTCCCTGGCCTGTTATTTTGAAAACGTATGTTTTACAATTTGCAGTATGACGTTATCCATTGCTAAATTATGGCTCATCATAGACTAGCTAACCACAAAGCTAGCTAATGCCATGAATATCAGTGGAAGACCGCTAACGTTAACATTAATGAGCTTGGAAACCACAACGAACTTATTCTGCCTAAATAAAGTAATGATTACTGTATTTATAACTAGTATATCTGTAGTTACAGTCCCTGCATTGTAAAATGTAAGTTACACGTGCGAGGAGTGAACATTTAGACATAGAGAAAAAGTATCAAACGTAGCTTGTGCAAAACGTAGCTTGTGCATAAAAGTTAGCTTTTCTTTTACACGTGTGTGAAATCCAATGACGCCATGTGTGCGTTTCAGACTGTAGTTCAGCCGCAGCATTAACGAGTAACATAATGGATTTAGATCACTAAATAATAGGTTTTAGAAGGCAGGTTGAATATGGTTTGATGTAGCTTGATGGAAATAATTTTAAAAGTGCAGGTAAAGGGATAAGCAAGCTGACATTGTAATTATAAGGTAGCTTATAAGGCAATAGGGACTAATTATTAAACACGCACACTCAAACATTTAGGACTGACCTTTATCTTGTTTAATGATAGCCTAATACAAAATATAGCCGCAAGCGGCAATGGCGGGCCCGAGCACCTCCGGTCTGCAACCTGTGACATTTCGGAATCCAACAAAGCACTGACGCGGTGCGTTTGTGTAATATGCATATTTTATGTGTGTGCTATTTGTTGTTGCATGTTATTTTCTGGCACATTTTCTTGCTTGGCCAGGTGGGGCTATGCCAGGCAGGCCCATTGGGTGTCTGGATGTCATCATAATCATAATATTTATTAACCTGAGAAGTTTCAGACCATTCATTCAAAGCATAGAACATTTCTGACACACTTCCTGCTTGTCCAGATGGTGGCGCAATGCTAGGCATGGGATTACACAAGTGAATATCATCAGAATATTGATATCCAATATTTTATAAAGTTTGAGATCAAACAGTTAAGGCATTGCCCATTTCTGGCACATTTCTCACTTGGCCAGGTGGTGGCGCTATGCCAGGCAGGCCCATTAGGTGTCTGGATATCATCATAATCATAATATCTATGTTATCCTGTTAAGTTTCAGACCATTCGTTGAAAGTATAGAACATTTCTGGCAGATTTCATGCTTGGCCAGATGGTGGCGCTATGCTAAGCATCTGAATTACACATGTGAATATCATCACAGCAATGATTTCCAATATTTTTTACCTACCAAGCTTCATATTAATAAGTTGAGGCATTAACAATTTCTGGCACATGTCCTGCTTGGCCAGGTGGTGGCGCTATGCCAGACAGGCCAATAGGGTTTCTGATTATTCTCATAATCATAATATCTATGAACCTGAGAAGTTTCAGACTGTTCATTCAAGTTCATACAACATATCAAAAATCCCTTCAGAATTTACCATCAGCATCATCTTGCCATCATATTTGCCAAATTTCACATGAATCTGACAAACCGTCTAGGTGGAGTACATTCAAATCTATCATGTGGCATCAGTGTTCTTGTCATTCTTTTTGTTGCCAGTGGGTGGCGCTATGCAAAATATTGATTATGGGCTTGTGAATATTGTCATTACAATGGTATTCAATAACCTGTGAAATGTAAAACATTTCGAGCCATGCATGGTGAATTAAGACACATTTATTGTTTATGTGGAAGGGTATTAACCCTTTAGGCGCCAGAGGTTTTTTTCCGAAACGATCAATTTTGACATCTTCATTTCAAAAGGCTATATCTTAAAAGTGATAAGAGATAGAGACTTTCTGTAAATTAGAGAAATATTAAGGATGACCCAAAGTAGTAGAGATTAAATGTTTATATCTAATTTGCATATTATGACGTCATATGGTGGCGGCCATCTTGGATTATAGAATTTTCATGAAAAGTCGCATGTTTGAATGATAAAATGCACCACTTCTTTCCCCCCAAAATGTCCCTCACCTTCTGTATGCTATATTGCACAATACTGAATGCTCAGGTAAATAGTAAGTAGTGAACAAACTGTGTAAATCATTACTAATAAATGGCCGAAACAAACCAAATGCATGTAGCGGTAGACTGGCCTTTTGCTGTAGAGATTTTCCATTTACTACATACAGTAGGCACTCTGATTCCATGTATGGGGCACATATAGATTATTCAGATGACACACAAACACAAGTAGACAAGACCTGTTTAGTTCAAAAGCTCATTTGCCACGGCAAGGCACAGATCAGGAGTGAGATGACGAGACAAGACAAGAGACAATGTTAGTATTTTTTTTCTTTTTGTTGTTTTTGTTGATGTTTTTTTCCTTAGCTGACAAAGACACACACATCACAAGGACATGAACACACAAAAAGGAACACATAGTGTATGTCCTAAATGATCAGGGAAATAGATAGCAAATCAACAGTGTAAATCATTACTAATAAATGGCTGACATTTTTTTTTTTTTATGTAGCAGGCCTTTTGCTGTAGAGATAATGACTCCCTATCCCTATCCATACAGGGCCGGCATTCCCATCATCTTGTGATAGACTATGCATGACCTAATGTGTGTGTGTGTGTGTGGGAGAGGGAGAGAGAGAGCGTGTCACCACCTCCACCATGCGAGCAGCATGGCCAGATCTGCCTCGCGCGCGCCGAGTGGAGAGAATTTGCGCAGCTCGGACTAGGCCTACTGTCATTCTCATTGCGACTCCCCACACTGCCACTACGTTTCCCCCTAACTCTCCTATGAGCACTTCGACCTCGTCTAACATACCCAGTTGCATTAGACAAAGGCTCCACCACGTTACTGTCGCCGCGATTGTGGAGAGGCACAAGACAGAAGCTAGCGCTATGGACATTAGGCTACCTCCAGCCTTGTTCGCCACACCACTAACACCCTGCTAACTTCCCGATGAACACTCCGAACCCGTGAAACATTATTCCCACCAGTGACATTGGGCAAACGATTCAACGTTTGTGCTTGGTGTAAGCTAAACTATGGAGTAAACTCTCACTTTGTCCAGCTGCATCATTGAAGGCAGGGACGCATCTGAAGCCTCACTAAACGAATCACCGTCATTTCCTGAAGGCAGATATTCCCCTTCAGAATCAGGGTCCGCGAATAGAAGACCCAACACTTCATTTCAGGTAAACTTTTTTGATGCCATTAGACGATAATCTAATGCAAATACTCGCTAACGTTGACAATATCGCTCTGACAAAGTGGCTCACACGCACACTAGCTCCGGTATTGCACGCACTGATTCAATGCGCTGTAGCTCAAAAGTTTTGTTTAAACCATGACCTTTTTCAGACTCGGGGATGACGTATGACATGTCTGCCATCTAGTGGAGTGGATGTCGAACGAAATATGACACCCTATTTGACTAAATCGGCCGTTTTATTCAGTGGCGCCTAGAGGGTTAAATGTAACATTATTGTGAATCAAATTAAAATGTTCTCTTTTGCAAACGTAGGCATAGTAACAGAATAATTTAATAATGTTACAAAGATACTACATCAATCCGTATGTTTCCCTATGTACTAGGCTGTTTTGCCTTGATTCATTTAGGCTAGGCCTTTTTATTCAGGGCCGTATTCACAAAGAATTTTAAGGCTAAAAGTAGCTCCTAACTGGCGAATTTAGGAGCAACTCCTAAAAATAATGGGCGTTTCACTCCTAACTTTAGAACTCCTAATTTTTTCACAAAAAGTTATTCACAAAGCATTTTAGACCTAAAAGTAGCACCTAAGTCTGGGACAGCTTAAGTCGAGAGGACTCCTAACTCACTAAGACCTATTCATAAACAGCTTTTTTGTGGCATTTTACGTTGCGATGTTTTGAAATGCGTAGCCTATGCAGGAACAGGAGCTTCCAATCGCGAGGGAACAATTTTGCATTCATAAAAGGGATGCAATAACGCCACCAACAACAACCAAAACTACTCATTGTTAACATGTAAATGAAATGTAACGTTTCATTGTGAATCAAATTAAAATGTTCTCCTCTTTGCAAACGTAGCCTAGGCATATGGTGACAGATTAATTTAATAATGTTGCAAAGGTAGGCAACTACATCAATCCATAGGCCTATGTTTCATTAGGCTACTTGGCTATTTGTTTTGCCTTACTCTTTATTAATTTAGGCTAGGCCTTTTTATTCAGTTATTAATCATCTTCCGTCCTTCGCACTACTTGTGTAGCGCACGCATTCTCCGACCGGTCACCTGTCACTCATCATCGGAAGAGAGGTGTTTGGAATTCCCGCGTTACAATGGTCAGCCAATCAAGGTGGTCACTTCAGTCAAGCTCGTGCATGAGTAATGACGTAATCCATAGCCACGAAGACTCACTCCTAGTTTAGGAGTTGTCTGAAAGGCTTTGTGAATAACTTTTAAGAGAAAACTCCTAGCTACAATCTTTAAGTGCGATTTAGGAGTAGCCTACTCCTAGTAGTAAGATAAAAGCCTTTGTGAATAGACTACGGCCCCAGTTATTCATCATCTTCGAGATTACAGAAGTGAAGCAAAGCGCTCCACAAACAAGACAACATTCGAGGCCTTCTGTTGAAGAATTTTATATAAAGCCTGCGCTAACAGTAATCCTCCTGCCCCTGATAGGCCTACCACAGCTGTGGATAGTGTGGAATGTTCAAGTAATAACACAATCCAATGTGTGTCTCAATTGTCCCCCGCTGACCACCTCACACATTTCTCTAGATTTTGCAACGAACTTACATGACACAATGCCATAAAATATGCCAGTTTTAGGACACAGAATAATGTTTGTAATGATAACAGGTAAGCCTACGTTTAACAGTAACAAGTGTAATGAGCTATTCATTGTCTAAGGTGCATGGTGAAGTGAAATTCTTACTTTGGAAAACAAACATTTGCCGATATCATTGCCGATCATCAGAATATTGCAACAGATTGTGTGTTCTGGACTGCAGGTAACTTGTTAAGCCAGTGGTTCTCAAACTTTTATTTCATTCCCCACTTTGATTAAGGGGCATGACTGATGATAGTGGAGATAACGTGTTATCCCGAGGCTTTTGCAAGTCAGCAATCTTCGACTGTAGTCTATTAAATAAGTTTTCGATGTCCCAAACGGAGAGCCATACTTTATTGTTTTTAACGATCTCTATGCTACTCACAAAAATGTAGGCATGGGGACATGATGAAGTAGGCTATCCAACTGTCTGTGTTAAATTATTGTGATTACGAGCCAGTGGTTTTCAAACATTATGCGTGACTCAGACATCTAACTAAATGCAACAGGCTCATATCGTCCAAAATGAGGACCAGTGTTTTGTCAAATTGCAAATAGCTTTAACGATTTCGTTTCGTTTTAACGATTTTTTTTATGATAGTAGCCTATACAAAAAGCACTTCATACTATCTTAATCTTGGAATATGGGGAGGGAAGTGGCGCGTCTGCAGTCAGCCAAATATGAATGTAATTCGGCGGCATAAAGCAGATGTATTTGTTTATTGTACAGAAAAATAAAAATGACATGTCAAGCAGTCAATTGACTACATTGCAGTCAAGAAGTAGGGCAAATTAAGACACTGTTTTGATTTGCGTAGTTGTGTTACCCCCAACACTGACAATAACATAGACAGCAAATTAAGATATTTTTTCGTTTTGTGGAGCGGCACCGGTAGGCTATCAAAAGCAGATTTCGATTTTCCCTACCACCGTGTAGTCAAGCCTTAAGCCATACCCAAGTAGCCTTAATCGAGGTAATGTTTAATTACGATTTATTTTGTTATTGAATTCGTAGGCTGGGATTCCTCTCGGTAACAATTACGTTTAAAGGTAGCCTAGCCTCCTGCTTTTTCAGAAGGGGCGGCAGTCAGGCTACTGACAGAGCGATGTACAGTGGCAGAGCGACGCACAGTGGCTGAAAGTGGTACTAAAGATTCACGCAGCTTCACGCCTCGTAATGCGCGACTGAAGTGGCCATTTGAAAGCGATGCCCACTGTAGAATTCAGTCTCACTCACATCTAATTTTTTCTGTCCTTGACATGACTGAACTTATCTTTGTTGTCTCATTTTAACTTCTGAACAAGCTGTATCACAACAACACTCACAAAAGTGCATACATTTGACCTAGCGCACTTGGTTAGAACAAAAAATAAACTGCACAGTATGGCAAAGCCTCTAATTTTTAATTTCATTTAACTTCAAATCCAGTTTCTTCTGGATATCATTCAGCTCCCCTTACTTTTCTTTGGCAGCCTTCCTCATAGCATTTGACTGGGCTATCAATGGTACTTGACCAAGCTGCTCCGCTTTGGCAGCTCAGGTTTATTTCCCATATGTTTGTACATCAGGCAATCCATTCTGGACTGAGGATCATAAGTCACAAACTCCTCATCAGCTCTACAGTATGTAGAGAAGTCACTGAACTGTTTAAGGATGTCATCACAGTTTCCCTCTTTCATTTGTTTGGCACTCACAAGGTGCTCTAGACAGACCTTTAATTTTCGTTTGCACTTGTCCGGATTCTGAACAATTTGTGTAGGGTCCATCCACCCCAGATTTTGAAAAAGAGAATATCCGAGTGGGCATTTCTCAAGTAATTTTGCAACTGCAGCCTGAACGAATGTCTTTGTGTTAGAGCGAAGGGTGAATACCTGCACCTACACCTTTTTCTTGGTTCTTAAGTCCTTGAGCATGCGATCATCCACAAATCCCAAGTTCACTTTTGCTGATCCTTTGTGGTTTCCACAGTCAGTCACATCAACACTGAAGAGCTATCAGCAGAGGTTACCTGCTCCATCACATCCTCTTTGATGAATCTGTCCATAAGATCTGTAATGAGCAGGGCTTGAAAACGAAATTATTTTTCAAACGTTCCGTTCTGAACGGTTCAGGTAGGCCTATGTTTAACGTTTTCGTTCTTGCATGCGTTCCGCCACCAACATATCGGTCCTGAACTGGTTCAGAACGCAAAATATTGTTCGTTCTTAAAGTTCCGGCAGTGTTTGGCGGGCCTATCAAGTCTATTTTTGTGGACTTTACCTTAGAATAGACGTACTCATTATTTCCCCTTGACTTAGCCTATACCGTAGCTATGCCCAAAAATAATAAATCACAGGCGGCATCCAAACACATTCAGATGGGCTATCCATCCCATAGCCTACAGACTTACTGTAGGCCTAACCTATGCCTATGAATAATTTCTTATCAAAAATATTTCTGGATACGTGCTAAACTCCTTACCTGGTTGTAGCCTAAGTTTTATCCATATGGAGATCTTCAAAGGCTTGCGCTATAATTCCAACGAACCTTTCTGTTGCTGACAAGGCCCATCTCAAATTTCCCGTTTAACTCTTCTACATAGAATAGGCTATAATTGCGCAAACATTTCAAATCCCGACTTTGAAACGACAAGGCGTGGGCAGGCAAAATAGGCTATTACGCATAGGCTACAAACAATTTCCAAATCAGTTTCAGTAGCCTACGCTACGAGCTGGCCTAAGATCCGAAGTGGCAGACGGATAGGTTACATTACAACAGCAAGACAAAATATACACATTTGGACCAAAGGTCCATTTATTCGTTTTTTTTTTTTTTCAAACTGCAGAAATCAAATTATTAGGCTATTATATAGAGAACGAAAAAAAAAAAACGTTATTAACCGGTTTTGTGGATTTCAGAATAACGTTTCTGTTCCGGAACAGTTGAAGACCATTTTGTTTTCGTTTCCGTTTCCGCTCCTCGTAAAATTCCGTTCGTTTTCGGTTTTCGTTTTCGTTCCTGGTACCGGTTCGGAGCCCTGGTAATGAGTTTGAAAAGGTCCTGTCCAAAAAAGGGCAATACTGGCCTGTCAGTCTGGTATTTCTCCAAAAGGGGTTGGAACTCTTTAGCAATTGAGAGGAATATGTTGGCCTTGGTGACAAATGGATCGTCACAGCTTTCTGCAACGACAGAGAAAGATTTATTTTTAGGCTCTGGGAGTTGTTTAGCCCTAACACTAGCCACATACTTCTGAATGTGTGGCCAAATCTCTATTGCCCTTTCTGTTACAGGCAAATTCTCAAGCCAGCGATGTTGGCAGTACTGCTTTGGGAAGACATCGCTGCCAGTGACTTTTGAGTAGTCTTCACGCCTCGCTGGTGAATCCTTGAAGAGCCAAAAAAGAGAACCGAGTGTCTGCTCGACCCCCCATTTGGTTTTTGCACTTCCAGCCTTAAACGCATTATGCATAACATAAAGGCCACAGCTACCAATAGTCACCAATTTGCTGCCTGTTTCCTGCTCAGTGTTTTCCGTTAACATGTCATACACCTTCCAGTTGACAGCTGGACCATCCATTGATAGCTGAAAGATTCCATGTGTTCCAACTACCTCACAGGACTTTTGAAGGCACGTGTGCAACTCTGTTGCAGTGGCATGTCCTATAAACTGTGAGTCAAAGTATCTTGACCTAACTTCATCACCATCCCAAAAGCGAATGTGGATATCCACCTACTTTTTCTGAAGATTGTCATTTAAACTTTCATCGACCTAAAGTGTGGGGCAATTCCAAAAGAGGATAGATATGCTGCCTTTGATTCAGCACATGTGCATTTTTTTGCAATACCACTGTCTGGAAACATCAACTGAAAGACATTGCTGACTCCATTGCAGCTCTTGAATGAGTTGTGTTTGGTTACCAGCTCCAGTACCCAGTAAATCTCAGCAGTAAGAACTTCAGTGCCTTGCATAAAACTTGCTATTGAGGAGGTTGCAGGAGATGCTGGAGTTCCAGTTGATGCAGTCACACTTAAAGCAGGGGCAGGAGTACTAGCTGACGTGCTGAAACAAATAAATATTTATTTTAAAAATTACACTGATGTTTACAAAAATAAAACAGTTCTAATATAAGTTAAAGCAATCTAAACAATACCAAATGAATGAACTGTATTGGAGGCAAACCAGGCAACATTTTTAATGTTAATTATCCAGCTTTGCAGTTACTTTATATTCCGCAAATACAACACTTTCCAGCCAACAAAATGGAAACCGAATTAAACTAACATTTCATCCGTCAACATAACAACAACAATGATCACTGGTTCCTTTTCCTGCTTGGTCTGCAAACAAATCCAATAAATCCAAATCAAAAAAGATTGTTACTATGAATACCAATCATAACATGTAATTTAATATTACGTTTGGTATTAATTCATTTTGCAAATATTTTATTACATCAATATTATTCTCATATAAGATGAATTCCTGTCTACAGAAATCTACATTACTGAAAATTACTTGCATGAAGCATTCCTACTAATCCACAAGATGGCACCAGAGACCACAACTTGATTATTCTGCGAAATTAGACTTTACTTTTCCGAATCGCTGAAACTACACACACCAAAACAAATGAATTCTACAAAATCATAGTGCTAAAATGGCACATCATATTTGAAACGATTTCACTGATAATAACAATCTAGGACAGTATGGTAGCTAGTCTCCTTTGCTAACACTAGAACCTCCATTTCTGATTAAACCCTGGTGAATTCAAAATAGCCTAAAAATATTTCTGATCAAACCAGTCCTCACCATTTGAAACTGGGTGGCAAAAAGATAAGCTTATGTCACTGAACAAGATTGTTCTATTTGCAAAAACCGTATTACTAATGAACTAGTAACTGAAATATTACCATACAGTTAACTGCTAAGTTATAGCTAACGGCTACGTTACAGCTAGCATAGCCGCTTAGTATGTTCAGCTAGTCACACATGTTACACCAGAGAACCATAATAAACAAGCTCTGGATATTTTGACGACAGTATTTTGACTACGTGCATTTACAAACTCTCTTACCTGGACTGTGGAGCAGTTCTTGACTGAAAAAAGCTGGACGCTGGTGATGTCAATACACTGGCTGCCAGACTTGAGTGTTTCTTGCTTTGAAGATGGCTCACCAGTGCTGCCTCTCCCATGCTGACGATGTCAATGTTTTTAGCGCAATATTTGCAATATGCTTTTGTGTTTGATTTAGGGTCCGGTGCAATCCAGTCTTTAAATTTCGGGTGTTGTAGCCATAAATTCGAAAACATGCAACGACCCATTTCTGTTGGACCACTAGGCTAGCTATGTGTCAATAGACCTCAGCAGTGACATCACGAAAATGTGCCAGACTAGGCTAAGCAAGCGTTGATTGGATATAATTCCATTAGGCTAATACAGTACGTGACCAGTTAGTATAATTACAGTTTTATAGCCTACCTTCCTATTTCTTATTTCACAATGCCTTTGAGCATACTGTAAAATTCTACCATACATTTTTTTTCCATACTTTATGAAGACTTTTACACAAAATTCAGACTTTTCAAGGTCTGGAAAACAGTGTTTCAAAATTCCATACTTATTAAGACTTTCAAGACTTGCGCAAGCACCCTGCTTAACTTGAACAGTAGTGTGGCGTGGATGTGTATAATATCTGAATGAATGTGTATTTCTCAATGTTATAATCTATACAACTGTATACATGACTAAGTTTGAATGGAGCTAGCTGGGCATTGAACTGGGCTGAATGGACTGGGAAAACGTTTTTTTTTTTTTAAATGACCTGTATGAACATGGATTCACTTTTAAAAAAGATGGCAGCTCAAACGGTCTAGGAGCAGTAGTTCGGCCAAAAAGTGGGTGAAAAGGAATAATAAATAAAGTTAACTTAAGAAGAACAATAGTGGGCTTGCTGGATCCAACCCACTAATTAATACATATAAAGACAACCACTCATCAACCAGCCTAGTTGTCATATGTTAGTATAGTAAGTAAATGTGGTTGGTGTGGAAGGCCTACAGTAAGACTTAATATGGCATGGAGAGAGGCAAGTCTGATGAAGAGCCGAAGGGCTTGAAACGTCATGTGTGTGGGGATTGAAGTCAAATAAAAGAAAATAAACGGAGAGGAAGTGTGCGGACCTTCTTTGTTACTGGATCTTGGATTTTTGGCTCCTGCACCTTAAATTGGATGTGTGCACGTTCCCAAACTGAAACGAAGAGAGGCATGCTCGTGCCAAAGAACTCCCTCCATGTCGATATTGTGCAGAGTTGAGTAGTTGTATAGCAACTTAACCGAACAAGTTCATTTTTCTATGATCTGTTAACTAAATACATTTATAACTAAATAATTTGAACTTAGTCACTAGTACTGTTTAGGTCCAGATAATACTGTTGAAGATGGTAGTCATGCAACAGCTGATTTTGAGGAGGGTTTATTTGAAAAGATAAAAAGGGCGGCCGTGAATGAGTGTGGGCTACACTTACCTCAAAAAGCTTATGGGCAGATGTGATGACATCCCCCATGATGTCCAGAGTCAGCTTGAGGGGGAGCCTCTCAAAACTCCTGCTCTGTCCCCCACCAATCTGTCAGTTGGACTTGCAGCTCCAACCCTGTGTCTATTAAAACTTTGGCACCAGTCTCCCCCACCTCGGCCCCAATCAGTGTCACCTCCACAGTGGAGACTGCTGGTTGTATTTTCTGCAGAAAGGCAAAACAAACAAAACAAAGGTTATATAACCAAAGGGTTAACCATATTTTATTAAACAAACACTGATAGTACTCTTGACTTAGACCAGGGATTCCCAAACGGTGGTACATGTACCACCAGTGATACGCAAGCTTCCACTAGGGGGTACACGAGATGAAAAAGGCAGTGTCGGAAAGGTGTTAAAAATTATTTTTTTAAATGTTCTCCTTGTTCTTTGTATTTCTTAATGTTGTTCTCCACACTGCTTTTTTAGTGTGAGAGCTCAGAGACCAGTTGCACATTTTGATTTTGTTATTTGTTATCATGTAGGGTGGCTAATTAAACATGATGCCTCGAATGCGCCAATAGAATGTGCTATGTTTTTATGTGTCAAAAAAGTGTTAGGGTGGTTATGGCTAGTGCACCATGAGATGAATAGCATGGGAATCACTAGACTAGGCTGTTACTGAGAGAACAAATGGTCAGAGAAAAGAAGGGACGCCAGTGCAGCTCAGATGTCTTCTTAATTTTCAATTTATTTAGTACAAGGTGCAAAACATACGACTAACGTTTCGATGTAGTCACATCTTCATCAGAGTCCTTGGAAGGAATGGGGGTAAAGCCCTGATAAGGATTACCTACAGGTGTGATTGAGCATAAAGGGGGCGTTGGCTACCTGAAGATACACCCACAGCTTCCAAGGAGCTAAACTCACAACATTAAGTCATTAAAGGCAAATTGCCCACAAAGCAGAGAAGTAATTAAAATGATCGAACAAGCATCTGTATAAACAAGCATACATAGTTCACAATACAATAGGGAAAAAACATTTAACATTAACAGTTTAACATTTACAGAAAGCATGATAGATTTAATTCATCATTAAGGCCTAAAGGTTCTAAAGTGCCAAGTGCATGTATCCAATAAGCTTCCCTACACAGCAGCTTTTTAATAATATCACCACCTCTGGGTGAGGCTGTGATTTTTTCTATTCCCCAGAATCTCAAAGATGCCAGAGAACCATGATTGGCCTCCTTGTAATGTTGCGCCATGGCATATGTTAGGTTTTGGGTGCGAATGGCAGTCTTATGTTCAGATACCCGTATTTTAAGTTGCCGTTTTGTTTGCCCTATATAAGCCAGTCCACAGGGACATTTTAGAAGATAGATTACGTGTGTGGTGTTGCAGTTTATAAATGAAGAGATAAGAAATTTCTTGCCAGTGCGAGGGTGAGAGAAGTACTTTGTGTTGGACGAATTTGAGCATTGTGCACAATTTCCACATTTATAGAAACCTTGTGGTGGGCAGGATAGCCAAGTGGAAGGAGGTGGGGTGGTCAAGTCCGAGTGGACCAATCGATCGCGGAGGTTACGAGCGCGCCTAAATATAAATCTGGGTGGCTCAGCGCAAATATCCTTTAGTGTCAGGTCACTTTTTAGTACATGCCAGTGTTTGCGAATAATGTTTTTTATGTGTCCCGCTGCTGGGGTGTAGCAAGCGGAAAAAAATAGCCTAGATGTTGTTTGTGGCTTCATTCTTTTCTTTAGCAGTAAGGCGCGATCTGTATTCAAAGCCCTGCCCCATGCTTTGTTAATATCAGTCTGATCATAACCGCGTTGTGCAAAACGATGCGCTAAATTGGCTGCTTTTAAATTGAAGTCAGTAGTTGTACTACAGTTTCTTCGAAGTCGCAAGAACTGACCCATTGGTATGTTGCGAATTAAATGAGGCGGGTGATTACTGTCCGCTCTTAACAAAGTATTCCGACTAAGTGGTTTGCGGTAAATTGTGGATTGTAGGGTGTAGCTCTCGTTCTTAGATATAGTAAGGTCTAAAAAGTCAATGAACTTGTTGTTATTCTCCAGTGTGAAGGCAAGATAATCTGTAGTGGAATTGGCATAGATCAAAAAACTATTTAGCTCATTGATTGTGCCCTTCCATATCAGAAGGACATCATCAATGTATCTGCGCCATAATGATATTTTGGAGTAGAAAGGGTTGTTTTCAGTATTGTGGATACATTTTTCTTCCCAATAACCCATCACTAGGCAGGCATATGAAGGTGCAAAGGCACTACCCATTGCAGTCCCTTGTAGCTGTAGATAGAATTGATCAGAGTATTAAAGAAATTATTCGAAAGAATAATCTCGATCAAATTTACAAGAAATTCTGATGGCGGCAACACATCAACATTACGTTTGGCAAGATAAAATGACATTGCTTGTAGACCTACGTGGTGGGGTATGCATGTATAAAGACTTTGTACATCCAAAGACACAAGGATATCAGTGCTTTCACAGTTCCAATTATTTATAAGATTTAAAACATCTGTTGTATCCCCAAGGTGATGGTAGGTTGTGAACATACGGTCTTAAAAAGAAATCAACAAATTGTGAGAGAGGCTCAGTGAGGCTCCCTATGCCAGATACAATGGGCCGTAGAGGGGGGTCAATGAGTCGTTTGTGAATTTTAGGTAGACCATAAAATACTGGACATCGGGGGTGATCACTTAATAGAAAAGCCTTTTCTTTATCGGTAATCCAACCTTTTTTATGAGATGCATCAATATATTCATAAATCGACTCTTTTATCCTAGAAGTAGGATTTAAGGGAAGGGGTTGGTAGTGTTTTTCATCATTTAGTAATTCCAATATCAGTTATAGTTCTTTAAGCCCATGACAACAACAGCGCCCCCCTTATCAGCGGGACGAATAATAATGTCCTCTCTCGATTCCAAGGAGCGTAGCGCATCAAATTCACATTTTGTCAAGTTTTTATTTTTGGAAGGGCGCAGCATGTTTAGTTTGGCCATATCTTGATCAACTAGCTGACTGAAAGTGACTATGGTGGGATTTAAATTGGAAGATGGCAGGAACCTAGATTTCTTCTTGAAAGGGGTCACTTCTCTAATAGGTTCACTAATGGGATCAGAGTTTTTGCTTATACTGTTACTCAATAGGACATTGGGCCTAGAAAAGAAATGTTTCAAGTGTAGCTGTCTAAAAAATTTAAACGAGTCCACTTTCAGTGAGAAGGAGTCAATATGATTAGATGGGGCAAACGAGAGTCCTTTCCGAAGTACTGATTTCTCTGTATCTGTCAGGTCAGAGTCTGAGATGTTGATTACAGTCTCCTCTGGTGGTTCCGTGGGGACCAATGCGTGGTCCTGGCCTGGTTGCACCGGATTGTTTGACAGAAGCGCGGAGAACCCTCCTTTGTCTACTGATATACCACAGAGGCTAATTGGACAGGCCTCCCACGTTCCCGTTGCACGCTGCAAGAAGAGCTAAGATGATCAGCTTTGAATCTATTAACGCAAGTACCAATGCACGATCAGAGACATTGTCGTACACTGATGAACAAGGTGCTGACATTATTGTGCCACACTCACTTTTTAAGGATACGTTCAAGCCACCAGAGCCTAATATACTGTCCCTGACTAGAGAACTTGAAGACTTAAAGAAATCAGAGTCCATATTTTTTTGGCACTCCGTAACGCTGTCTGAGTACTGGAGAGCCAAGCGCATTCCGTGCGGTTTACGTATTAACAAAATTCCGTCATTTGGTCTGGATGACAAATCCTTCATGCAAAAATGGGAGCACATTTTAACCCTTTGCAGACCGCGCCGAACATTCCATTTTTTCATACTTGATGGCCTTATGGCACAAAAAGGCTTATTGTGTGGTTATGCTACATGACAGAGATATAATGCACCCACCATTATAATCAGGAGAAATAGCCCTTTCAAATGGTATAAAATATAATTAATAATTTTGAGGAGAACACACGTATTATTTTAAAAATATCTTTAAAATTCAACCCCAAAAAACACAAAACTATCAGTTTGTCAAGATTAATCTAATTTTTCCCCCAATTTCTGTTGTAGATAGAGAAAAACTTAGAGTGTATGGGAGATTCACAATTTTGTCCTCTACACAGTGATAAAAACAGAATCAATGTATCACCTTTTGTTCAAAAGTTATGATAAATTTATTAGACCTTTGCAGACGGCACGAAACATTCCGTTTTTTCATACTTGATGCCCTTGTGAGACAAAAAGGCTTATTGTGTGGCCATGCTAGATGACAGAGATAAGATATACCCACCATTGTAATCAGGAGAACTAGCCCTTTAAAATGGTACATATCATAGTTAATAAGTTTGAGGGTAACACACATTGTTTTTAAACAATACCTTCAAAATTCAACATCAAAAAACACGAAAATATCAATTTGTCAAGATGAATCTTACTTTTCACCTAATGTCTATTGTAGATATAGTGTGTGAAAGATAGACAGTGTTGTGTTCTCCTCAGTGAAAAAAACAGAATCAATTTATCACCTTTGGTTCAGAAGTTATGATTAATTTACTCATAACTGCAAGTCGCAGTAACAAGTAGAATTTTTAAAGAGTAGGATGTTTTCCTTTCCTGGTTTGACATCTGACCAAAAATACACAGATATAATGGTCATGTAACAAATATAAGATGTTTTACCATAAAAACAAGATGCATAGCTAAATATAGGATGTCTTACTGTACTCTGAGGAGGCAAAATCAATTGTGGGGAGGAAAGATAAAGGCTGAAATAAAGACTAGGCAGGTGGTAACTGCTTCTCCGTGTGCTTCATTCTACTATGAAAACAAGAATAAGAGACACTGGCACATGTGTTAGGTTTACGAAAGAGGACATAAATCATTTTATTTAGATAAGTCTTTAACAATTTCATTAAATAATCAGGAACAACAACTTCAGGTAAATAACATAAACATATGTTTACAAACAAGCAGTAACTATTAGAACTACAAGAATGACAAGACAACAGTATAACAAAGATCAACAAAATACTTTAACATGATGAACAAAGCATCAATTCATATTATAGCATAACAAAGCATCAATTCACATTCACACATATAAACAATTAAAACATTAGAAGAAATTCAATACATTTAACAACCATACAGCATATATTTCGATACAATATATAATTATCGATATCATTTGCCCTACACATAAGGTGATACACTAACGCCGCATTCACACCAGATCTGTGGTGTGTGTGTTGTCACAGCTATGGCGTGTGTGTGTGTGTGTGCGTCCATCTAAGCCTAGCAGACGATGAGGTGTAAATGCTACTGGAGTTGGTGTCCCTGTCTGTGTTAGAAGGATAGGCAAAGTGTATGCTTTCTACCTGACATGGGACTTGACCAAGCTCAAAATAAAGAAATTGTCAGATAAGAAAATTAGAAATTGAATTACAAATCTAAGCAAACTATTATCACTATAATCCCTGTCATTATTGTTATAAGCAACACTCTTATCACAACCAGAAATGTGCATACGCCCAGTTGGGCGAACACACACACACACACACACACACACAAACATGCTTACCCATCAGAGGATGATGGGAGATTACTCTCCTCCTCTAGCACATCATTGTCTTCCTCTTCATCCAGAAACTACCCATCCATGTCCCATGTCCATGCCACCGTGCCATTGTGGTCCTTGGGGTCATGTTTGCCATCAGCAGTCGGCTGCTTTCACCTCAGTTGCACGTACTTCTCTCCCTCCATCTAAAATAACAAAAAATCACAAGTCTGATAGTGAATAGGTTGTTTAGTTTTATTTTACATTACTTCCACATAATCTTAATCACCACCAACCATGACTCTTTTCACTAAAAGTTTTTTGTCACTAAAGGACTCCAATATTGCTTGGAGAGGTAACATTAGTCTCAGAGCTCACTATAAGTGTTATTGCCTTGGCTAAATTATACATAGCATACCAGCTTACAAGCAAACATTGATTCATGAACATGAGTCAGGAGATACGACAGAAAACATCTAAACAGCGTATGCATACACATACACACAGTACATAGGCTACTGCAGTTGCATAAAGACAAAACACCCCCTTAGAAAATGATATGTCGACAAGTAGGCTTGGGTGTATGAGCTCCCATCATAGTTAGCCAACCAAAAACCTCATAATCGTAGCAGCAAACCTTACAGCCTAAAAGTTAAACAATACTAAGACACATTTCTAACAAATCTTCAGTCATGTATTGATGAAAAACAGCAGTCAATGAATAAAATCCTTACATTACACCATCGGTGATCAACACACTCACGTCGGTAACATAACATTAACGTTGTCATTCATGTCAGATGTTTCTATCTTGGCTACAAACAACTGTAAATTGTGCTATACATATTACGAAGGAATGAAAGGTTTATTTGACAATAAAATACCGATTAGGTGTACCTGACATAAAGTTGCCAGTCATGAAGCAGGGGAGTGAACTTTATCGCGGCTACGCGTCAAGGACATGTTGCAGCCTCTCCTGATGCTAACGTTACCTAACTTAGCTAGTTTTCTGTATCATCAGATGACAAGCAAGCAATCGTTCAAAATAGAACAAATCGTTAAAGTTTCAGTCCTAGTAGGTCTGTAATCTTGGTTGACATATAGTAACCCCCAAAAATGACTGAAAATGAGTTTACTAAAGATTACGGTGTGCTAAAATACAAGCTGTCATATCAGCTGAAGTGAACACACACACGCATTATGTTACGGCCATGCATACAAGGTGTAATTACCAGGAAAAATAACTTTTAAAAACGATTTTGAAATAATAACATGGATAACAAGTAGTAATAACATAAAAAGACTTGTTTTTACCTCAGATGATCCAGTAGTTTCTCCTTTGGACGACGTGAAGATCAACGATGCATAGTGCTTCCTGCTGTTTTTCCTCTAGTGGAGGGAGACGTCAACTCTTGATTTTTCCTTCACGTAGTAAAAGTAATTAGCGCCACAAATCCCTTAACTAATCATATCGCCAGAAAGCCTATGATGTGACGTTTTTGAGGAAGTTTTCATTGATAAAATTAGTTGGGGTATGGCGGAGTTATTAGGGTTAGGAAATTAGAATTAAAATTTGTTTTGGTGAGTGGTTGTTTGGACCATTATGCACTGGCCAGTTGTCCCCGCCCCACTAGTCCCATCTAAAAGTCAAATAAATTAAATAAAACAGAATAAAATAAAAGTTAAAAGGAAATAAAAGAGAGGAGCTGTAAAAAAGACACAGAGTGGTTTGAAACTTTAATTTAATTTTTCATTAAGACCTTGTGGGTGTAATGTTTGAAGTTTTAAAATCCACAATCTCTCTGCTCTTTTCCTCTGTAAAATTGTCCAGCCTGGGTTCCCTTCAAGGCCACAGACCCTCAAATGTGTGATGTTGTGCATCTGGAAATGTGTGACGAGATAAGTGTTGAGTGTATTTTTATGTATGTTGTGCAGATGTTGTTTGAGGCGTATGCGAAGTGTATGTCCAGTTTCCCCGATGTACAACATGTGACAGTGAGTGCAGGTGATAACATATACTAAATTGGGAGTGTCTAAGTTGAGTGGATTGGTGGGTGCAGAACAGTGACTATGAATATTGGTGATGAATAGGTGAGGGGTGAAGTGTAAGTTTTCTTTAGGGGGTGGTGGTTGTAAGTGACGGGTGAAGGTTGTGCGTATGAGGAGGTCTTTGAGATTTTTATTGCGTCTATATGCGGAGATGAGTGTGTGGTGTTGGAAGGTGGGGTGTGTTGTTTGGAAATCAGTATAGTGTTGTTTCAGTGTGTGGTGAAGGTGTTGTATGCCGTGTGAGTAGGTGCCAATAAGGGGCAGGAGATGGGGTGGGTCAGGGTTGGGTTAGGGGAATATGATATTTAGTGGAGTGGGTGACTGTGAGTGCACTGGCCGATTGGATCCAACCACACCAACAAGGAGGGAAATAGGGTATGAAAAGGTCCACTGTCTATAAATAAAATAATTTATTGCTCCTTGGAAAACTCCTGACGTTTCGGATAACTAATCCTGCATCAGAGGAGAAAAACCCTAACCCTAACCCTAGGTTAGGGTTAGGTTAGGGGAATGAATCCGCGGCCCCAACGATGTTGGGGCTCACGTTGGGCACGGTCCTTCCCAGAAGGCCAAGGCTGCCCACCGTTCATACGGCCCTGTGTATGTCCATGAAAGTAAGTTACCATAATTATTATCTGATTTATATGTGATTAATTAATTGTGTACTTTTCCTTCTTTCAGGTAAGAAAAGGTAAGTATTCAGAATTTTTTAATTTTTTCAATTATTGAATTTTAGTATTCTTCTTTTTTCAGGCGGTAGGCCGATTCTTTTTAGTGGGTAGGGGTTAAAGGTAAGGAGTTGGTTGGGGGTAGGGGTTTGATTGGGGTTAGGATTAGGAATGGGGTTAGGTTTAGGATAGGGGCAAGGGAGTGGTTGGGGTTAGGAATTGGTTGGGGGTAGAAGTTGTGGTTGGGTAAGGGTTTGTCCTTTGCCCAGCTCTCCGGGTCAGAGGGGGGGACCCAGGGTCAAGGGTTATGGTTAGGATTAGGGCTAGGGGTGGGCTTGGGGTAGGATATTGGTTGGGGGGTGGGGGTTGGGGTTAGGGTTAGGGCAAGGGTCAGGTCAGGGTCATCCCCCTCCTCACCAGGAGCCAGGCAAGGTTGGGCACTGTCCATCACCCACACCCAACGCGATTGTCCACTCAGCAGGTCTACTGTAACCTTTGCCTTCCTATTAATTTCCCCCGTCTGTAGGGAGGTTTCCCCGGGGTAACTGTCAATTTACAGTATTTACTTCTTGTACTCATACGTGTGGCGGGTTTGGGGGTTACTGTTTGTTCTTGTGTGGTCAGTGCTGGCGAACTCGCCGTCTGCACTGGTGTGATTGGCGTTTGTGGGATTGGTGTTAGTTTTTCTATTTCTTTTTCCGCAGGTGAGTTGGAGGATTGTGGAGTCAGCGGTGGAAGTCCAGGTTCCAGGATGAACTCAAGTAAGTCCCTAGCTGTTTGGTTATTCTCTGCAAGTGTACTCCATGTATTCATTTTGTGTTCTATTTGGATTTTAACCCTTGGTTGTTTTGGTGCTTGCAGGTGCACTGGAGTAAGAGGAGGGTCCCGTGGTGTTGGAAGGAGAGGAAAGTCCTCATCCAATGACCACTCGCCTCTTAGTCCTTCGCCTAAGAGTTCCTCAGCCCGAGCAACAGTCTCCATTTTTAGTCTCTTTCCCAGATGTTTGGTTGCCCACCCCTTTGCAATATTAAAGGCTGTATGCCCATCTCTCCCCATCAAAGACCCCAATTTTCTGAGTGTCTCTTGAATTTCAAGTTCATAATGTTCTTCCAAAATGACTTGTGTTGTGTACATCCAATTTTTTGCATTGCCAGTAAGTAATTCTTGCACTTTTGCACTGGGGGAGGCTGGTTTTATGATTTCCGTGAGGAATTTTTCCAATCTTTGGAAGGATGCAGGTGGGTTTTCATTTTTTGTTTCTATGTTTTTTAGGTGATGTATCATCGTTATCAATTTTTGCATTAGTTTGACTGTTTTTCTTAGCTCTGGACTGGTAGGTATGTATTTGTTTTTCTTATTGTCTTTAGGCATATAATTGTTTTCTCTGTTGTCTTTAGTTGATGCTTTTTTTGCCTTTTGGTCATATCGGTTATTGCTGAAACGGTCCGCATTCCACTTTTGGGAAGCCCCATCGTTTCCGTGTCCACATCGGTTATTTCGCCCAAATCGGTTTTTATTGCAGCGGTCCGCATTCCCGTTTCGGGAAGCCACATCGCTGCAATGTCTAAATCCATAATGTTTTTTGTCATAATCAGGTAGGTTTTGGTTTTTGTCATAATCATGTAGATTTTGTTTTTTAGGAACCCTATGTCCTTTTTTATAGTGAACCTCTGTCCATTCATTGTTGTTGGTCATTGTTCAAGCTTTAGCACGACGTTTCGATATTTTTTTATATCTTTATCAAGTGAGCTTGAACTGTTAGCTAGCTTTTTTTTAGGCTGAGGTAGGCTTCAGGCGATGTTCACCGTCCGGTGACTCAAGCAAGACTGAGACTCAATCGGTCTACGCCTCCTTTTATAACCTCTGAGAGGTTTCCACGATGTTCGATGTTTGATGTATTTGTTTGGTATTGTTTGATCAGTAAGTCATATTTATGTACAAGAGTACTTTTGTTGGTCCAGGTAAGTGGTTTGTATTTCTTTTTTTATTTTTTGTTGACATATATTTTGGTATTATTTCACCAGGTATGTATTGGGTCATTTTTGTGTACAATAATACTTTTGCAGGTCCAGGTAAGTGGTTTGTATTTTGGGTAAGTATTTCTTGTAGACATATGTTTGTATAAATTGTTTTTGTAATTTGTTTCTTTTTAGAAATCGGGTTGCTGAGCGACGGTGATGTTGGGGGGGGAGGCACTGGCGTGTTAGGTAAGGGTTTGTCCTTTGCCCAGCTCTCCGGGTCAGAGGGGGGGACCCAGGGTCAAGGGTTATGGTTAGGATTAGGGCTAGGGGTGGGCTTGGGGTAGGATATTGGTTGGGGGGTGGGGGTTGGGGTTAGGGTTAGGGCAAGGGTCAGGTCAGGGTCATCCCCCTCCTCACCAGGAGCCAGGCAAGGTTGGGCACTGTCCATCACCCACACCCAACGCGATTGTCCACTCAGCAGGTCTACTGTAACCTTTGCCTTCCTATTAATTTCCCCCGTCTGTAGGGAGGTTTCCCCGGGGTAACTGTCAATTTACAGTATTTACTTCTTGTACTCATACGTGTGGCGGGTTTGGGGGTTACTGTTTGTTCTTGTGTGGTCAGTGCTGGCGAACTCGCCGTCTGCACTGGTGTGATTGGCGTTTGTGGGATTGGTGTTAGTTTTTCTATTTCTTTTTCCGCAGGTGAGTTGGAGGATTGTGGAGTCAGCGGTGGAAGTCCAGGTTCCAGGATGAACTCAAGTAAGTCCCTAGCTGTTTGGTTATTCTCTGCAAGTGTACTCCATGTATTCATTTTGTGTTCTATTTGGATTTTAACCCTTGGTTGTTTTGGTGCTTGCAGGTGCACTGGAGTAAGAGGAGGGTCCCGTGGTGTTGGAAGGAGAGGAAAGTCCTCATCCAATGACCACTCGCCTCTTAGTCCTTCGCCTAAGAGTTCCTCAGCCCGAGCAACAGTCTCCATTTTTAGTCTCTTTCCCAGATGTTTGGTTGCCCACCCCTTTGCAATATTAAAGGCTGTATGCCCATCTCTCCCCATCAAAGACCCCAATTTTCTGAGTGTCTCTTGAATTTCAAGTTCATAATGTTCTTCCAAAATGACTTGTGTTGTGTACATCCAATTTTTTGCATTGCCAGTAAGTAATTCTTGCACTTTTGCACTGGGGGAGGCTGGTTTTATGATTTCCGTGAGGAATTTTTCCAATCTTTGGAAGGATGCAGGTGGGTTTTCATTTTTTGTTTCTATGTTTTTTAGGTGATGTATCATCGTTATCAATTTTTGCATTAGTTTGACTGTTTTTCTTAGCTCTGGACTGGTAGGTATGTATTTGTTTTTCTTATTGTCTTTAGGCATATAATTGTTTTCTCTGTTGTCTTTAGTTGATGCTTTTTTTGCCTTTTGGTCATATCGGTTATTGCTGAAACGGTCCGCATTCCACTTTTGGGAAGCCCCATCGTTTCCGTGTCCACATCGGTTATTTCGCCCAAATCGGTTTTTATTGCAGCGGTCCGCATTCCCGTTTCGGGAAGCCACATCGCTGCAATGTCTAAATCCATAATGTTTTTTGTCATAATCAGGTAGGTTTTGGTTTTTGTCATAATCATGTAGATTTTGTTTTTTAGGAACCCTATGTCCTTTTTTATAGTGAACCTCTGTCCATTCATTGTTGTTGGTCATTGTTCAAGCTTTAGCACGACGTTTCGATATTTTTTTATATCTTTATCAAGTGAGCTTGAACTGTTAGCTAGCTTTTTTTTAGGCTGAGGTAGGCTTCAGGCGATGTTCACCGTCCGGTGACTCAAGCAAGACTGAGACTCAATCGGTCTACGCCTCCTTTTATAACCTCTGAGAGGTTTCCACGATGTTCGATGTTTGATGTATTTGTTTGGTATTGTTTGATCAGTAAGTCATATTTATGTACAAGAGTACTTTTGTTGGTCCAGGTAAGTGGTTTGTATTTCTTTTTTTATTTTTTGTTGACATATATTTTGGTATTATTTCACCAGGTATGTATTGGGTCATTTTTGTGTACAATAATACTTTTGCAGGTCCAGGTAAGTGGTTTGTATTTTGGGTAAGTATTTCTTGTAGACATATGTTTGTATAAATTGTTTTTGTAATTTGTTTCTTTTTAGAAATCGGGTTGCTGAGCGACGGTGATGTTGGGGGGGGAGGCACTGGCGTGTTAGGTAAGGGTTTGTCCTTTGCCCAGCTCTCCGGGTCAGAGGGGGGGACCCAGGGTCAAGGGTTATGGTTAGGATTAGGGCTAGGGGTGGGCTTGGGGTAGGATATTGGTTGGGGGGTGGGGGTTGGGGTTAGGGTTAGGGCAAGGGTCAGGTCAGGGTCATCCCCCTCCTCACCAGGAGCCAGGCAAGGTTGGGCACTGTCCATCACCCACACCCAACGCGATTGTCCACTCAGCAGGTCTACTGTAACCTTTGCCTTCCTATTAATTTCCCCCGTCTGTAGGGAGGTTTCCCCGGGGTAACTGTCAATTTACAGTATTTACTTCTTGTACTCATACGTGTGGCGGGTTTGGGGGTTACTGTTTGTTCTTGTGTGGTCAGTGCTGGCGAACTCGCCGTCTGCACTGGTGTGATTGGCGTTTGTGGGATTGGTGTTAGTTTTTCTATTTCTTTTTCCGCAGGTGAGTTGGAGGATTGTGGAGTCAGCGGTGGAAGTCCAGGTTCCAGGATGAACTCAAGTAAGTCCCTAGCTGTTTGGTTATTCTCTGCAAGTGTACTCCATGTATTCATTTTGTGTTCTATTTGGATTTTAACCCTTGGTTGTTTTGGTGCTTGCAGGTGCACTGGAGTAAGAGGAGGGTCCCGTGGTGTTGGAAGGAGAGGAAAGTCCTCATCCAATGACCACTCGCCTCTTAGTCCTTCGCCTAAGAGTTCCTCAGCCCGAGCAACAGTCTCCATTTTTAGTCTCTTTCCCAGATGTTTGGTTGCCCACCCCTTTGCAATATTAAAGGCTGTATGCCCATCTCTCCCCATCAAAGACCCCAATTTTCTGAGTGTCTCTTGAATTTCAAGTTCATAATGTTCTTCCAAAATGACTTGTGTTGTGTACATCCAATTTTTTGCATTGCCAGTAAGTAATTCTTGCACTTTTGCACTGGGGGAGGCTGGTTTTATGATTTCCGTGAGGAATTTTTCCAATCTTTGGAAGGATGCAGGTGGGTTTTCATTTTTTGTTTCTATGTTTTTTAGGTGATGTATCATCGTTATCAATTTTTGCATTAGTTTGACTGTTTTTCTTAGCTCTGGACTGGTAGGTATGTATTTGTTTTTCTTATTGTCTTTAGGCATATAATTGTTTTCTCTGTTGTCTTTAGTTGATGCTTTTTTTGCCTTTTGGTCATATCGGTTATTGCTGAAACGGTCCGCATTCCACTTTTGGGAAGCCCCATCGTTTCCGTGTCCACATCGGTTATTTCGCCCAAATCGGTTTTTATTGCAGCGGTCCGCATTCCCGTTTCGGGAAGCCACATCGCTGCAATGTCTAAATCCATAATGTTTTTTGTCATAATCAGGTAGGTTTTGGTTTTTGTCATAATCATGTAGATTTTGTTTTTTAGGAACCCTATGTCCTTTTTTATAGTGAACCTCTGTCCATTCATTGTTGTTGGTCATTGTTCAAGCTTTAGCACGACGTTTCGATATTTTTTTATATCTTTATCAAGTGAGCTTGAACTGTTAGCTAGCTTTTTTTTAGGCTGAGGTAGGCTTCAGGCGATGTTCACCGTCCGGTGACTCAAGCAAGACTGAGACTCAATCGGTCTACGCCTCCTTTTATAACCTCTGAGAGGTTTCCACGATGTTCGATGTTTGATGTATTTGTTTGGTATTGTTTGATCAGTAAGTCATATTTATGTACAAGAGTACTTTTGTTGGTCCAGGTAAGTGGTTTGTATTTCTTTTTTTATTTTTTGTTGACATATATTTTGGTATTATTTCACCAGGTATGTATTGGGTCATTTTTGTGTACAATAATACTTTTGCAGGTCCAGGTAAGTGGTTTGTATTTTGGGTAAGTATTTCTTGTAGACATATGTTTGTATAAATTGTTTTTGTAATTTGTTTCTTTTTAGAAATCGGGTTGCTGAGCGACGGTGATGTTGGGGGGGGAGGCACTGGCGTGTTAGGTAAGGGTTTGTCCTTTGCCCAGCTCTCCGGGTCAGAGGGGGGGACCCAGGGTCAAGGGTTATGGTTAGGATTAGGGCTAGGGGTGGGCTTGGGGTAGGATATTGGTTGGGGGGTGGGGGTTGGGGTTAGGGTTAGGGCAAGGGTCAGGTCAGGGTCATCCCCCTCCTCACCAGGAGCCAGGCAAGGTTGGGCACTGTCCATCACCCACACCCAACGCGATTGTCCACTCAGCAGGTCTACTGTAACCTTTGCCTTCCTATTAATTTCCCCCGTCTGTAGGGAGGTTTCCCCGGGGTAACTGTCAATTTACAGTATTTACTTCTTGTACTCATACGTGTGGCGGGTTTGGGGGTTACTGTTTGTTCTTGTGTGGTCAGTGCTGGCGAACTCGCCGTCTGCACTGGTGTGATTGGCGTTTGTGGGATTGGTGTTAGTTTTTCTATTTCTTTTTCCGCAGGTGAGTTGGAGGATTGTGGAGTCAGCGGTGGAAGTCCAGGTTCCAGGATGAACTCAAGTAAGTCCCTAGCTGTTTGGTTATTCTCTGCAAGTGTACTCCATGTATTCATTTTGTGTTCTATTTGGATTTTAACCCTTGGTTGTTTTGGTGCTTGCAGGTGCACTGGAGTAAGAGGAGGGTCCCGTGGTGTTGGAAGGAGAGGAAAGTCCTCATCCAATGACCACTCGCCTCTTAGTCCTTCGCCTAAGAGTTCCTCAGCCCGAGCAACAGTCTCCATTTTTAGTCTCTTTCCCAGATGTTTGGTTGCCCACCCCTTTGCAATATTAAAGGCTGTATGCCCATCTCTCCCCATCAAAGACCCCAATTTTCTGAGTGTCTCTTGAATTTCAAGTTCATAATGTTCTTCCAAAATGACTTGTGTTGTGTACATCCAATTTTTTGCATTGCCAGTAAGTAATTCTTGCACTTTTGCACTGGGGGAGGCTGGTTTTATGATTTCCGTGAGGAATTTTTCCAATCTTTGGAAGGATGCAGGTGGGTTTTCATTTTTTGTTTCTATGTTTTTTAGGTGATGTATCATCGTTATCAATTTTTGCATTAGTTTGACTGTTTTTCTTAGCTCTGGACTGGTAGGTATGTATTTGTTTTTCTTATTGTCTTTAGGCATATAATTGTTTTCTCTGTTGTCTTTAGTTGATGCTTTTTTTGCCTTTTGGTCATATCGGTTATTGCTGAAACGGTCCGCATTCCACTTTTGGGAAGCCCCATCGTTTCCGTGTCCACATCGGTTATTTCGCCCAAATCGGTTTTTATTGCAGCGGTCCGCATTCCCGTTTCGGGAAGCCACATCGCTGCAATGTCTAAATCCATAATGTTTTTTGTCATAATCAGGTAGGTTTTGGTTTTTGTCATAATCATGTAGATTTTGTTTTTTAGGAACCCTATGTCCTTTTTTATAGTGAACCTCTGTCCATTCATTGTTGTTGGTCATTGTTCAAGCTTTAGCACGACGTTTCGATATTTTTTTATATCTTTATCAAGTGAGCTTGAACTGTTAGCTAGCTTTTTTTTAGGCTGAGGTAGGCTTCAGGCGATGTTCACCGTCCGGTGACTCAAGCAAGACTGAGACTCAATCGGTCTACGCCTCCTTTTATAACCTCTGAGAGGTTTCCACGATGTTCGATGTTTGATGTATTTGTTTGGTATTGTTTGATCAGTAAGTCATATTTATGTACAAGAGTACTTTTGTTGGTCCAGGTAAGTGGTTTGTATTTCTTTTTTTATTTTTTGTTGACATATATTTTGGTATTATTTCACCAGGTATGTATTGGGTCATTTTTGTGTACAATAATACTTTTGCAGGTCCAGGTAAGTGGTTTGTATTTTGGGTAAGTATTTCTTGTAGACATATGTTTGTATAAATTGTTTTTGTAATTTGTTTCTTTTTAGAAATCGGGTTGCTGAGCGACGGTGATGTTGGGGGGGGAGGCACTGGCGTGTTAGGTAAGGGTTTGTCCTTTGCCCAGCTCTCCGGGTCAGAGGGGGGGACCCAGGGTCAAGGGTTATGGTTAGGATTAGGGCTAGGGGTGGGCTTGGGGTAGGATATTGGTTGGGGGGTGGGGGTTGGGTTAGGGTTAGGGTTAGGGTTAGGGTTAGGTTAGGGGAACATGATCTTTGGTGGAGTGGGTGACTGTGAGTGCACTGGCCGATTGGATCCAACCACACCAACAAGGAGGGGAATAGGGTATGAAAAGGTCAACTGTCTGTCTATAAAATAATATAAATATGAAAAATATTTAATAAAGAAATAAGTAAATTAGAAAAGGGAAAAAAAAAGAAGAAAAATAAATAAATAAATAAACAAACAACTCATTAAGGGGTGGGGGGCTGGAGGTTAGGTTGAGGGATGGGGGTTAGGTTTAGGAATGGGGTTGGGTTTAGGGATAGGGGCTGGGGTTGGCCTAAGGGTTGGGTTAGGGTTAGGTTAAGGGGCTGGGGTAGGAATGTAGCCAAGTGGCTGAGGGTTAGGTTTAGGGATGGGGGTTAGGGTTAGGGTTAGGGTTAGGGTTAGGGTTAGCCGCAAGGTGGTGATATTATGGAATTTTATGTCTAATTCCAGGAAATATTTGTCTCTTTTCAGGAAATTTTCCAACATTTTGACCGTATTTCCGAGGTTAGCGAATGTAAGTAGGTGCATCCCTTTACCTCCAATGAGGGCTTCTAAATCTCGCGCGCTAACTGTCGAAAAGTTGGAATTCCACATATTTAACTATTTTGCAACAAAATTGAATGGGAAAAATATGACAAAAACTTCTTCATTTGTGCTTCCCAAAAATGTAATTTTTTTAAAAAAAAAATGTGTTCTTATATTTTTTATTTAATCTAAAAATATTTAATGTAATACCATTAAATGGCCACAAGAGGTCACCTGAACTAAGTTTGATTTCCTGGAAGTTGATGATGTTTTTCTGGAAATATTAAGGTGGACTATAAAAGTCCAAGTTCTGGAATATCCCCTGGCTGCCTAAACGACTTTGGGTGCGCATTTCCCCACAGACATATTGTACAGAGTGCCTACCTGGATCTAAGTCGAAAAGGTGGAAGTTGGATGTCAATATTCCGGAATATCAACTACCCGACTGTCAGTGCTCATTTCCCCGCAGAGCTGCAGTGGAGGGTCCCTAAGTCAGAAAGGTGGAAGTTGGATGTCCATATTCCGGAATACCAACTACCCGACTTTCAGTCCTCATTTCTCCGCATACATGTTGTAGAGAGTGCCTACCTGGATCTAAGTCGAAAAGGTGGAAGGTGGATGTCCATATTCCGGAATACCAACTACCCGACTGTCAGTACTCATTTCCCCGCAGACCAGCAGTGGAGGGTCCCTAAGTCAGAAAGGTGGAAGTTGGATGTCCATATTCCGGAATACCAACTACCCGACTTTGGGTGTGCATTTCTCCGCAGACATGTTGTAGAGAGTGCCTACCTGAACCTAAGTCAAAAAGGTGGAAGTTGGATGTCCATATTCCGGAATACCAACTACCCGACTTTCAGTCCTCATTTCCCCGCATACATGTTGTAGAGAGTGCCTACCTGGATCTAAGTCGAAAAGGTGGAAGGTGGATGTCCATATTCCGGAATACCAACTACCCGACTGTCAGTACTCATTTCCCCGCAGACCAGCAGTGGAGGGTCCCTAAGTCAGAAAGGTGGAAGTTGGATGTCCATATTCCGGAATACCAACTACCCGACTTTGGGTGTGCATTTCTCCGCAGACATGTTGTAGAGAGTGCCTACCTGAACCTAAGTCGAAAAGGTGGAAGTTGGATGTCCATATTCCGGAATACCAACTACCCGACTTTCAGTCCTCATTTCCCCGCATACATGTTGTAGAGAGTGCCTACCTGAACCTAAGTCGAAAAGGTGGAAGTTGGATGTCCATATTCCGGAATACCAACTACCCGACTTTCAGTCCTCATTTCCCCGCAGACCAGCAGTGGAGGGTCCCTAAGTCAGAAAGGTGGAAGTTGGATGTCCATATTCCGGAATACCAACTACTCGACTTTGGGTGTGCATTTCTCCGCAGACATGTTGTAGAGAGTGCCTACCTGAACCTAAATCGAAAAGGTGGAAGTTGGATGTCCATATTCCGGAATACCAACTACCCGACTTTCAGTCCTCATTTCCCCGCATACATGTTGTAGAGAGTGCCTACCTGGATCTAAGTCGAAAAGGTGGAAGGTGGATGTCCATATTCCGGAATACCAACTACCCGACTGTCAGTACTCATTTCCCCGCAGACCAGCAGTGGAGGGTCCCTAAGTCAGAAAGGTGGAAGTTGGATGTCCATATTCCGGAATACCAACTACTCGACTTTGGGTGTGCATTTCTCCGCAGACATGTTGTAGAGAGTGCCTACCTGAACCTAAATCGAAAAGGTGGAAGTTGGATGTCCATATTCCGGAATACCAACTACCCGACTTTCAGTCCTCATTTCCCCGCATACATGTTGTAGAGAGTGCCTACCTGGATCTAAGTCGAAAAGGTGGAAGGTGGATGTCCATATTCCGGAATACCAACTACCCGACTGTCAGTACTCATTTCCCCGCAGACCAGCAGTGGAGGGTCCCTAAGTCAGAAAGGTGGAAGTTGGATGTCCATATTCCGGAATACCAACTACCCGACTTTGGGTGTGCATTTCTCCGCAGACATGTTGTAGAGAGTGCCTACCTGAACCTAAGTCGAAAAGGTGGAAGTTGGATGTCCATATTCCGGAATACCAACTACCCGACTTTCAGTCCTCATTTCCCCGCATACATGTTGTAGAGAGTGCCTACCTGGATCTAAGTCGAAAAGGTGGAAGGTGGATGTCCATATTCCGGAATACCAACTACCCGACTGTCAGTACTCATTTCCCCACAGACCAGCAGTGGAGGGTCCCTAAGTCAGAAAGGTGGAAGTTGGATGTCCATATTCCGGAAAACCAACTACCCGACTTTGGGTGTGCATTTCTCCGCAGACATGTTGTAGAGAGTGCCTACCTGAACCTAAATCGAAAAGGTGGAAGTTTGATGTCCATATTCCGGAATACCAACTACCCGACTTTCAGTCCTCATTTCCCCGCATACATGTTGTAGAGAGTGCCTACCTGGATCTAAGTCGAAAAGGTGGAAGGTGGATGTCCATATTCCGGAATACCAACTACCCGACTGTCAGTACTCATTTCCCCGCAGACCAGCAGTGGAGGGTCCCTAAGTCAGAAAGGTGGAAGTTGGATGTCCATATTCCGGAATACCAACTACCCGACTTTGGGTGTGCATTTCTCCGCAGACATGTTGTAGAGAGTGCCTACCTGAACCTAAGTCGAAAAGGTGGAAGTTGGATGTCCATATTCCGGAATACCAACTACCCGACTTTCAGTCCTCATTTCCCCGCATACATGTTGTAGAGAGTGCCTACCTGGATCTAAGTCGAAAAGGTGGAAGGTGGATGTCCATATTCCGGAATACCAACTACCCGACTGTCAGTACTCATTTCCCCGCAGACCAGCAGTGGAGGGTCCCTAAGTCAGAAAGGTGGAAGTTGGATGTCCATATTCCGGAATACCAACTACCCGACTTTGGGTGTGCATTTCTCCGCAGACATGTTGTAGAGAGTGCCTACCTGAACCTAAGTCAAAAAGGTGGAAGTTGGATGTCCATATTCCGGAATACCAACTACCCGACTTTCAGTCCTCATTTCCCCGCATACATGTTGTAGAGAGTGCCTACCTGAACCTAAGTCGAAAAGGTGGAAGTTGGATGTCCATATTCCGGAATACCAACTACCCGACTTTCAGTCCTCATTTCCCCGCATACATGTTGTAGAGAGTGCCTACCTGGATCTAAGTCGAAAAGGTGGAAGGTGGATGTCCATATTCCGGAATACCAACTACCCGACTGTCAGTACTCATTTCCCCGCAGACCAGCAGTGGAGGGTCCCTAAGTCAGAAAGGTGGAAGTTGGATGTCCATATTCCGGAAAACCAACTACCCGACTTTGGGTGTGCATTTCTCCGCAGACATGTTGTAGAGAGTGCTTACCTGAACCTAAATCGAAAAGGTGGAAGTTTGATGTCCATATTCCGGAATACCAACTACCCGACTTTCAGTCCTCATTTCCCCGCATACATGTTGTAGAGAGTGCCTACTTGGATCTAAGTCGAAAAGGTGGAAGGTGGATGTCCATATTCCGGAATACCAACTACCCGACTGTCAGTACTCATTTCCCCGCAGACCAGCAGTGGAGGGTCCCTAAGTCAGAAAGGTGGAAGTTGGATGTCCATATTCCGGAATACCAACTACCCGACTTTGGGTGTGCATTTCTCCGCAGACATGTTGTAGAGAGTGCCTACCTGAACCTAAGTCAAAAAGGTGGAAGTTGGATGTCCATATTCCGGAATACCAACTACCCGACTTTCAGTCCTCATTTCCCCGCATACATGTTGTAGAGAGTGCCTACCTGAACCTAAGTCGAAAAGGTGGAAGTTGGATGTCCATATTCCGGAATACCAACTAC
Source organism: Alosa sapidissima (assembly GCF_018492685.1). Classification (NCBI taxonomy): domain Eukaryota; kingdom Metazoa; phylum Chordata; class Actinopteri; order Clupeiformes; family Clupeidae; genus Alosa; species Alosa sapidissima. The sequence continues at coordinate 94,545 of NC_055977.1, read as the reverse complement.
CCGACTTTCAGTCCTCATTTCCCCGCATACATGTTGTAGAGAGTGCCTACCTGGATCTAAGTCGAAAAGGTGGAAGGTGGATGTCCATATTCCGGAATACCAACTACCCGACTGTCAGTACTCATTTCCCCGCAGACCAGCAGTGGAGGGTCCCTAAGTCAGAAAGGTGGAAGTTGGATGTCCATATTCCGGAATACCAACTACCCGACTTTGGGTGTGCATTTCTCCGCAGACATGTTGTAGAGAGTGCCTACCTGAACCTAAATCGAAAAGGTGGAAGTTGGATGTCCATATTCCGGAATACCAACTACCCGACTTTCAGTCCTCATTTCCCCGCATACATGTTGTAGAGAGTGCCTACCTGGATCTAAGTCGAAAAGGTGGAAGGTGGATGTCCATATTCCGGAATACCAACTACCCGACTGTCAGTACTCATTTCCCCGCAGACCAGCAGTGGAGGGTCCCTAAGTCAGAAAGGTGGAAGTTGGATGTCCATATTCCGGAATACCAACTACCCGACTTTGGGTGTGCATTTCTCCGCAGACATGTTGTAGAGAGTGCCTACCTGAACCTAAGTCAAAAAGGTGGAAGTTGGATGTCCATATTCCGGAATACCAACTACCCGACTTTCAGTCCTCATTTCCCCGCATACATGTTGTAGAGAGTGCCTACCTGAACCTAAGTCAAAAAGGTGGAAATTGGATGTCCATATTCCGGAATACCAACTACCCGACTGTCAGTACTCATTTCCCCGCAGACCAGCAGTGGAGGGTCCCTAAGTCGAAAAGGTGGAAGGTGGATGTCCATATTCCGGAATACCAACTACCCGACTTTGGGTGTGCATTTCTCCGCATACATGTTGTAGAGAGTGCCTACCTGAACCTAAGTCGAAAAGGTGGATGTTGGATGTCCATATTCCGGAATATCAACTACCCGATTTTCAGTCCTCATTTCCCCGCATACATGTTGTAGAGAGTGCCTACCTGAACCTAAGTCGAAAAGGTGGAAGTTGGATGTCCATATTCCGGAATATCAACTACCCGACTGTCAGTGCTCATTTCCCCGCAGAGCTGCAGTGGAGGGTCCCTAAGTCAGAAAGGTGCAAGTTTGATGTCCATATTCCGGAATGTCAAAAAGGTGGAAGTTGGATGTCCATATTCCGGAATATCACCTACCTGATTTTGGAAGTTATGATGAAAATGTGGAATCAGTTCATGGTGTTCTATTGGCCAATAGCCCTTGATGACATCATGCAGATGTTAAGTTTTTACTATAAAATACTCTGAAGCAAATATATATGACACAAATTGCAGTCTGTGAGGATTCCTCAAGATCCATGATCCAACCTGACTCAACGCAACAAATCATCAATGCAATAATGTCAGGTATGTGGGCTTTAACATTATGAACATTTATTACATGCATAATATTGTCTGATTCCAGGAATACTTTCAATCTAATTTTTAATGTCCACCTTTATTATGCAGTGCCAGGGAGGATGTTGGTGCGAGAGGTGCACCCCAATGAAGGCCACCTACAGCCACAGACCCCAATGAATAATGAAGAAAGATCCTGTAGGCAAGTGTGATTTTTATTGTTATACATCGGAACATTTTGCTTACTATGAATCTAGTGATTTTTTAAGTATTTTTTCTCTCTTACAGATGCTCATGTGATCCATTGACCGTGGCTACGATTTTACTGATGGTCTGCCTCGTTATGTTCATTTATGTGATCGTGATGATTCTGCTAATCAAAAATGGCATTCTAAAACTATGAAAGATTAGAACTCAACATTACAAATAAAAAACACATTTGCAGTTAACTTTGCCTGATTCTTTATTGAGTACTCCACTTTTCTGGATGCTGACATAGCCTTCCTGGAAACAGACATACCTGGAAATCTGTGATGTGCTTGTTATCTTTTAGGATTTTATGTTACTTTTCTGGATGCTGACATAGCCATCCTGGAAACAAACAAATCTGGAAATCAGTGAAATTCACATAATCTTATCTGGATGTAGATTTAGCCTTCCTGGAAATAGGCATACATGGAAAGCAATGAAATTCACGTGATCTTTATGGTTTTTATGTAATTTTCCTGGTTTGACATTGACAATCCATTCCTGGAAATAGACATTCCATTCCTGGAAATTGACATTCCATTCCTGGAAATAGACATTCCATTTCTGGAATTAAGCTCATTGGCTTGTCCAAATTAGAAGGTGTGGCTAACCATACCCCTATAAATTGAGAGGCTTTTCACCTCCTGTGTCATTTGTGAATTACAGCAATGAAGGTAAGACCATCTTTTTGGAAATTGACAGTCCATTCCTGGAAATTGACGTTCCATTCCTGGAAATAAACATTCCATTTCTGGAATTAAGCTCATTGGCTTGTCCAAATTCAAATTGAGAGGCTTTTCACCTCCTGTGTCATTTGTGAGATTACAGCAATAAAGGTAAGACCATCTTTTTGACAGGGATTTCAAGTGGTCTAGTCTATCTACTTAATAATTGTGGTACCATCTCAAGTAATTGATGTAGATTTTGTACAAGTAATATGCATAGGTTTTCAAAAATGTGGTGTTTTGTGAAGATGATGTGGCTTTACTGAATGTTAATATACCTTTGCGAGAAAAGTCATTTATGTCATTTTCCTGGATGTAGACGTAGCATTCCTGGAAACTGACATTCCATTCCTGGAAATTGACCTTCCATTCCTGGAAACTGACAGTCCATTCCTGGAAATAAACATTCCATTTCTGGAATTAATCTCATTGGCTTGTCCAAATTCAAATTGAGAGGCTTTTCACCTCCTGTGTCATTTGTGAGATTACAGCAATGAAGGTAAGACCATCTTTTTGACAGGGATTTCAAGTGGTCTAGTCTAGCTACTTAATAATTGTGGTACCATCTCAAGTAATTGATGTAGATTTTGTACAAGTAATATGCATAGGTTTTCAAAAATGTGGTGTTTTGTGAAAATGATGTGGCTTTACTGAATGTTAATATACCTTTGTGAGAAAAGTAATTTATGTCATTTTCCTGGATGTAGCCTTCCTGGAAAATTACATACCTAGAAATCTGTGAGGTACTTGTTATCTTTTAGGATTTTATGTTACCTTTCAGGATGTTGACGTAGCCTTCCTGGAAATAGACACATCTCAAAATCAGCATTATTCACATAATCTTTAATGATTTTATGTTATTTTCCTGGATGTAGCCGTAGCCTTCCTGAAAATAGACATACCTGGAAATCTGTGAAATGTATGTGATCTTTCAGGATTTCGTTACTTACCTGGATGTAGGTGTAGCCTTCCTGGAAATAGATATACCCGGATATTAGCGTAGCTCATTTGAATTCTTGCACCATCTGGGGAAATTGATCAAATCATTATGCCTTTCCTTACCATAGGCTAAAAAGAAGTGCCCACATTGCGACGGTGCATATGCACCCCTTTCCCGGCACCTAAGGGACCATCACAACATAACAGACAAGGATCAGAGACGGCTCATCATCAGCCAAAAAACCCTCCGATTTGGAGGGAAGCTCCGGTGCCCAATAACCAGCTGTAAAACTGACAAACCTTATGTCCGATTGGATAAACATCTAATCAATAAACATGGCAAAACGGTATGCACTTAACAAAACATTTTAGTAATACACATAAAATTCATGTTTACATTCCATTTCATTCTAAAATAATTTATTTCACAGGGCAAAGCACTAAATAAATACATGAAGTGGGCTAAAAAAGTGGCCATCACCGAGAGACTTCACAGCCTTGAAGCCGACAATCAGCCTCCACCACTGCCACCATCACCACAGCCTGCACCACCACCACCACCACCACCACAGCCTGCACCACCACCACCACCTCCACAATTGGCTCCTGAACCAACCATGGATTACGTCATGAGGGAGCTTAACGCAGTGAAGGAAAGTGTGGCCATGCTATGGAAGGCTCTGAAGGCCATTTCTCCTCCAGATGCCCGTCCACTCACCTCCACCGACAATTTAGCACCTCCATCCAGTAATCCTTCCACTTCCATACAGCAGCCCATGCCCAGCCCATCTTCTCCCAGCACTCCACAGTCCACACTCCACTCCACAGAGCCTACAGCCCCTCCACCATCTGAACCAGGATCTCCTGCCAGCCAGGATCCCAACCCACCAGCCTCTCCACCCAAAACAACAGCCTCTCCACCCAAAACACCAGCCTCTCCACTGGCCAAAGGATCTTCAGAAATGAGCCTCACACCCAACATGGGTGAGTATTACTGTTGTTTCCAAAGAGCTTAAGATAGATAGATTGACTGCAGGACTAAGTCACACACTTCTTTATTCTAAATATTTTTAGATAATGTTCTGGACTTGTTCGAGGCCAGCCTGTTAGGGCCCAACCAATCCCGCAAAGCCCTGAAAAATATTAAACAGAGGAGATCGTATGTAAAAAAGTTCCTCCACTACATGTCAGGGCATGACGGGGACATAAATTGCACCCTAATCTTTTTGAATGATATGGTTAAGCTCAATGGGTACGTAGATCTGATTTGTTTTCTCCAAATTGAAATCATTACATTTATTTTACATTTGGAGCGCTCATCAATTCAATGTTTGGTCATCAGATACCTGAAAAGTCTCAATGGGAGATTGAAACCAACAAGCCAAAAACATGTTATAATGGACGTTGAGGCATTCCTGAAATTTGTTAGAATGGGTAATGTGCCAAAAGTCAGGATGAGCTCAAAGGCTATTACATGCATACTTGACAAGCTTACACACTGGAAAAAGGGCTTAGGGGCCAATATCGTCCTCCAGAGGATGGAGCACAAAAGAAAAAAAAGTGGTACGTTTCAGTGCCAGTATATAAGTGATTTGTAAGTGATTTGTTTGAACTCTGTGATCTTGTAGTGTAATCTATCCTTGTTTCCACAGCTAAACTTGTTCAAAGTGAGGACCTTTTAAATTTCATCCACATGGCTGAAGCAGCACTGCCGCAGGCCATAGATGACCTCACTCTTAACCCAGGCAGCTCTGCCTGCCTGGCCAAAGTGGCAGGACTGCTAGTGGGAGCTATGGTGGCCACAACAGGACACAGAAAATGTGTGTTCCTGGGAATGACGACAGATGACATAATGAATGCCCAGCCTTATAAAAAGTCCTTCACAATCAGAGTGAGTATAAGTGCTTTATAATGTCTGCTTCTCATACACATATTCATACACAAGTGGCAGAGGCTCAAGGACACCTCAATGGGGTCAGGCAGAGCAGGACTCAAACCTGCAACTGTATAAATATATATACTGTTTTGATCCCTTGAGGGAAATTTGGTCTATTTATTTATCCCAATCCATGAATCAGTGAAACATACAGCAAAAAGTGAGGTGAAGCACACACTAATCCCAGTGCAGTGAGCTGCCTGCAACAACAGCGGTGCTCGGGGAGCAGTGAGGGGTTAGGTGCCTTGCTCAAGGGCACTTCAGCCGTGCCCACTTCAACCCTCCGCTGGCCCCAACAACAACTGCAATTGTTCCATGGGCACTGTCCCTGTCATTAACAGATGATTAGATTTTTATCTAAAGATGCTTTAGATAAAAAGGTCTTCTAAATGTAAATGTTTTACGTTCTCAGGTAGCTGAGCATAAGACTCTCGAGGCATTTGGCCCAGCAATGGTGTCAGTGTCCAAATACCTGATGGACCGCCTTAGGGCCTTTGTGTGCTTGAGGTCAACCCTACCTGGTTTTAATAAAGCACCGAAGGTCCTGTTCTTTACAAGAAATGGCCAGGAAATGGATAAGATAGGGGTCTATGTGAAAAAGGTTTGGAGGGAGTTTGGGCTTCCAGGGGCACCAAACCTCGGTGATATCCGAACAGCGATCTCAACATGGGTATGTTACCTTTATCAATAGTGGCTATTCTGTAATAACAGCATGAGCATACATATTCCATGATATACATACATACATATATACATACATACATACATACCTGTTGCCATTGGTAAAAATGTTCTCTTACTCTCCTACAGGCAGACAAAGCTCTCTCACTCAAAGACAGGACTGATCTGAATAAGGCAATGTGCCATGATCCTAAAACGGCATCAAAATATTATGTTGTTGGTCCTGAGCCAACGCCAAAAGATGCAAGGAAAATACGCCTTGACATCTTAAAGGCTTTAATGGATACTGTAAAGCCCCGCCAGAAAAAACAAGGTATGTCTATTAGAGTGTAAATAGATACTGTTCCTAACCCTAACCCATTTCTTTCAAAACAACTTTTTAATTGTGCATTTTGCAATAATAGTTGGCAAAACAGCAGAGCAGGGACAGGCACAACCGGATAATCAGGAGGATACAGATGAGGAACTTGTGAGGAGGACTGGTAATGGAGAGGAGGATGTCGAAGAAATGCTAACTGAGGGTCAGGGAGGGAAGGACATGGGTGAGGGTTCCATGGAGGGTGAGGGAGAGGACATGGGTGAGGGTTCCATGGAGGGTGAGGGAGAGGACATGGGTGAGGATTGTACAGATAAGGGACAGAAGGACATGGGTGAGGTTTCCATGGAGGGTGAGGGAGAGGACATGGGTGAAGATTTTCCAGATAAGGGAAAGGAGGACATGGGTGAGGTTTCCATGGAGGGGGAGGGAGAGAACATGGGTGAGGATTTTCCAGATAAGGGAAAGGAGGACATGGACAAGGTTCTCATGGAGGGTGAGGGGGAGAAGGACATAGGCCAGGGGAAGGTTATAGAGTCGGGGTCTTGGACTTTGTTATTGTCAGATTCGGGATCCCAGTCTGGGTCTGCTTCTCACTCAGACTCGGGATCCCAGTCTGGGTCTGCTTCTCACTCAGACTCGGGATCCCAGTCTGGGTCTGACTCGGGATCCCAGTCTGGGTCTGACTCGGGATCCCAGTCTGGGTCTGACGCTCACTCAGACTCGGGATCCCAGTCTGGGTCTGACTCTCATTCAGACTCAGGATCCCAGTCTGAGTCTGACTGACTCCTAGGGATTATAACTACTGCTAGCCTTTGCACATACTTAATAATGTTAAAAATGTTAATGCTTAATAATGTTAAAAAATAGCAAGGGTTTACTGCTGGCCAATGCTTAGCTTTTGCTCATACTTTTTAGTTAATACTCATACTTTCAGTTTACGCATGCTTAATAATGTTAAATATTTTAATGCTTAATAATGTTAAAAATTGCAAAATAGCAAGAGTTTCTCTGCCTGTGCTATGTTAAATTATGTAAATATAAATAAAATACATTTAAAACACTACTGTTTCAATCTTTAAAACATTAACCCTGGTTCTCACTCTTAACACTTTTAACATATAGCCATGAGGCTTGTTGCTTTTGCGGGACAAACACATCTCCACAAAATCAAAATCGACTTCCAGGATTTCACCCTTAAGCACCACTCCACTGACTTCCTGAATTTGGACTTCCAACTTTTCGACATGGATCCAGGCAGGGACCCCTCTACTGAATATATGCAGCGAAATGAGCACGCAAAGTCAGGTAGGTAGCCAAGTGATATTCCGGAACTTGGACTTCAACTTCCAACTTTTTGACATGGATCCAGGCAGGGACCCACTACTGAAGGTATTCAGGTTCATTCCTGGAAATTGGATGTTTTGTTGGAATTTGTAGGTTGCCTATAGGGTTAATTCCTGAAAATTGATGTTGTTTTGTTGGAATTTGTAAGTTGCCCATAGGGTTAATTCCTGGAAATGTATGGGGTTTTTAGGTGTGTTTGTCCACCAGAAAACCAAAAAAAGTACCATGGCTATAAGTTCTGGGGTTTGTTGAATTTGTTGAACCAAGTTGAATTCCTGGATGTTGATTTTGCTTTTTTGCTTTTTTTGGAAGCAATAGTTAATCATTAACATGATTGGCTGTAGCATGATGATGTCATTGGAATCATAAGTATAAATACTGATGTTCTCACATTTGAGGTACATTTACAGTTTCCAAAATGATGACATCAGAGTCTGAGGATGGTCAGAGGCAACAGCAGAAAGGACTGAAGTGCAAGGAATTGGATACTGTAAGTAGAATACCTGGAAGTTGATTTCATTTGTGGAAATGTGTTTGAGCACCATAGGCAATGACTGGATCTGTGCTCCAAGCCTCAGCGGGTATGCTTCAGTCAGCTGTGGTAAAGTCAGTGGTGTGGTGCTTAAGAGTGAGGACCAGGGTGAAATCCTGGGAGTTGATGTTGCTATTGTGGATGTAATAGTTGTGGATTTTATCATGGTTTTTCATACAGCTGGGATTCAGGAAGTGGATGTATGTTTCAAGGTGTTGGTGTTGCTATATTGGAAGTAATGCAGTATTTGTGGAAATTGATTTGTCCTTCTACAGAAAGTAATAGCATTTGTGTAAATGCATTATGTCTAATATTGTACGTTGTTGTATAGGCCAATAGCACAATCAAAGAAGAAATAAACTTGGAGTGTTTTGAGAGCAGCGAGGATCTGGAAGGTCTCACGGTCTCAATGGTTGGTTCATCTTACAAGCAGGCTCTATTCCTGGTTGTGCATGTATAATTCTTGGGTGATTGAATAGACAATTCCACAAAACAACAGTCAGTTCAAATGATGAGCATTTTTGGACAGGTCAACAACACACATAATGATTTGGAAAATGAAGTGGGCCTCACCTTCTCACAGCTTGTTCTAACTTCATGGCAGCCAAAACCAACATTGACTGAGGTGAGTGGAATTCCTGTATGTTGTTTCTTTGGAGTTTACTGTTTCTTCTAATGTGTTATGCTTACAATTAATATGTGTTAATGGATAGAAGCTGCAAACAATATTCGAGGAAATACAAGAGGATGACATGGAGGTCAGTGTCCAATTCTGGTAAAACCTTAGGAGGCAGACAAGAATGAATAGTAAAATTCCTGCAAATGGATCATTTTCCTTTCACTGATAAATGCAATGTGTTATGCTTCCAAATCCAATTAAATCATGTACAGAAGATGTTACAATCCACTGTGGATGGTGATCAGAGGAGTACAGACATGCAAATCATGTTGGGGCCCACTGAGATTGACCATGAAGAGGTGCTGGATGACAGTCTCATGTCCCTAAAACAGCACGACAACCTCAGGAAATCAGAAGTGGTGAGTAGAATTCCTAAAAGTGGTATAATATCAAGAATTCAGTATTTGTTCATTCCAAAAATAAACTCTGTTCCTTAGGCTATTGATGCCATCCAAGCTCCCCATTACATGAAAAGAAAGGACAAACAGAAACATACAGTCCATACCAAAAAGCTGAAGAAGTCTGCTGGGAACAAAACAAATCAGAAGGGTCAAAAAATCAGAACAAAAGAGAGCAAGAATTTGAACCCTATGAAGGCAAAGCCAAAGAATGTGGCAGAAAATCAGAAAGTTTCACAGGAAAAAGGGAAAGAAAAACATGGAGGTCATGCAAAAAAGAAAAAGCACCATTCTAAAAAACAACTGCTTCCTGAAACAATATGCACTCATGTAAGTAGATATGGAGTAATGAATGAAATTAGTAATTAAACTGTTAATAGACAAAAAGCATTACACTTTTACATTTTAATGTCCTCAGGGTGAACGAAGGAAACTCAAATTCACACCAGAATTTCTAGGAATGCTCAGACTTGTCTTTCAAATTGATATCCAGAAAAAATGCATCAGGAAGAAGAAAATACAACACATTCTAAGGAGAAACCCAGAATTCTTACGGATATGTAAGAAAATGGAACTATCCATTGAAAATGTTCGTAACCGAATTCGCCTGATGATTAAAAAAGAATAATGTTTCTATTCGTCAACAGTACTTCATTAAAAAGCATTGCTAGTTACAACAGATGTTTTGTTTTTATTGTGATGACTTTCATGGGGCAATGGGAGTCCACGGCACAGGGGGGTTTGCTTCAGTCAGGTGCAATAAGCTCAGTGGAGGGGTGGTTTATTCTGAGAACAGGAGTTAATTCCTGGAAATTGATGTTTTGTGGGGAATATGTAGGTTAACCATTGGTGGTGGATCCCATGGCTACATGGCTCAAGCATGACGGCTTGTAAGATATGCTTCAGTCGGGTACAATGTGCTCAGTGGAGGACTGCTTAAGAGTGAGAACCAGGAACAATTCCTAGAAGTTGATGTTGCTTTGTTGGACTTGTGGGTGGTGGATTCCTTGATTGCATGCCCACGGCAAGAAGCCATGGAGGGTGTGCTTCAGTCAGGTCAGATAAGTGGAGAGGTGCCTAAGACTGAGAACCAGGCATATTTCCTGGAAGTTGACTGCATGCTCCAGGCACAAAACCTTGGAAAGTGACCGTTTGTCAGGTAGGGTAAGTGGAGAAGTGCGTAAGACTGAGAACCAGGCCTAGTTCCTGGAATTTGCTGTTCCTTTGTTGGAAATATGTGGTGGATCCCCAGGCTGAATGCTCGAGGCACAAAGCCTTGAAGGGGAAGCTTCAGTCGGGTAGGTGATTTTCCAGGAACATGGACTTCCAACTTCCAACTTTTAGACAGATCAAAGCAGGGACCCTCCACTGAATGTTGGGTGACCCTAGGTTAAATTCCTGGAAGTAGATGTTACTTTGTTGGAAATGTCTTTATACTCAAAAAAACACAAAATTGCTTATGCAGTGTGCATTTTGACATCCTGCAACTCTATTGGTTGTTCAAATTACTGGAGCAAATCTATTGGTTATTCAAATTACTGTCTGCAGTGCTGCAGGCCTGTGAAACATATAAAAGGGGGATGAATTCATGGGCACCCAACAATGGACAAGCGAATATTCACAGTTTTACTCATTTTACTCGTCAAATGCAGAAGCGTCATGATCAACTCGACAGACAAGAAACTTGAGGAGAAGGCAGTCGGAGGAAGCGCAATCCTGGAATGCCACTTCACCCTCGCCCCAGATGACATTGGACCTCTGGAAGTCGAGTGGACTAGGCTGTCTAATGCTGGACTACAAGAGGACCCAGTAATCATTGTGTTCACCGCCGGGCAGATCTACGATAACTACTATGTGCCACTCAAAGACAGGGTCCACTTCATTTCAATGGATCCACGGAAAGGAGATGCCTCCGTTAAACTGCTACGACTGACACCCTCAGATTCCGGGACTTACAAGTGCCAAGTGAAGAAGGTCCCTGGTATCCAGAAAATTGCGGTTATCCTCCGGGTGATGCATGCTCCCTCCAAGCCAAGTTGTCACACAAAGGGCACTGCAGAGGTGGGTGGAAATGTGGTGCTGCACTGCAATGCCCTGGAAGGTGCAATCCCCATCGACTACAACTGGCAGAGAGCCACCGGACCCTACACACTACCATCCTCTGCCCGCTTAGATGTTGTTGCAGGCAGGCTCCACATCCCAGGGGCAAAAGAGAGTGACTCGGGGACTTACCACTGCATTGCCAGGAACCGGGTTGGAATCGAGGAGTGCTTTTTGGAACTACGGATTATTCCTCCTTCCATGGTTGGCATGATTTCAGGAGCCGTTGTGAGCATCTTCCTGGTTCTTGCTGTGGTCATCTTCATTGTCTACCGCTGCTGCAAGTGCAAGAAGGACATGGTGGAAGCAAATGACATTAGAGAGGATGCAAGTCCCCCGAAACACAGAAAATTAGCCATGACAGGCAATGTGAATGTCACACAAAACACCACTGACCTCTGAAATGAGAAAATAATAAAAATAACATGTAAAAAAGTGACTTATAATAAATGAGAAAATAATAAAAATAACAAAAAAAAGTTTTTTGTTAATGAGAAAATGATAAAAAATTACTAAAAAAAGTCTTTTTTTCTTTCAAATATCTTTGAAAATAAAATTCATAGTAATAAAACACAAAATATCAAAGAGTCTCACTCCATGATGTCTGCGGGGAAATGAGTACCCAAAGTTGGGTAGGGGGTATTCCGGGAATGTGGACTTCCAATTTCCACCTTTTTGACATAGATCCAGGCTGTGTGCTCCAAGCATGAAGCCTCAGCGGGGATGTTTCAGTCCGCCATGGCAAACTCAGTGGAGAGGTGCTTAAGATTGAGAACCAGGTTGAATTCCTGGAAGCTGATGTTGATTTTCTGGAAATGTATTTATGCAAGTGTTGAGTGTTTCACAGTAGGAAATTGCACCAAGTTGAATACCTGGAAGTTGATTCAGAAGTTGATAATTTTGAAGCTAACGCGATTGGCTGTTGCATGATGATATCATTTGAATTCTAACTATAAATACTGATGTTCTCTCAGTTGGCCATGGCAAACTCAGTGGAGAGGTGCTTAAGATTGAGAATCAGGTTGAATTCCTGGAAGCTGATGTTGATTTTCTGGAAAAATATTTATCCAAGTGTTAAGTGCTTCACAGTAGGAAATTGCTCCAAGTTGAATTCCTGGAAGTTGAGTCAGAAGTTCATAATTTTGAAGCTAACGGGATTGGCTGTTGCTTGATGATGTCATTTGAATTGCAGCTATAAATGCTGATGTTCTCTCGATTGACATCCACTATAGACAGTGTTGCACGTAACAAGTCAAAGTGACAACAATGACCGTTACCAAGGGCAGCGAGCAGCGGCAATGGGGAGGCATTAAGCGCAAGGAATATTCCATGGCAGTGGTGATTCTGACAGATTGCATGACAACCAAAGTCAAGAAATTGGATGTTGTAAGTAAAATACCTGAAAATGTGTTGCATAATGATAACATTTGGTTGTATTTATCTGTTGCTTTCATGGAACCCAGGCTGAATTTCTGGAAGTTGATGTGGGATGTAGTAGTTGTGGATTTTGTGACAGAGGGTCTCATGGCCTCAAAGGGTGGTCCATCTTACAAGCAGACTGTATCCCTTTTGGACAGGTAAACAACACACATTCTGATGATTTGGGAAAGGAAGCTGGCCTCACCTCAGAGGCTGTTCCATCTTGCCAGCAGCCAGAACAAACATTGAGTGAGGTGAATATAATTACTGTATGTTGTTTCTTGGGAATCAACTGTTGCTTCTAATGTGTTATGCTTACAACTAATGTATTATTGGACAGAAGCAGTAAGAAAGAAAAGATTAGTAGAATTCCTGGAAATGGAATGAAATTCTTGGAACAATGCAATGTAATATGCTTCCTTTCCAGTTAAATCCTGTAACTCTCCAACTTGGGGAGATAAAGTTGGAGTGCAGTGAGAGTGACCTTGAGGAAGAGCTGCTGGAACAACGTCTCATGTCCATGACAAAGGAGTTTCACTTCCAGAAAGTGAACATGGTGAGTAGAATCCCTCAAAGTGGTTCAGTCAATATGATATAAGGAATGTAAATGTAAATTCAGAAAACATATACTGTCGCCTTAGGCTGGTAATACCATCCACGCTCCCAAATCCAAAAAAAGAAAGAAAAACCTGAATCCCCATGGCAAAAGGTTGAAGAAGTCTGGTGGGAACAAAAAAGATCAGAAGCCTCAGAAAAGGAGAGAAAAGAAGACAAAAGTAATGCCAAAAGAAAGCAATAATTTGGACCTGAAGAAGGCAAAGAAGTCAAAGAAGGTGGAAAAAAAAGGGGGGAAAACACATAGAGATCCTGCAAAAAAGAAAAAGCGCCATTCTGACAAACCAACCCTTCCTGAAAAAATCAGCACAAATGTAAGTAGGGATTGAGTAATGAATGAAAGTAGTAATTGAATTCTGTTAATAGACAAAAAGAATTACACTTTTACATTTTAATGTCCTCAGGGTGAACGAAGGAAACTCAAATTCACACCAGAATTTCTAGCAATGCTCAGACTTGTCTTTCAACATGACATCCAGAAAAAATGCATCAGGAAGAAGAAAATACAACACATTCTAAGGAGAAACCCAGAATTCTTACGGATATGTAAGAAAATGGAACTATCCATTGAAAATGTTCGGAACCGAATTCGCATGATGACTAAACAAAAATAATGTTTCTATTTGTCAACAGTACTTCATTAAAAACATTGCTAGTTACAACAGATGTTTTGTTTTTATTGGGATGATTTTAATGGAACAATCGGAGTCATTTCATGTGCAATAAACTCAGTGGAGGGGTGGTATATTCTGAGAACAGGAGTTAATTCCTGGAAATGGATGTTGTATTGTGGGAAAATGTAGGTTGCCCATGGGCAGTGGCTGTTGTCTCAAGCATGAAGCCTTGTAGGGTATTCTTTAGTTAGGTACAATATGCTCAGTCCAGGAGTGCTTAAGAGTGAGAACCAGGGTAAATTCCTGGAAATTGTTGTTTTTTGGGAATATGTAGGTTTATGTAGGTTGCCTGAACATACTCTAAAAATGTTTTAACTTTTTTGGAAGTGGAAGTAGCATTCCTGGATATGTACATTAATTGTATGAATGCCAGAATGGCAATGATTTGCTCCTCCTACCTTAAACCACGCCCATCTTAGCCCCAAAAGGGTATAAATACAAGGTCCCTATTGTTACTGACCACATGTAAAAGACGAAATGCAGAAGCCAGACAGAAGCAAGAAGCAGAAGGTTCAGGAAGGCGGCGAGGGAAAACACCTCATGCCGAAGGGGGTGGAAGGCGGCGAGGGAAAAGACCCGATGCCGAAGGGGCCAGAAGGTGGCGAGGGAAAAGACCCGATGCCAAAGGACCTGGAAGGCGGCGAGGGAAAAGACCCAATGCCGAAGGACCTGGAAGGCGGCGAGGGAAAAGACCCAATGCCGAAGGACCTGGAAGGCGGCGAGGGAAAAGACCCAATGCCGAAGGGCCTGGAAGGCGGCGAGGCAAAAGACCCAATGCCGAAGGGCCTGGAAGGCGGCGAGGCAAAAGACCTGGTGCCGAACATGGACCAGAAGCCAGGAGATACGGAGAGCGGATGTTGGAAGCCTCCAGGTGACTCCAGACAACCACGCCCAAGTTCACCGACCCCCGAGGATGATATGAGAATGTGGTTTTCATCGAGTCAGTCTTAATGATGAAGCGTCCAAGATTTAACGAGACAGTTCACCCAAGTTTCAGTTTTCATTTTGTGCTTGAGTTTGCCTTTTCAGTTTGTGTTTGTGTTTGCATTTTGAAAATAAAGTGAATAAAGAAAGATACTGTCAAAAAATCTAAATTATCACAAATAAAAATAAATAGGAAAATAAAAAAACAAATGAAAAAGGAAAAAAATCAGCTTTGAAAGTAATTTAAGCATTTAAAAGTGAGAACCAGGTTTGATTCCTGGAAATTGATGTTGTTTTGTGGGAATGTGTAGGTCAATTCCTGGAAATTGATGTTGTTTTGTGGGAATGTGTAGGTTAACCATAGGCGGTGGATCTCATGGCTGCATGACTCAAGCATGAAGCCTTGTAATATGTGCTTTAGTCGGGTGCAATATGTTCAGTGGAGGGGTGCTTAAGAGTGAGAACCATGGTCAATTCCTGGAAATTGATGTTGTTTTGTGGGAATGTGTAGGTCAATTCCTGGAAATTGATGTTGTTTTGTGGGAATGTGTAGGTTAACCATAGGCGGTGGATCTCATGGCTGCATGACTCAAGCATGAAGCCTTGTAAGATGTGCTTTAGTCGGGTACAATATGTTCAGTGGAGGGGTGCTTAAGAGTGAGAACCATGGTCAATTCCTGGAAATTGATGTTGTTTTGTGGGAATGTGTAGGTTAACCATAGGCGGTGGATCTCATGGCTGCATGACTCAAGCATGAAGCCTTGTAAGATGTGCTTTAGTCGGGTACAATATGTTCAGTGGAGGGGTGCTTAAGAGTGAGAACCATGGTCAATTCCTGGAAATTGATGTTGTTTTGTGGGAATGTGTAGGTTAACCATAGGCGGTGGATCTCATGGCTGCATGACTCAAGCATGAAGCCTTGTAAGATGTGCTTTAGTCGGGTACAATATGTTCAGTGGAGGGGTGCTTAAGAGTGAGAACCATGGTCAATTCCTGGAAATTGATGTTGTTTTGTGGGAATGTGTAGGTCAATTCCTGGAAATTGATGTTGTTTTGTGGGAATGTGTAGGTTAACCATAGGCGGTGGATCTCATGGCTGCATGACTCAAGCATGAAGCCTTGTAAGATGTGCTTTAGTCGGGTACAATATGTTCAGTGGAGGGGTGCTTAAGAGTGAGAACCATGGTCAATTCCTGGAAATTGATGTTGTTTTGTGGGAATGTGTAGGTCAATTCCTGGAAATTGATGTTGTTTTGTGGGAATGTGTAGGTTAACCATAGGCGGTGGATCTCATGGCTGCATGACTCAAGCATGAAGCCTTGTAAGATGTGCTTTAGTCGGGTGCAATATGTTCAGTGGAGGGGTGCTTAAGAGTGAGAACCATGGTCAATTCCTGGAAATTGATGTTGTTTTGTGGGAATGTGTAGGTCAATTCCTGGAAATTGATGTTGTTTTGTGGGAATGTCCCAACAATGACCCGACTTTGGGTGCTCATTGCCCGCAGACATGTGATAGAGAGAGTGCCTGTCTGGAAACTAAGTCAACAAGTTGGAATATGGAAGTGCACATCCAGAATATCAACTCCCCCACTTTGAGTGCTCATTCCCCGCAGACAGGAGGTAGAGAGTGCCTGTCTGGAACTAAGTCAGAAAGATGGAATGTGGAAGTGCACATTCCTGGATGTCAACTCCCCGACTTTAGGTCCTCGATTTCCTGCAGACATGTGGTAGAGAGAGTGCCTACCTGGATCCAAGTTCTGGTATATCACCTACCCGACTTTGAGTGCTCGATTCCCCGCAGACATGCAGTGGAGAAAGTGCCTGTCTGGAACTAAGTGAGAAAGATGGAATGTGGAAGTGCACATTCCTGGATGTCAACTCCCCGACTTTAGGTGTTCGATTCCCCGCAGACATGCAGTGGAGAAAGTGCCTGTCTGGAACTAAGTCAGAAAGATGGAATGTGGAAGTGCACATTCCTGGATGTCAACTCCCCGACTTTAGGTGCTCGATTTCCCGCTCACATGTGGTAGAGAGAGTGCCTACCTTGATCCAAGTTCTGGTATATCACCTACCCGACTTTGAGTGCTCGATTCCCCGCAGACATGCAGTGGAGAAAGTGCCTGTCTGGAACTAAGTCAGAAAGATGGAATGTGGAAGTGCACATTCCTGGATGTCAACTCCCCGACTTTAGGTGTTCGATTCCCCGCAGACATGCAGTGGAGAAAGTGCCTGTCTGGAACTAAGTCAGAAAGATGGAATGTGGAAGTGCACATTCCTGGATGTCAACTCCCCGACTTTAGGTGCTCGATTTCCCGCTCACATGTGGTAGAGAGAGTGCCTACCTTGATCCAAGTTCTGGTATATCACCTACCCGACTTTGAGTGCTCGATTCCCCGCAGACATGCAGTGGAGAAAGTGCCTGTCTGGAACTAAGTCAGAAAGATGGAATGTGGAAGTGCATATTCCTGGATGTCAACTCCCCGACTTTAGGTGTTTGATTCCCCGCAGACATGTGGTAGAGAGAGTGCCTGTCTGGAACTAAGTCAGAAAGATGGAATTTAGAAGTGCTCATTCTGGAATGTCAACTCCCCGACATTAGGTGCTCGATTTCCTGCAGACATGTGGTAGAGAGAGTGCCTACCTTGATCCAAGTTCTGGTATATCACCTACCCGACTTTGAGTGCTCGATTTCCCGCAGACATGTGGTAGAGAGAGTGCCTGTCTGGAACTAAGTCAGAAAGATGGAATGTGGAAGTGCACATTCCTGGATGTCAACTCCCCGACTTTAGGTGCTCGATTTCCCGCTCACATGTGGTAGAGAGAGTGCCTACCTTGATCCAAGTTCTGGTATATCACCTACCCGACTTTGAGTGCTCGATTTCCCGCAGACATGTGGTAGAGAGAGTGCCTGTCTGGAACTAAGTCAGAAAGATGGAATGTGGAAGTGCACATTCCTGGATGTCAACTCCCCGACTTTAGGTGTTCGATTCCCCGCAGACATGCAGTGGAGAAAGTGCCTGTCTGGAACTAAGTCAGAAAGATGGAATGTGGAAGTGCACATTCCTGGATGTCAACTCCCCGACTTTAGGTGCTCGATTTCCCGCTCACATGTGGTAGAGAGAGTGCCTACCTTGATCCAAGTTCTGGTATATCACCTACCCGACTTTGAGTGCTCGATTCCCCGCAGACATGCAGTGGAGAAAGTGCCTGTCTGGAACTAAGTGAGAAAGATGGAATGTGGAAGTGCACATTCCTGGATGTCAACTCCCCGACTTTAGGTGTTCGATTCCCCGCAGACATGCAGTGGAGAAAGTGCCTGTCTGGAACTAAGTCAGAAAGATGGAATGTGGAAGTGCACATTCCTGGATGTCAACTCCCCGACTTTAGGTGCTCGATTTCCCGCTCACATGTGGTAGAGAGAGTGCCTACCTTGATCCAAGTTCTGGTATATCACCTACCCGACTTTGAGTGCTCGATTCCCCGCAGACATGCAGTGGAGAAAGTGCCTGTCTGGAACTAAGTCAGAAAGATGGAATGTGGAAGTGCACATTCCTGGATGTCAACTCCCCGACTTTAGGTGTTCGATTCCCCGCAGACATGCAGTGGAGAAAGTGCCTGTCTGGAACTAAGTCAGAAAGATGGAATGTGGAAGTGCACATTCCTGGATGTCAACTCCCCGACTTTAGGTGCTCGATTTCCCGCTCACATGTGGTAGAGAGAGTGCCTACCTTGATCCAAGTTCTGGTATATCACCTACCCGACTTTGAGTGCTCGATTCCCCGCAGACATGCAGTGGAGAAAGTGCCTGTCTGGAACTAAGTCAGAAAGATGGAATGTGGAAGTGCACATTCCTGGATGTCAACTCCCCGACTTTAGGTGTTCGATTCCCCGCAGACATGCAGTGGAGAAAGTGCCTGTCTGGAACTAAGTCAGAAAGATGGAATGTGGAAGTGCACATTCCTGGATGTCAACTCCCCGACTTTAGGTGCTCGATTTCCCGCTCACATGTGGTAGAGAGAGTGCCTACCTTGATCCAAGTTCTGGTATATCACCTACCCGACTTTGAGTGCTCGATTCCCCGCAGACATGCAGTGGAGAAAGTGCCTGTCTGGAACTAAGTGAGAAAGATGGAATGTGGAAGTGCACATTCCTGGATGTCAACTCCCCGACTTTAGGTGTTCGATTCCCCGCAGACATGCAGTGGAGAAAGTGCCTGTCTGGAACTAAGTCAGAAAGATGGAATGTGGAAGTGCACATTCCTGGATGTCAACTCCCCGACTTTAGGTGCTCGATTTCCCGCTCACATGTGGTAGAGAGAGTGCCTACCTTGATCCAAGTTCTGGTATATCACCTACCCGACTTTGAGTGCTCGATTCCCCGCAGACATGCAGTGGAGAAAGTGCCTGTCTGGAACTAAGTCAGAAAGATGGAATGTGGAAGTGCACATTCCTGGATGTCAACTCCCCGACTTTAGGTGTTCGATTCCCCGCAGACATGCAGTGGAGAAAGTGCCTGTCTGGAACTAAGTCAGAAAGATGGAATGTGGAAGTGCACATTCCTGGATGTCAACTCCCCGACTTTAGGTGTTCGATTCCCCGCAGACATGCAGTGGAGAAAGTGCCTGTCTGGAACTAAGTCAGAAAGATGGAATGTGGAAGTGCATATTCCTGGATGTCAACTCCCCGACTTTAGGTGTTTGATTCCCCGCAGACATGTGGTAGAGAGAGTGCCTGTCTGGAACTAAGTCAGAAAGATGGAATTTAGAAGTGCTCATTCTGGAATGTCAACTCCCCGACATTAGGTGCTCGATTTCCTGCAGACATGTGGTAGAGAGAGTGCCTACCTTGATCCAAGTTCTGGTATATCACCTACCCGACTTTGAGTGCTCGATTTCCCGCAGACATGTGGTAGAGAGAGTGCCTGTCTGGAACTAAGTCAGAAAGATGGAATGTGGAAGTGCACATTCCTGGATGTCAACTCCCCGACTTTAGGTGCTCGATTTCCCGCTCACATGTGGTAGAGAGAGTGCCTACCTTGATCCAAGTTCTGGTATATCACCTACCCGACTTTGAGTGCTCGATTTCCCGCAGACATGTGGTAGAGAGAGTGCCTGTCTGGAACTAAGTCAGAAAGATGGAATGTGGAAGTGCACATTCCTGGATGTCAACTCCCCGACTTTAGGTGTTCGATTCCCCGCAGACATGCAGTGGAGAAAGTGCCTGTCTGGAACTAAGTCAGAAAGATGGAATGTGGAAGTGCACATTCCTGGATGTCAACTCCCCGACTTTAGGTGCTCGATTTCCCGCTCACATGTGGTAGAGAGAGTGCCTACCTTGATCCAAGTTCTGGTATATCACCTACCCGACTTTGAGTGCTCGATTTCCCGCAGACATGTGGTAGAGAGAGTGCCTGTCTGGAACTAAGTCAACAAGTTGGAATATGGAAGTGCATATCCAGAATATCAACTCCCCGACTTTATGTGCTCATTCCCCGCAGACAGGAGGTATAGAGAATGCCTGTCTGGAACTAAGTCAGAAAGATGGAATGTGGAAGTGCACATTCCTGGATGTCAACTCCCCGACTTTAGGTCCTCGATTTCCTGCAGACATGTGGTAGAGAGAGTGCCTACCTGGATCCAAGTTCTGGTATATCACCTACCCGACTTTGAGTGCTCGATTCCCCGCAGACATGCAGTGGAGAAAGTGCCTGTCTGGAACTAAGTCAGAAAGATGGAATGTGGAAGTGCACATTCCTGGATGTCAACTCCCCGACTTTAGGTGTTCGATTCCCCGCAGACATGTGGTAGAGAGAGTGCCTGTCTGGAACTAAGTCAGAAAGATGGAATGTGGAAGTGCACATTCCTGGATGTCAACTCCCCGACTTTAGGTCCTCGATTTCCTGCAGACATGTGGTAGAGAGAGTGCCTACCTGGATCCAAGTTCTGGTATATCACCTACCCGACTTTGAGTGCTCGATTCCCCGCAGACATGCAGTGGAGAAAGTGCCTGTCTGGAACTAAGTGAGAAAGATGGAATGTGGAAGTGCACATTCCTGGATGTCAACTCCCCGACTTTAGGTGTTCGATTCCCCGCAGACATGTGGTAGAGAGAGTGCCTGTCTGGAACTAAGTCAGAAAGATGGAATTTAGAAGTGCTCATTCTGGAATGTCAACTCCCCGACATTAGGTGCTCGATTTCCTGCAGACATGTGGTAGAGAGAGTGCCTACCTTGATCCAAGTTCTGGTATATCACCTACCCGACTTTGAGTGCTCGATTTCCCGCAGACATGTGGTAGAGAGAGTGCCTGTCTGGAACTAAGTCAGAAAGATGGAATGTGGAAGTGCACATTCCTGGATGTCAACTCCCCGACTTTAGGTGCTCGATTTCCCGCTCACATGTGGTAGAGAGAGTGCCTACCTTGATCCAAGTTCTGGTATATCACCTACCCGACTTTGAGTGCTCGATTTCCCGCAGACATGTGGTAGAGAGAGTGCCTGTCTGGAACTAAGTCAACAAGTTGGAATATGGAAGTGCATATCCAGAATATCAACTCCCCGACTTTATGTGCTCATTCCCCGCAGACAGGAGGTAGAGAGAATGCCTGTCTGGAAGTAAGTCAACAAGTTGGAATATGGAAGTGCATATCCAGAATATCAACTCCCCGACTATGAGTGCTCATTTCCCGCAGACAGGAGGTAGAGATTGCCTGTCTGGAACTAAGTCAACAAGTTGGAATATGGAAGTGCACATCCAGAATATCAACTCCCCCACTTTGAGTGCTCATTCCCCGCAGACAGGAGGTAGAGATTGCCTGTCTGGAAACTAAGTCAGAAAGATGGAATGTGGAAGTGCACATTCCTGGATGTCAACTCCCCGACTTTAGGTGCTCAATTTCCCGCAGACAGGAGGTAGAGAGAGTGCCTGTCTGGAACTAAGTCAACTAGTTGGAATATGGAAGTGCACATCCAGAATATCAACTCCCCGACTTTGAGTGCTCATTCCCCGCAGACAGGAGGTAGAGATTGCCTGTCTGGAACTAAGTCAACAAGTTGGAATATGGAAGTGCACATCCAGGATATCAACTCCCCAACTTTAGGTGCTCATTTCCCCGCAGACATTCAGTGGAGGGTCCCTTG